>NC_069077.1:27459935-28059935 GCF_025698485.1 Gossypium arboreum
ACATGATATCATTCATGGGTAAATTTTTAAACACAAATCCTAGCTCAAATAAATGGTAGAAATAGCTAGAACATGTTACCGTGACTTCAAAAATGTATAGAACGTTAATAATGGAGCTCGGAATCACTAACTATTGAGCTTTAAAGCTTGGCCAAACCCTAACCATGACTGCTTTTGGTATATTCGGCTGAAGCAAGAAGAAAAGGACACATTTGGGTTTTAAAATTTGTCTTTTAATTCATTTTACCCCTAAATGACTAAAATGCCCTTTTTACTATTCTTTCAAATTTTACCCAACCAAGGCCATTTTTGTCCAAAAAGTTATAAAATGGTCTAATTACCATTTAAGGACCTTCAATTTAAACTTTCATAACAATTAGACACCTCTAACATGTAGAACTCAACTTTTTCACTTTTTACAATTTAGTCCTTTTGACCAAATTGAGTGCCCAAACGTCGAACCTTTCGAAAGAAATTTTCACGAAATCATTCCGTTGAATTGTAGACCATAAAAATGTAATAAAAATAAATTTTCTTACGTCGAATTTGTCGTCCCAAAACCACTGTTCCAATTAGGCCCTAATTCGGGATGTTACATTTCTCCGCCCCTTTAGGGATTTTCATCCCCGAAAATCTTACTAGAAAAGTGGTTTTTGTTTTTCACTTGGATTCCCCAGTCCTATAATCGATGTCAAAGAAATTTCAGTCAAGCTGAGCTCTTACTACCTATCTCTTTAAATTCCACATACAAAAATTATGAGTGGTATTCACTTTACAACACTTTCACTGAAACTTAATCTCTATCAGAAAACTCATGTACTCAAAATTTTGATCCATACCATCATGTTACATATACATTCACAATCCTTTCAGATTCAAATAGTAAAACTAGCCAGTTCATCTCGGCCTCAAACTCTTTATAATTCCATACAGTCTGATTATTTGCCAAATTAACTCTCAGTTACCTTTCATTTCAAAGGCTCCTCTGGCTTTCCCAAGAAATCATGCTATGAATTCCAGATCTCAATCTGATTAGTGGATATTAAAATTTCAAGATATCTAACAATCATAAAGACATAGGATTCTATGAATTTAGTGAGTAGACATTCAGGCATACCCGCATAATTTTACAAATCTCATGACGTTTAACAACACTACATATTACTTTCCTCTTTCAAGGACAAGAATAATCCAGACAAAAAAAATCCATATGAACTTTCTCTATCTCCATCCTAATGTCCAAACGGAAAAAATAATTTTGATGATTCTTGCTATACATCCTCAAACTTTTAACATTCCAAGAATTTATACTCAAAGACCAACAATTATCGTTTAATCATCTTTTATACTCAGATCGTTCTATTGTATCCAAGTCTTCTAAGAAACATACACTTATTAATCAAACTATTCGTCTCTTTTACCCGTGAAGAAATAAAATCTTATTCTCAAGCATGAATATCTCATTAAATTCTAAACATATATTCCATACAGATTGAGCAGTCAAGTCGACCTTATTCATCCATAATTAATATTTCAAGAAATTCTCTCTTCTAGTCAACAGAACAATTCAACATGCATCATTCCAAATTCATTCATCATGCGAATCGAAGACAATAACAAATGCATTAGCATAAGTAGTACTGATATCTCAATTGAATATATTAGCTCTGATTAACTCACTTGAGAAAAGAAATCCACCATACAAATTGGGACTTGAAGTTTCACTACATTATCAGGATCAATTCAGAGGTATAATCATAATTGTTCTTTATGTATATCAATCACAAGCTGGAGGTCATGCTCTAAATGCAAGCCATGATCAACAAGTTACAAGATAGAAATATCCAAAAAAAAACCCAAGATAGAGAAATCTAAGATAGAGAAGCCCAGAATAAAGAAATCCAAGATAAAGAAATCCATGACAAGAAAATCGAATTTACAACACTGCATCAGAAGACCGAGAACCAGACTCATAAAAATATGAAAGACCCCAATGGTTTTTCAAAGAAAAGAAATCTAGAGTAACATCATTCTAAACCACTGACAACAAATATGACAGAACTATATGCTTCTTATATATACATATATAATCAGTCAGAGTAATGATTAGTAGAGATAGAACCATGCAGATCATAAGCAAATCAGACTGACAACTTATTCATCTAATGTTAAGATCAGAGACCATTTTCATAATATAAGAATTCATCAGAGATTAGATAGTCCTAATAACATTTCTGAGGTCAAATAATCTCATATGATATCTCAATAGAGACAGTCATAAACTATTCACTGTAATTACCCTACTTAGACATTTCATATTTCGTACATTATTCTTTTAACTATTTTTGCTGTCCCAAATTCCATAATATTCCTTTCACTAAGAGAACCAGTTCATGAGGGAATGTCAATCAATACATTTCTCGACATCATACCAGTATAGATCGTTTTTACCAAAATTAACCTTTTTCACTAACTGCAATGTTGTGAAAGTTAAAGAATGTTTCGGTCAATTCGATATCTTTCTAGCTTATGTCTGTACTTATCAACCCATTCTCAATCTCTAACCATGCTTATAACCATTCTATCATTGAACTTTTTGGTTTCTCACCTGAAAACTCATTCAACACAAATCTCAGGAATTTCCATTATAAAACACCACTTTAGTAAGGGGGAAGAGATCATAGGGCCTCTGACTCAACTCTTATTGACATATACATGTAACACAACTTTCATCATCATAATCATGTCATTCATTTCAGGTAAACTAAATATCATATTGATTTTACGCCCACTTTTCAATTATCTCATTTTAACAAGTATACTTATACATGCATTCCATGTTTACTGGATAACTTTACTTATCTATTCATTTAATCATACAAGTCATGCACATGATATCAAACATGGGCCAACAAACACAGATAAATTTATCACAATCTATAATTTTACCTCGTACACCATCATTTAGACATATTGTTTCAATCATATAAATCAGTCTAAGCAATTTAACACATTTACTTAAGCTATACGAGCTTATCAACCATAATCTTTCATATAAGCATACGTGAATATTCATTCCATCTACATTTTTAGTAAGTTATCTAAACACATGCATTTGCTCAAGCAAATCGACCATTTACATCATAGAATTATCTATTAATCATAGATAAGCTCATTCCACCATATAATCATTTCATGAATCCTCATTCGTACCTTTCCAAGGTTCAGTTTGTCATGTCCATACTTTACTCAAATATTTTAGTATCACATTCAACATGGTCGGTGTAGCTCGGTTGGAGAGTACCTTTGTCTAAACAAAATGGCTCTCATGCACGTCGGGAGACATCACACTATCATAGATCCGTGGCATGTATAGCTGAACTCTCATACTTATGGTAGGTTAGTCTGAGAACCGACTAAACCATAGCTCTGATACCACTAAATGTAACACCCCTCATTTGTATCCAACTTCGGAACAGGACTTAAACATTCACAAACATAAAAAATCGGGTCACCAAATTTTGCCCAAAATTAAAACTTTTCAAACACATGCATATTGTCCCTTATACAGGCCTTCGAGACTTAAAACATACATCAGGGCGGTTCGGGACAAAACTAAAAATGTTCGATAAACTTTGGGCAACTTAATAAATTTTCTTGCTTTAGAGAGTCACACGCCCGTATGGGTAGGGCCTTGTGGTCACACACGAACGTGTGGCTTGGGACACGCCTGTGTCTTCAGCCTGTGTAACTCTCTATTTATGACGTTAGCAAAATAATTTATACCACACAGCCAGGCCACACGCCCGTGTACTAGGCCGTGTCCTTTACACGGTTGAGACACATGGCCGTGTCTCTGCCCTTGTAGCTAACACTTAGGCTATTTTCCAAGCCTTATGTTGACCTTATTTTTCCCCTATAATTTTACGCATCATATGCACAAATTATAACATCAATTTAATGTTTAATCAACCTTTGGTGAAATTCAATTAAATAATTTGCATGTTGTCATACAAGTGTTTATTACCCAACACTTCATCTCTACACATTCAATAATTGTTCATTTTCAATTATTATCATCTTACTACCATGCCACATATTCACTCCATGGCCATGGCAATCTCGAATGGTCCTGGGGCATTCATCATGTACATGTGCCATATACTTCTCATACATAATGAACAAGCATAATCACATAACCACATCACAAGATATTAACACATACCATGGACAAATAGGCTTACAAGCCAAAATTATTATAAGCCACATCTCATGGCTATAAACAATAAATCAATATAAGCCAATACATTTGGGTATTCACAACAACATCCATCATAGAAAAACTAAGTCCCTATACATGCCACTCACTTGAAGGCATTTAACATACACATGTTAATACTCCACGGATAATGGCTTAATAGTGTGATGCTGCCTTCGATGATCTCCAACCCCGAACCGACCTGAAAAAACTAAAAGAAATGGAAAGGAGAGAGTAAGCTTTATGCTTAGGAAGCTCGCATGAAAATAATAAGCAATGTGATAACATAGTATTTTCATATTCTTTCTATTTATTCAAATTCCGGCTAAGTTATTTTCACAAGTCATAGTCATTAAATTATATATATCTGGAGTTACGAGACTCCAAATCAAGATCCATTAATTTTTCCAGAAACTACACTCATATATCTTCTTAGTATAAAATTTTCAAAATTTTTAGTCTAGCCAATAAGTATAATTTATTATTTAAAGTTACCCCTGTTTAATGGTTTGACAGTTCTGACCTCTCTTCACTACCAGCTAATTATCTCTTGGTACGGGACTTGAATAATACTCCCGTCTATTTCGCTTGAAAATAGACTTATTAAGGACTTAGTCATATTAATTTTTACCCATAATTATTTTTGTACAATTTCTAGTGATTTCCCAAGTTAGAATAGGGGATTCCGAACTCATTCTAACTCTAACAAGAATTCAAATATCTCATAATATTAAACTCTTTTTCTTGTTCCGTTTCTTCTACGTGAAACTAGACTCAATAAGCTTTCCTTTCATTTTTAATTCAGTCTTTAACTCAATTTCCAATATTTTTAGTGGATTTTGAAAATAGGACTAATGCTGCTGTCCAAATCTATTTTGATACAAAATAATGATCACTATCATAAGATCATTTCCAACTAATCATGAACTTACCATCTCATGGATCCCTTACTCATTTTTCACAATAGAGCTCAATAGAAAAGTCATTATTTATCATGGGCATACTTAGTCATACATTCCAAGTATAGGATAATTCCCTATCACATGCACTCAATCATATAATTAGTCTCATAATAAAACATCATAGCATTAATTTTAGTTGAGCTCAATGATTCAAGAATTTCTATTCTCATTTCTAATTTTGATCCCGTTGAATTTCTTGAGAATCTCAATGGATAGCCTATTTACCGTCAAATCATACAAGTGATCATTTTTAAGCACGCACTCTCGTGAACCTCACATCTTACGGTGGGATTACCAGTGCAGGCTAAATCCCCCAAAATACAAACTCTTAGAGTGATGTCGGGATTACCAGTCCAGGCTAAATCCCTTGTGACGACAAACACTCTCAATGAGTTCAGATCTGAATTACCAGTCCGAGTAAATTTAGACCCTAATCGGATTACCCGTCCGGGCTAAATCCACAATGCACACATATTCTTCAGGAGGCTCGATCACTCAAGGAACACCTGTCTGGGCTAGATCCTTTCTACATTTGAGATCAACAGATTACCCGTCCAGGCTAAATCCTTTTCTGCAACACATACAGGATCTCAAGTCTTGTAAGCCATGGTTTATTCATCGAATTTCCCTTTTTACTTCAACTGGGATATTTATTATCATATCATTATTATTGACATATTTCATGGATTTTCATGCCATCATTATAACTAAATATCATGCATTCATAACACACAAAATTAGGCATATTAATAGTTTACTTAAAGTTATTCGAACTTACTTGTCGAAATATTATCAGATACAGCCATGTAGCAATTCATACAACCCATGTAAGAGTAATTTAACATTCAATTCATGTAACAATAATTTGCCATACAATTTCACATGATACAACAAGCATTACATTTTCCATATCATACACACCATCCATCAACTTTTCTTAAACATATTACATCATACAATTTATGCCATAACAATAGAGAATTACAATTAAAGCATGGTATTGCATTATTATTAACACACGAACTTACCTCGAACCTAGAAATGGCAATTTACCATTTTAGTCCACAACATTGTATTTTCCCGATTTAAGCCCGAATCTCGATTTCCTTGATCTATAATATCACATTTAGCCTACTAATTAGTCACATTATTCATATGAGTCCAAAAATCATATTTTTACAAATTTTCATTTTGACCCCTAAACTTTCACATATTTGCACTTTTTTCCCAATGCTCGTAAAATGATTTTTATTCAATTTTCTTGCATTTAAAGCCTAGACGAATCATTTTCATAACTATGGCAGACCCTAATATCCACTAAATCACCCTTTTATGACCAATTGTACAATTTTTACAAAATGTTCCTTTTAAACGTTTTCACCAAAACCGCTTAGTAAAAGTCATTTATTACACATCGAGCTTTCATATTCTACCATTAAAAATCAAAATACATGATATCATTCATGGGTAAATTTTTAAACACAAATCCTAGCTCAAATAAATGGTAGAAATAGCTAGAACATGTTACCGGGACTTCAAAAATGTATAGAACGTTAATAATGGAGCTCGGAATCACTTACTATTGAGCTTTAAAGCTTGGAAAAACCCTAACCATGACTGCTCTTGGTATATTCGGCTGAAGCAAGAAGAAAAGGACACATTTGGGTTTTAAAATTTGTCTTTTAATTCATTTTACCCCTAAATGACCAAAATGCCCTTTTTACTATTCTTTCAAATTTTACCCAACCAAGGCTGTTTTTGTGCAAAAAGTTATAAAATGGTCTAATTACCATTTAAGGACCTTCAATTTAAACTTTCATAACAATTAGACACCTCTAACATGTAGAACACAACTTTTTCACTTTTTACAATTTAGACCTTTTGACCAAATTTAGTGCCCAAATGTTGAAATTTTCTTACGAAATTTTCTCAAAATCATTTTGTGAAATTGTATACCATAAAAATATAAGAAAAATAAATTTTCTTACGTCGAATTTATGGTCCTGAAACCACTGTTCTGACTAGGCCCTAATTCGGGATGTTACATGGGATGGTCGGAGTTAGTGTGTAGAGGATGGGGGTGGGATTTGAATATCTAAAATCTGAATTTGTTATCTAAGACTGTTATCTGAATCTAGATCTGTACCTGACTGTGTACATGACTTTGTATGTTTGCATGCTTAATTCTGTTGGGTTGCACACTGAGTTTACGAAAAATCACCTTTGTTTGTCTGTTCTGTTCAGGTAATCCACAGACTTAGGCAGACCGGAGTGGGGAGAGTCAACAGTGACCACTTAACCATAAGCAGTTTAAATTTGGTAATTTATGGTTTTATTAATGATTTTGTTCTTCATTTGAGAGTTTGTAATTTTAGGGACTCTTTGGACTTTATGATTATTAACTGTTAATTTTTGGCTTGTTGATGATCTGCATGCCTTTTTAAATTATTTTATTAAATCGATGATTTTTCCATAAAAAGAGGTTTTTCTAAAAATACGAATTGGATTTCTAAAGCATAATGGTTTTGTTAGACTTCTGCTGTTGTAACAACTCATTTTTAGTCAAATCAAAATAGTAGTTTTGGAACCACAAATCTGAGGTCAAAATATTTATTTTATTATTATTTTAATATTTATAGCATGATAGTATGATTGTGTGAAAATTTCATTAAGAAATTTTATCATTTAAGTGCAAAACTTATGTTCTATTAGCTAAAGGTGTCAAATAGCTATAGAATCTTTAATTAGAGGTCCTTATGTTGTGATTAGACCATGGTTTATTTGAGTGGACAAAGATGGACACTTAATTATGAGATTTTAATGTTAATAGCCAAGGTTAGTTTAGTAAATTAATAAATAAACATAAGTAAAATAACATAAAAGTTAAAGTTATCATCTTTCTTAGATTATTCAACAGAATATAGCATGAAGGAAGCCATTAAAATAGCTTCAAGGTTCGGCCAAGAATCATTTGTGCATGTAAGCTCATTTTTGTCCTGTTTTTAATGATTTCTATGTTTTTGAGATTGTTGCATCTTAGTCTAGCTAGTCCAGGGACTACTTTGCAAAACTGTTAAAGATTTACGATGTTGCCATTGATGAATAAGTATTTTTTTTGATGATTGATGATAGATTATGAATGTTTGATGATAGTTATACGAGTTTTGTTAAATGATTTTTAGTGGAAATGAAAATTAGGGATTAAATTGTGAAATGTGAAAAATTTGTGGTTAAAATGTAAAATAAATGAAAAATATAGGCTATTGGGGACTAAATTGTAAAAGTTGTGAAACATTAGGGGCAAATGTGTAAAAGTGCCTTAATGTGAGTTTTGGACTAAATTGAATAAAGAGATAATTAAATAAGTTAATTTTGATTATATTTAGATCAATAAAGGTGAAATACAAACTTAGATCGGGGAAAGAACAAGGTTTCAGATTAGCTGACTCGTGTCATTATTTTTACATTTGAGGTAAGTTCGTATGTAATAAGTTTCATTATAAATGTATTTTAAATGCTTTGATATTGTATAAACTGTGAATATGAGACTATGTACATGTTCGACAATGATTTGATGACAATTCGACATTGAAAACCCCGGTTGAACCTTAGGAATAGATTAGGATACGAATGACATGTCATTAGCGGTTATTGTGATTATGTGGTCCGGATGCTGGTCCTGTACGTCCTGCTGGTGGCTGAGTATACCGGCATGTGTTGCGGCTACTTGACAGCTTGTGTGAGCAACACCGCGTAGCTACATCTTGATTGATAGCTTGTGTGAGCAGGCATGTGATAGCTCGAGAGTGAGCATGTATGTGATATGAGATTGTGATAGCATTGGCTATGTATGTGACACTTTGGTGCGAGTTTCCCATGTATCCGATAGTATTCTGAATGGTTCTATGGTAAATTATAGACATGCTCAAGTATGAGATTGATATGAGATGGTACAAGTATGTACATGAGCTGTATAATCTTTAAATCGAAGAAATTTGTGAAAGACATGTATAATCTTATAATTGAATACATGAAAGGTTTGTTAGTTAATGTGAGTTACATGTTGATATATTCAATTTATTGAATTGTATATTTATAATCAAATCGAGTTTAATTCACACGAGCTTACTAAGCTATAAAAGCTTACTCTGTTTATTTTACCGTGTTTTATAGTGATTTCAAAGCTAGCTCAGATTCGGGGATCGTCGGAGACTTCGTCACACTATCTTACTATCACTTTGGTGCTTTTGAGATTATGTTTTGGTTATATGGCATGTATAGGATTTATGGTTATTTTGGTTAAGTGTTGGTAATGAATTTAGCCATTTGAATTGGATTGTATATGTTTAAAGTTCGGTTTTGTATTTAGCCATGAAAGTTGACTTAACTTGGTTTGTTTGATTGTGTATATATTTGCGCATATGGCTCTTATTATTATGTAACAGTCCAATTTAGACCCTAGTAAGAATAGTGGTTTCGGACCACAAATTCGAGTCAAAAAAATATTTTTAATATTATTTTCTGTGCTTATAATATGTGAATTGACATGTGTGAAAGTTTTGTATGAAAATTTAATAGTTTGTGTGCTCAATTTTATAAAAGGACCTAATCAAGTAAAATGTAAAAGATATGTTCTATTTGCTAAAGTGCCTATTTGCTATGTCTTTATAATTGAGAGGTCCTTATGTTGTTATTTGACCATTGAACATATGAGTGCACTTTAATGGCCTTAGTATAATGGCTTATTAATGTTTTAATGCAAGGGTAAAATGGTAAAATGTTTATTAATGATATATTAATTAAAAAAGTGTTTGAAATTAGGAATTATTCTCATCGTCTTACTAAAAATCAAAGAAATAAGGAAGAAAAAGATTGAGTTAGGGTTCGGCTAGGAAATTTGAAGATTAAAGTATGTGTTTTGATCGGTTTTTTTATAATTTCTATGTTTTTGTGATCGTTGCTCTGTATACTATCAAGCCCATGTCTCAATTTCTGATTTTGTTGATGATTTTGAAATATTCCATTGATGAAATTATGAGTTTTTATGAAGTTTGATAATAGTATATAGAAGTTTGATGTTGGGTTAACATGTGTTGTCATTGAATTTTTAATGAATTTGAGTAATTTGGGCTAAATTATAAAAATGAGATTTTGAGGGACAAAAATGTGAAATAAAAGAAATATGTGGACTTGTATGAACACTATGAGAATTCAGCCTAACATGAGTATATGGAAATTTTGTATATTTTGTGATTTTTGGGATTAGGGACTAAAGTGCAAAAATGTGAAAATGTGTCAGCTAATTTGTAAAATGCCCTAAATATGTGTATATTTGGATTGAATTGAATGATTTGGTGAATAAAAGAGTTAAATTTGAATTGATTTAGATCAAGAACAAAAGAAAACAGAATTAGATCGGAGAAAATCGAAAGTCATCGAGTAGCCGATTTTGTTCATTCGAATCCGTACGAGGTAAGTCTATATACAAATAAATGTGTTATGAATTGAATTATTATCGATTATATGCTATTTAACTATGATGAATGATTATATGAGTTGAGAAATATGAGACATCCGAGAAAGTATCCACAAAGTTTCGACATTTAAAAACCCCATATGAACCTTAGGAATAGTTAGGATATATATGTCATGACATAGGATCTGATATGTGTTTTCGTGTAAGACCACGTCTGGGACATTGGCATCGACTTATGATTTACATGTAAGACCATGTCTGGGAAGACCATATCTGGAACATCAGCATCGTATTTGATTTCGTGTAAGACCCTGTCTAGGACAGTGGCATCGATATTTGGTTACATGTAAGAACACGTCTGGGACATTGGTGTTATATGAGCTTTCTGAGTTATTTGTGTATTCTTATGATTCCGAATGGTTCAACAGGCATTCTGAGAAATAAATGATTATATGTGATGTATATCCGATTCAAGTACCTTCAAAATGTATACTATGTTTGAGAATTAAAAGGTAAGTATATATACAAGTGATGATATGTGTTATAAGTATCAGAAAATATGCTATATGTGTAAATGAATTGGATTATGTGAAATGTATATGAACTATGTGGTTTGGGATAGTATTTGGCCATGGAGTATATGTAATTGGATGATGCTTTCATGTTTTGAATGATAAGTTTATTTGTATATGGCTTACTAAGCTTTTGAAAGCTTACTCTATTTGTTTTCAACTGTTTTATAGATATCGAAGCAACTGGGAGCTCGGGGATCATCGAGTATCATCACCACACTAACGAACTTCTTTTTGGTACCTTTTGAAAATGTATATATTGAAGTATGGCATGTATAGGCTAGAAGTGTTTGAATATGTTTGGTAATGTATATATATGTATCCATGTGATTTGGCTTAGTTTTGGGTTGTGTATATGAATGTATTTTTGGTATGAATTATGTGATGCAAGTGTGTCATTATGGTGTGGATTTGGTTGGCCATAAGAAATGGTCCATTTGGTAAGTTTTGGTATGTGCATATTTTAGAATTGGGTAAGAATTTGGTATGAGAATGGATGGAATGTACCAAGGTTATAAAACACAAGTTTTGGCATGTTTTTGGCTTATGGAATGACATGAATTGGTATATGTTATGAACATGAGATTGGTTGATAATGATATGCCATGAATGTTGAATGTTTTGATTATGAAATGGTTGAAATTTGATGTGCAATTGGTGCCTATTTGATGATTGTAGGGAAGACCCTTAATGGGTGGCAAATTGGCCTTGTAAATGCCCTATTTTTGCCCACACGAGCAGAGACACGGGCATGTGTCTCAGCCGTGTTGCTCAAGGGCCATTTCGAAATGAGCTTGAGCAAACCACACGGTCGCACACACGGGCATGTGCTAGGCTGTGTAGTCAAGTCAGTTTCGAGAACGGGCTAGACACACGGGCTTGTGACTGGCCGTGTGACCCAAGTCAGTAGCCTGCCTAATTTTCACACGGCCTGGCACACGAGCATGTCTTGTGGCCTTGTGGACAAGTCAGTATGTATGCCTTGTTTTGACACAGCCTAGACACACGGGCGTGCCTAAAGCCGTGTGAGGCACACGGCCTATTTACACGGGCATGTGACGTGTACAACTTTGAAAAATGTTTAAGTTTTGAAAAATTTTGTATGAGCTTGGTTTAGTCCTGACCCCTTTCTAATGCATCCTTAAAGTCTTGATGACCTATATAAGGGACTCTATAGTAATGTTTGACTATGATTGTGAATGATGTATATGAAATGTTTGTAAAATGTTTCGTTTTGTCTTGGAATGCCTTTAACCTTAGTCCAATGATGGATACAGGTCAGGGGTGTTACATTTGGTTGGTATCAGTGCTAAAGTGTAGTCAATTCTAGGACTAACGTAGCGTATGTGAGTCTAGCTACACATGCCATATTTAGGAACTGCGATAGTGTGATGAATCCTGACAATGAAAATGTGTTTTTATATAGAAAATGGATCCCGAACGAGCTGTAGTTGATGATGTTGAAAGTAATAGGCTTGCTCCCGCGCAAGGGACAGCGCCATCCGATTCTAGACTGGCTACGAGTAGCCATGATGGAGAGTCTAGACAAGCCTTCTATCAAATGATGAATGATTGGTTCAGTCAGTACACTAGAACTAATCCGACTGTTCAACAACCCCTAACCTCGACTTATCCTCCACAAGTTCCTGTTATGCCATAAGTGAATCCGATTCAGTTGAATAAGCCTACAGTCGATAAGTTAAGAAAGTATGGGGCCGAAGAGTTTAGTGTTACTACAAATGATGATTCTGAATGAGCCAAGTTCTAGTTAGAAAATATGATAAGAGTATTCGATGAATTTTCATTGACTTCCGATGAATGTTTAAAGTGTGCCGTTTCACTTCTGAGAGATACGGCGTATCACTAGTGGAAGACATTGATATCTGTTGTTCCGAGAGAGCAAGTCACTTGGGATTTCTTCCAAGTTGAATTCTGAAAGAAATACATCAGTCAGAGATTCATCGATCAGAAACGCAAAGAGTTTCTTGAGCTTAAACAAGGCAGCATGTCTGTTACAGAATACGAGTGAGAATTTGTGAAATTAAGCCAGTATGCTAGAAAATGTGTTTCGACTAAAGTTATAATGTGTAAAAGATTCGAAGATGGTTTGAATGAAGATATCCATTTGTTAGTCAGGATTCTAGAGATAAAAGAATTCGTTGTGCTTGTTGAACGAGCCTGTAAAGCTGAAGAACTCGGGAAAAAGAAAAGAAAAGCTGATTCAGAAGCTAGAGATATGAGAAAAATATTTGTGAGTAAATCATTTCAGTCTACATCAAAGAAATTTCGATATGATTTTAGCCGTTCAAAGGCTAATGTGGGACATTCGGGTAGAGATCATGCTAGATCACATTCGAGCTTCAAAACTCCAACTACTTCTATTGCTAGTGTTGGAAATGTTTGATCCGATCGACCTGAGCATAAACACTGTGGTAAAAGACATCCCGGCAATTGTAGAATAAATGATCAGGCTTGTTTCAAATGTGGATCCTTAGATCACTTTATTCGTGATTATCCCGAGTCTGTTGAGCAAGAAATTGTGCAAAATTTGAGACCGAGTAACACTACAACTAGAGGTAGACCTCCCAGAAATACGGGAAATGTGAGTGGTAGTCAAAGAGGGACTAAAGACACTACTGTTCAATCCAAGGCTAGCGCACCTGCCAAAGCCTACGCTATCCGAGCTCGCGAGGAAGCTTCATCTCCAGATGTTATAACTGGTAGTTTCATACTTTATGATACTTTTGTGATTGCTTTGATAGATCCTAGATCAACACTTTCGCTTATATGCATGAATTTAGTATCAAGTAAGACTTTGTCTGTAGAGTTTACTGAATTCGTGATTAAAGTATCAAACCCCCTAGGTAAAAGTGTATTGGTTGATAAAGTCTGCAAGAATTGTCCGTTAATGTTTCGAGACATTTGTTTTCTGGCTGATCTGATATTATTACCTTTTGATGAGTTTGATATAATTTTGGTTATGGATTGGTTAACTTTGCATGATGCTATTGTGAACTGCAAGCGGAAAACTATTGATTTGAGATGTAAAAATGATGAAATAATTCGAATTGAATCTAGTGATTTGAATGGGTTACCGATTGTGATTTTGTTAATGAAAGCTCTGAGTATTGTGAGAAAAGGTTGTGAAGCTTACTTTGCCTATGTGATCGATTCGAAAGTGTCAGAAAAGAAAGTTGAATTAGAGCCTGTTGTCTGTGAATTCCCTGATGTGTTTTATGAAGAACTTCTAGGATTACCTCCGATTCGAGAAGTTGAATTTGGAATTGAATTAGTGTTCGGGACTACTCCGATTTCGATAGCTCCGTATAGAATGGCTCCAACCGAGTTAAAAGAATTAAAGTCTCAGTTACAAGAGTTGACCGATGAGGGTTTGCGAGACCAAGTTTCTCACCTTGGGGTGCTCCAGTTCTGTTTGTGAAAAAGAAAGATGGTACGATGAGAATGTGTATTGATTATTGTCAGTTGAACAAAGTGACTATCAAGAATAAATACCCTCTACCTTGAATTGATGATTTATTTGATTAATTGAAAGGAGCTGTCATGTTTTTGAAGATAGATTTGAAATCAAGCTATTATCAATTGCGAGTAAAAGACTCAAATATTTCGAAAATTGCATTCAGAACGAGGTACGACCACTATGAGTTTTTAGTACGCCTTTCAGATTAACTAATGCACATGCTATCTTTATGGATTTGATGAATAGAATTTTCAAACCGTATTTAGATCGATTTGTTGTCGTATTCATTGATGACATATTGATTTATTCGCGTGAGGAATCTGAGCATGCCGAGCATCTGAGAATAGTGCTATAGACTTTGTGAGGTAAGCAATTGTATGCGAAGTTTAGCAAATGTGTATTCTGGTTATGAAAAGTCAGTTTTCTGGGCCATATTGTATCAGCATCAAGTATCCAAGTTGATCTGAGTAAGATTTCAGCTATTCCAGATTGGAAGCCTCCGAGAAATGTTTCTGAAGTCCGCAGTTTTTTGGGACTTGCCAGTTATTATAGGAGATTTGTAAAAGGCTTTTCGATGATCACGACTCCGTTGATGAAACTACTTCAGAAAGACATGAAATATGATTGGTCTGACAAATGTCAGAATAGCTTTGATCAGTTGAAAGCCCTATTGACTGAAGCTCTGGTGTTAGTACAACCAGAATTGGTAAAGAATTTGTAATCTACAGTGATGCTTCATTGAACGATTTGGTCTGTGTTTTGATGCAGGAAGGCAAAGTCATAGCCTATGCTTTGAGACAGTTAAAGCCACATGAAAAGAACTATCGTACGCACGACCTTGAGTTAGTTGCGATTGTATTTGCTTTGAAGATTTGGCGCCACTATCTTTTCGATGAGAAATGTCACATATATTCTGATCATAAAAGTTTGAAATATCTGATGACTCAGAAAGATTTGAATCTGCGACAAAGAAGATGGTTAGAATTTTTAAAATATTATGAGCCTGTTATTGACTATCGTTTGAGAAAAGCAAATGTTGTTACTGATGCTTTGAGTTGAAAATCACTGTTTGCATTGCTTGCAATTAATGCTCATTTGGTTCTATTCGATAATGGTTCAGTATTAGCCGAATTGAAAGCAAAACCATTGTTCTTACAATAGATTATTAATGCTCAACAAGTTGATAATGAGATAATAGCAAAACGAGCTCAGTGTGATTAAGATTCTGATTCAAAATTAAGAGTTGACAAAGATGATTGTCTGAAATTTCAAAATCGAATTTGTGTTCCAAGAAATCTAGAATTGATTCAGATGATTTTGAATGAAGCTCACAACAGTCGTTTATCTATATATCCGGGTAGTATGAAAATGTATAAGGATTTGAAACAACATTATTGGTGGTCTGGAATGAAAAGAGATATCTCTGACTTTGTTTCGAAATGCTTAATTTGTCAGCAAGTTAAAGCTGAAGATCAAGTGCCATCAGGTCTGTTACAACCGATTATAATTCCAGAATGGAAATGGGATAGAGTGATAATGGATTTTGTTTCGGGTTTGCCCTTATTTCCGAGAAAGAAAGATGCAATCTAGTTTGTGGTTGATAGATTGACGAAATTAGCCCATTTTATTCCGGTATGATCTGATTACTCGCTTGATAAGCTAGTTGAGTTATACATTTCTGATATTGTGAGATTTCATGGTGTGCCATCGTCTATTATGTCAGATAAAGATTCGAAATTCACATCACAGCTTTGGAAGAAACTACAAGAGGCATTAGGTACGAAATTGCATTTCAGTACTGCTTTTCACCCGCATACGAATGGTCAATCTGAGCGAATTATTCAGATTCTCGAGGATATGTCAAGATGTTGCATTCTTGAGTTTGAAGGTACGTGGGAATAGTATTTGCCATTATTTGAATTCGTGTACAATAATAATTTTCAATCGAGCATTAAAATGGCATCGTAAGAAGCCTTATATGGTCACAAATGCCATACACCTTTGTATTGGATTGAACTCAGCGAGAATAAGATTCACGGGGTTGACTTGATAAAAAAGTCTGAACAGAAAGTAAAAGTGATCCGAGATAGTCTGAAAGCAGCTTTCGATCGTCAGAAATCATATGCGGATTTGAAAAAAAAGATGTTAAATTTGAGATCGGCGACAAAGTGTTTCTAAAAGTATCCCTGTGGAAGAAAGTACTTCAGTTCGGTAGAGAAAGAAAATTGAGTTTGAGGTTCATCAGGCCGTATGAGATTATCGAGCGTATCGAGCCAGTTGCTTAGAGATTATTGTTGCCTCCTGAGTTAGAAAAGATTCATGATGTGTTTCACGTATCAATGCTTTGATGATACAGATTTGATCCTTTTTATATGATTCCTCCATCTGAGATAGAGATTCAGTCTGATATGACCTATGAAAAAGAACCAATCCGTATCTTAGCTCGTGAGATTAAAGAATTGATAAATAATAAAATTCCATTAGTAAAAGTAATGTGGCATCGACACGGTGATGAAGAGGCCATGTGGGAGCCCGAAGATGCTATGAGACAACAATATCCGAATTTATTTAACGGTAAGATTTTCAGGGATGAAAACCCCTAAGGGGGGAGAGCTGTAACAGTCCGGTTTAGACCCTAGTCAGAATAGTGGTTTCGAGACCACAAATTTGAGTCAGAAAAATAAATTTAATATTACTTTCTGTGCTTATAATATGCAAATTAACATGTGTGAAAGTTTTGTATGAAAATTTAATCGTTTGTGTGCTCAATTTGATAAAAGGACCTAATCGCGTAAAATGTAAAAGATGTGATCTATTTGCTAAAGTTCCTATTTGCTATGTCTTTATAATTGAGAGGTCCTTATGTTGTTATTTGACCATTGAACATATGAGTGGACATTAATGGCCTTAATATAATGGCTTATTAATGTTTTAAGGGAAGGGTAAAATGGTAAAATGTTTATTAATGTTATATTAAATAAAACAAATGTTTGAAATTAGGCATTATGTTCATCTTCTTGTCGAAAATCAAAGAAATAAGAAAGAAAAAGATTGAGTTAGGGTTCGGCTAGGAAATTTGAAGATTAAGTTATGTGTTTTGATCGATTTTTGATAATTTCTATGTTTTTGTGATCGTTGCTCTGTCTACTATCAAGCCTATGTCTCAATTTCTGATTTTGTTGATGATTTTGAAATATGCCATTGATGAAATTATGAGTTTTATGAAGTTTGATAATAGTATATAGAAGTTTGATGTTGGGTTAACATGTGTTGTCATTGAATTTTTGATGAATTTGAGTAATTTAGGCTAAATTGTAAAAATGAGATTTTGAGGGACTAAAATATGAAATAAAAGAAATATGTGGACTTGTATGAACACTATGAGAATTCACCCTAACATTAGTATATGGAAACTTTGTATATGTTGTGATTTTTGTGATTAGGGACTAAAGTGCAAAAATATGAAAATATGAGGGCTAATTTGTGTATATTTGGATTGAATTGAATGATTTGGTGAATAAAAGAGTTAAATTTGAATTGATTTAGATCAAGAACAAAAGAAAACAAAATTAGATCGGGGAAAGTCAAAAGTCGTCAAGTAGCCGATTTTGTTCATTCGAATCCGTACGAGGTAAGTCTATGTACAAATAAATGTGTTATGAATTGAATTATTATCGATTATATGCTATTGAACTATGATGAATGATTATATGAGTTGAGAAATATGAGACATCCGAGAAAGTATCGACAAAGTTCCAACATCCGAAAAGCCCCATACGAACCTTAAGGATATTTAGGATACATATGTCATGACATAGGATCCGATATGTGTTTGCGTGTAAGACTACGTCTGGGACATTGGCATCAACTTATGATTTACGTGTAAGACCATATCTGGGACATCAGCATCGTATTTGATTTTGTGTAAGACCTTGTCTGGGACAGTGGCATCAATATTTGGTTACATGTAAGATCACGTCAGGGATGTTGGCATTGTATGAGATTTTCGAGTTATCCGTGTATCCATATGATTCTGAATGGTTCAACGGGCATTTCTAGAAATGAATTATTATATGTGATGTATATTCGATTTAGGTACGCTCAAAATGTATACTATGTTTGAGAATTAAAAGGTAAGTATATGTACAAGTGATGATATGTGTTATAAGTATGAGAAAATATGTTATATGTGTAAATGGATTGGATTATTTGAAATGTATATGAACTATGTGGTTTGGGATAGTATTTGGCCATAGAGTCTATGTAATTTGATGACGCTTTCATGTTTTGAATGATAAGTTTATTTGTATATGGCTTACTAAGCTTTTGAAAGCTTACTCTGTTGGTTTTCAACTGTTTTATAGATATCGAAGCTACTGGGAGCTCGGGGATCATCGAGTATCATCACCACACTATCGAACTTCTTTTTGGTACCTTTTGAAAATGTATATATTGAAGTATGACATGTATAGGCTAGAAGTGTGTGAATATGTTTGGTAATGTATATATATGTATCCATATGATTTGGCTTGTTTTTGGGTTGTGTATATGAATGTATTTTTGGTATGAATTATGTGATGCAAGTGTGTCATTATGGTGTGGATTTGGTTGGCCAAAAGAAATGGTCAATTTGGTAAGTTTTGGTATGTGCATATTTTAGAATTGGGTAAAAATTTGGTATGAGAATGGATGGAATATGTCAAGGTTATAAACCACAAGTTTTGGTATGTTTTTGGCTTATGGAATGACATGAATTGGTATATGTTATGAACATGAGATTGGTTGATAATGATATGCCATGAATCTTGAATGTTTGGATTATGAAATGGTTGAAATTTGATGTGTAATTGGTGCCTATTTGATGATTTTAGGGAGAACCCTTAATGGGTGGCAAATTGGCCTTGTAAATGCCCTATTTTTGCACACACGGGCAGAGACACGGGCGTGTGTCTCAGCCATGTTGCTCGAGGGCCATTTCAAAATGAGCCTGAGTAAACCACACGGTTACACACACGGACGTGTGCTAGGAAATGTGGGCAAGTCAGTTTCAAGCACAGGCTAGACACACGGGCATGTGACTGGCCGTGTAACCCAAGTCAGTAGCCTACGTAATTTTCACATAGCCTGGCACATGGGCGTGTCTTGTGGCCGTGTGGACAAGTCAGTATGTATGCCCTGTTTTGACACGGCCTAGACATACGAGTGTGTCTAAAGCTGTGTGAGGCACGTGACCTATTCACACGGGCGTGTGACATGTACAACTTTGAAAAATGTTTAAGTTTTAAAAAATTTTATATGAGCTCGGTTTAGTCTTAACCCCTTTCTAATGCATGCTTAAGGTTTCGATGGCCTATATAAGGAAGTCTATAGTAATGTTTGACTATGATTGTGGATGATATATATGAAATGTCTGTAAAATGTTTCGTTTTGACTGGTAACCTTGAACCCTAGTCCGAAAACGGAAATGGGTTAGGGGTTTTACATATTATGTGCTTGAATATGGATTTGTGATGATAGATGGTATTTAGTATTTAAAAGTACTAAATGATTGAGTAATGAACTTGGCATGTTTATGAAATTAGGTAAAATAATGCGTGTTTAGAAAATGACCATATTGATGATCTGATAAAGTGAAATATGGCATGAAATTGAATGGTACATTGTGGTATTTGTGATTTATATTGGTTGTTAATGAAATGGTTTGGATTATGTTTTGTTGGAGTTGACTGAAATGCTCATTTATGCTATGTTTTGGTACCATTGAGTTTGGTGTAGGTGTGCACAAGTTTGGGTGGCAAATTGGCTTGGTAAATAGCTTATTTTTGTCCAAATGGGTAGAGACAAGGGTGTGTGTCTCTGCCATGTGTGATACACGGTCATGTACACGGCCGTGTGTCCCTCGGTGTTGAAATTAAAATTAAGTCGTATGCTCCACACGGCCTCACACACGGGCGTGTGACTTGGCCATGTGGCATAAGTCAGTATACCCTATAGGTTTGGCACGGCCTAACACACGGCCTTGCAAATGGGCATGTGTGGCCCATTTTTAGGGTACACAGGTTAGCCACACGGGCGTGTGTGTTGGCCGTGTGACCTAAGTCAGAGAGTTACATGGGGTTAGACACGGCTTAGGACACAGCCATGTGCTTTCATTTCGAATGTGCGCGCAGCCTTCGACACGGGCATGTCTTTGGCCATGTGAGAGAGAAATCGTACGCGAAATTGAGATGAAAAGAAATTGAATTTTAGATCTGTGACAAAGTATTTCTGAAAGTATCTCTATGGAAGAAAATTCTTTGATTTGGTTGCAAAGGCAAGCTGGGTCTGCAATTCATCCGGCCGTATGGGTTTATTGAACAAATATGACCGGTGGCATATTGGCTAGCTTTACCGTCAGAATTAGAAAAGATCCATAATGTATTTCATGTGTCGATGTTAAGACAGTTTTGATCAGATCCATCACATGTAATTTCTCCAACAGTGATTGAAATTCAACCGGACGTGACATACAATGAAGAACCGATCAGAATTTTAGCTCAAAAGGTTAAACAATCAAGAAATAAAAACATAGCTCTAGTGAAAGTACTTTGGCAACGACATGGTATCAAAGAAGCCACGTGGTAGCCCGAGGAAGGTATGAGAAAACAGTACCCTAACCTTTTTGCTGGTAAGATTTTTGGGGACGAAAATCCCTAAGGAGGAGAGTTATAACAGCCCGTTTTTAGTTAAATTGGAATAGAGGTTTCAAAACCACAAATTTGAGGTCAAAATATTTATTTTTTTATTATTTTAATATTTACAGCATGATAGTATGATTGTGTGAAATTTTCGTTAAGAAATTTTATCATTCAAGTGCTTAATTTGATAAAAAGGACTAAATCGCGTAAAGTGCAAAATTTATGTTCTATTAGCTAAAGGTGTCAAATAGCTATAGAATCTTTAATTAGAGGTCCTTATGTTGTGATTAGACCATGATTTATCTGACTGGACAAAGATGGACACTTAATTATGTGATTTTAATGTTAGCAACCAAGGTTAGTTTAGTAAATTAATAAATAAACATAAGTAAAATAACATAAAAGTTAAAGTTATCATCTTTCTTATATTATTCAACCGAATATAGAATGAAGGAAGCTATTAAAATAGCTTCAAGGTTCAGCCAAGAATCACTTGTGCATGTAAGCTCCTTTTTGTCCCGTTTTTAATAATTTCTATGTTTTTGAGATCGTTGCAGCTTAGTCTAGCTAGCCTAGGGACTATTTTTGTAACACCCCTAACTCCTATCTGTCGCCGGAATAGGGTTACAAGGCATTATAGAAAATCACACACGATTCACATACATTCATACAATTATAATCAAAATATATTCATGTCAATCACATTGTCCCTTGTAAGGTCCTACGGGACCTTAAAACATGCTTAGAAGGGGAAAAAACTTAAGGAAACATACAAAAATTTCAAAACATTAAGGGTCACACGCCCGTGTGAACAGGCCGTGTGCCTCACATGACTACCAGACATGCCCGTGTCACAGACCGTGTGAAAACAAGGCATACATACTAGCTTGCACCACACGGCCGAGGACACGCCCGTATGCCAGACAGTGTGAAAATTAGGGAGGTTACTGACTTGGGTCACACGACCGACCACATGCCAATATGCCAGCCCGTGTGTCACACATGACCAATAGACACGCCCGTGTGTCTAGGCCGTGTCAAAACTATAGGGTATACTGACTTTAAATCGTCGGGTACCCCAGGGGACACACGACCGTGTAACATATCTGTGTGTTGCACACAACTGAGACACACGCCTGTGTCTCTGCCAGTGTGGAGAAAAATAGGACATTTATAAGCTAACATGCCACCCAAAAAGGGTCATTTCTACAAGCATCATCCAAAGCATAATACATGACCAAATAGCAACCAAAGCCATACCTAAACATGCATATTTCAATCCACAATATCACCAACCAATTTCATACTCAATTTCATATCAAAGCATACCAATTTTAACTACCAAAACATACCAAGATGGCCATTAACCCAAGACTATATTTACATAAATTATAACCTTTTTCCATCACATAGTCTATACTAAAACCAATTCCATAGTCTCAATCATATTCATACCATATAACATGGCAAGAAATTCACATAACACATATCATAACATCACTAGCCTATACCAAAACCAATTCCATAGTCTCAATCATATTCATATCATATAACATGGCAAGAAATTCACATAACACATATCATAATATCACTAGCCTATACATGCCATATATCAATATTTACAACTAAAAAAGTACCAAAATAACGTTCGATAGTGTGACGACGATCCTTGATGATCCCCGAGTTCTCGGTAGCTTCGATAATCTATCAAACAATGAAAAACACAAACAAAGTAAGCTTTCTAAAGCTTAGTAAGCCATATACAAATAAATTTAACACATAAGATAAATATAAGCCAATTATTCATGAAATCCATAGCAAATCACATACACAAGTTTCATAATTCACATCTAACTCACTTGTTCTTAATGCACTTGCATTTAACCACCATTCATTTTTATGAAATTCACATGTCATTATTTATACACATACTCACCTTTCATTCTTGCATATCATATCCATTACATACGTACTTGAATCAGATACTCATTCACATTTTCATTCCATTCTTGATATTGTTCGTTGAACTGTTCGGTAGTGAAAAGGATACTCGGATAGCCCGTAAACTCATACAATGCCAACGTCCCAGACGTCGTCTTACATGTTATCAAATGTCTATGCCACTATCTTAGACAGGGTCTTACATGAAATCGTATACGATGCCAATGTCCTAAACATGTTCTTACATGTAAATCTCAAATCGTTTCCAACGTCCCAGGCGTGGTCTTACATGAAATCACATACCATAATCCTATGTCATGACATATGTATGCTAACTATTCCTATGGTTCGTGCGGGGCTTTCAGATGCCATAACTCGATTGATGTTTTCTCAATTTCACATATTCATCTTCCATAGCCATTCATTACATTTCAGTATCATAAAAGCATGAATAAATCAATTCAAATACATTTATTTGCATATGAACTTACCTCGTACGGAGATGAATGGATCGAAACGACTAATCGACAACTTTTATTTTACCCCAATCTCCGATTTCCCCTTTTCTCAATCTAAATACATTTAAAATTAACCCTTTTATTCATCAACACATTCAATTTCATCCAAAAACACATATTTGAACATTTTTGCACTTTAGCCCTAAAGTTACACATTTATTCATTTTAGTCACTGTTTCATAAATACACAAAATTCACAAAATTTCCTTATACACATGCTTGTATGAATATTCCCTTAGTTCATATGAGCTCATATCTTTTATTTATTTCACAATTTAACCACACATTTTCCACTTTTCACAAATTAGTCCTTTTTATGCAATTTCACTAAAAATCACTTTACAAAATCTAGATATCTATCGTCAAGCTTTAATAATTCATCATCAAACATTAAAAAACCATGAACTCATCAATGGAAACTTTCAAAATCATCAACACTTTCAGAAATTGAGGCATGGGCTAGCTAGAACACGAAGCAACGATCAGAAAAACATAGAAATCATCAAAAACTGAGCTCAAAACATACCTCAATCAAAGATAATGAGAGCCGAACCCTAAAATGCTTCAATGGTTTTCTTTCTTTTTATTTTCAGTGGTAACAAAGATGAATGACTAAATTTTAACCTTTGTTTTAATTTAATTTAATTTAAATTACAAAATGGCATATTTACCCTAATGATTTAATAATAAAATTCCACTAACTATAGGCATATATGTCCATCCATTAATTCAATGGTTTAATAACATCATAAGGGCTTTCTCCTTTTAATTTCATAGCAATCAAGCACTTTTAACATATAGCATGCTACTTTTGTATTTTCAGCGATTAGGTTTTTTTATCAAATTGAACACACAAACAGTGAAATTAAATCACAAAATTTTCACACATACTTATTCACATGCTGTAGATTCTGAAAATGATATTAAAATATTTTTTCAACCTCAGATTTGTGGTCTCGAAACCACTATTCTGATTTAGCTAAAACCAAGTTGTTACAACTCTTCCCCTTAGGGATTTTCGTCCTCGAAAATCTTACCAGCAAATAGGTTTGGATATTGCTTTCTCATAGCATCCTCGGGTTCCCACGTAGCTTCTTTAACCCTTTATCGATGCCATAATACTTTCGCTAACACTATTATTTTATTTCTTAGCTCTTTGATCTCACGAGCTAGAATTCAGGTCAGTTCTTCACTATATGACAAATCTGATTGAATTTCAATTTTTTTGGAGATATAATATGCGAAGGATCGGATCGGTATCGTCGAAGCATTGATACATGAAACACATTGTGAATCTTTTGTAACTCTGGTGGCAATGCTAGCCGATAAGCAACTGGTCAAACTCGCTCGATAATTTCATGGCCCGATGAATCTCGGACTTAACTTGCCTTTTCTGTCAAATCTATGTATTTTCTTCCTCGGAGACACTTTTAAAAACACTCTACCTCCGATTTGAAACTCAATATCTTTTCGTTTCAAGTTTGCGTACGATTTTTGACGATTTGACACTGCTTTCAAACTTTCACGAATCACTTTCACTTTCTATTCAGTCTCTTTAATCAAATCGACCCCGTGAATCTTATTTTCGTTAAGCTCAGTCCAATAAAAAGGTGTTCGGCATTTCTGACCATACAATGCTTTGTAAGGTGCCATTTTTATACTCGATTGAAAACTATTATTATATGCAAATTCAATCAATGACAGGTACCGTTCCATGTACCTTCAAACTCAAGAATGCAACATCTCAACATATCCTCGAGTATCCGAATAATCCGTTTGGATTGACCATCTATTTGCAGATGAAAAGTAGTACTAAAGTGTAGCTTTGTACCCAGTGTATCTTGTAATTTCTTCCAGAAACGCGATGTAAATCTCGAATCTCTATCCGAAACAATAGAAATAGACATTCCGTACAATCTCACAATCTGAGAGATGTATAACTCAACAAGCTTATCAAGTGAATAATCCGTGCGTACCAGAATGAAATGAGCCAATTTCGTCAATCTATTAACCACTACCTAAATCACATCTTTCTTACTCGGAGACAAAGGCAAACTCGATACAAAAACCATCGTAATTCTATCCCATTTCCACTTGGGGATCATAATCGGCTGAAGTAACCCAGACAACACTTGATGCTCAGCTTTAACTTGCTGACATATTAAACATTTTGAAACGAATTCAGAGATATCATGTTTCATACTAGACCACCAATAAAACTGTTTCAGATCATTATATATTTTCGTACTTCCTAGATGAACAGATAACAGATTTCTATGAGCTTCATTTAATATCATCTGAATCAACTCTGTATTTCTTAGAACACAAATTTGGCCTCTAAATTTTAAACAGTCATCATCATCAACTCGAAACTTTGAATCAGAATTCAAATCACATTGAGCTCTTTTAGCTAACAATTCATTATCAACTTTTTGAGCTTCAAAAATCTGTTGTAAAAATAACAGTCTCACTTTTAACTTAGCTACAATCGAGCTGTCATCAAAAAGAGTCATCTGAGTATTCATCGCACATAGTGCAAACAAAGATTTCTGACTGAAAGCATCAGCCGCAACATTAGCCTTTCGTGGATGATAGTCAATTACAAGCTCGTAATCTTTCAACAATTCCAACCATCTTTGTTGTCACAAATTTAGATCTTTCTGAGTTATTAAATATTTTAAACTCTTATAATCAAAATAAACATGACATTTTTCACCAAACAGATAATGGCGCCAAATCTTCAACGCAAACACGATAGTTGTTAATTCTAAATCATGCGTCGGGTAATTCTTTTCATGCGACTTTAACTGCATCGAGGCATAGGCTATAACTTTACCTTTTAGCATCAAAACACAACCTAGACCGTTCAACGATGCATCACTATAAATTACAAATTCTTCACTTGATTTTGGTTGATCTAACACTAGAGCTTCAGTTAATAAAGCTTTCAGTTGATGAAAACTTTTTTGGAACTTGTCCAACCATTCGAACTTAAAATCTTTCTGAAGCAATCTTGTCATCAGAGTTGCAATCATAGAGAAACCTTTTATGAATAGTTTGTAATACCCGATGAGTCCCAAAAAGCTACAGACTTCTGATATATTTCTCAGAGGCTTCCAATCTAATATTGTCGAAATCTTGCTTGGATCTACTCGAATACCCAATGCTGACACAATAAGGCCCAGAAAACCAGCTTCTCTTAACAAGAACTGACATTTACTGAACTTTGCATACAACTGCTTATCACGTAAAGTCTATAGCACTACTCTTAGATGTTCAGCATGCTCGGATTCATCACGGGAGTAGATCAAAATGTCATCTATAAACACAACTACAAATCGATCCAAATATGGTTTGAAGATCTAATTCATCAAATCCATAAAAGCAGCAGGTGAATTTGTTAGTCCTAAAGGCATAACCAAAAACTCATAATGCCCATACCTCATTCAGAAAATAGTTTTCAACACATCAGAGTCTTTCACTCGCAGCTGATAGTAACCTAATCTCAAATCAATCTTTGAAAACATTGTAGCCTCTTTCAACTGATCGGACAAATCATCTATACATGGCAGATGATATTTATTCTTTATAGTCACTTTATTGAGTTGTCGATAGTCAATGCACATTCTCATAGTTCCATCTTTCTTTTTCACAAACAAAACTGGTGCACCCTAGGGAGAAAAACTCGATCGTGCGAAACCTCTATCTGTCAATTCTTGCAACTAAGTTTTTAATTTTTTAATTTAGTCGGTGTCATTCTGTATGGAGCTATCGATATCAGAGTCGTCCCTGGCATTAACTCAATACCAAACTTGACCACTCAGATCGGCAGCAAACCAAATAATTCTTCAGGAAACACATCCAAATACTCGCACACAACTGGTCACTTTAAAATCGAGCACATAAGCAAAGTAAGCTTCACAACCCTTTTTCACATTTTTTGATCTAACATCAAAGATATCACTTCCGTAAACCATTCAAATCATTAGACTCAATCTGAATAATCTCATCATTCGAACATCATAAATCAATAGTCTTCCGTTTACAATTCACAACTACATCATGTAACGTTAGCCAATCCATAACCAGAATTATATCAAACTCGTCGAATGGCAACAACATCAAATTGGTTGAAAAACATGAATCTTGAATCATCAATGGACAATTTTTACATACTTTATCAACCAAGACACACCGGCCTAAAGGGTTCGATACTCTAATCACAAATTCAGTAGATTCTACAGGTAAAGTCTTACTGGATATTAAAGTTTCACATACATTAGAATGAGTCGATCTAAGAGCAATCAATGCAACAACATTAGTATCATAGAGAGTGAAAGTACCAGTAATAACATCTGGAGACGAAGCCTCTTCGCGAGCGCGAATAGCATAAGCTTTAGTAGGTGCGCGAGCCTCAGATCTAACAGCTGTGTCTTTAGTTCCCCTCTGACTACCACTCACATTACCCTTGTTTCTGAGTGGTCTACCTCAAGCTGACATATTACTAGGTCTCGTATTCTGCACTATGTTTTGCTCAGCTAACTTAGGGCATTCACGAATGAAGTGATCCATTGATCCACATTTAAAATAAGCTCAATCATTTAATCTACAATTGCCAGGATGTCGTTTACCGTAATGTTTACACTCAGGTTGGTTCGGTCAGATGTTACCACTACTAGCTACCGAGGTAGCTTTCAAACTCATAGGTGGTCTATCTCGATCACGTCTAGAATAACCCGTAGTAGCCTTTGAACGACTAAAATCATCTCAAAATTTCTTTGATGCTGAATGAAATGACTTATTCGATGATCTTTTTCACGAATCCTTAGCTTCAAAATCCACTTTTCTTTTCTGTTCCCCGAGTTCCTCAGCTTTACATGCTCGTTCAACAAGCACAACAAACTCTTTTATTTCTAGAATCCCGACTAACAACTTGATGTCTTCATTCAAACCGTCTTCAAATCTCTCGCACATAATTGCTTCAGTCGAGACACATTCTTATGCATATTGATTTAATCTCACTAATTCTCGTTCGTATTCTATAACAGACATACAACCCTGTTTCAACTCAAGAAACTCTTTGCATTTCTGATCTATGAATCTCTGACTAATGTACTTCTTTCTGAACCCAATCTGAAAGAACTCCCAAGTGACTTATTCTTTCGAAACCATTGATTTCAATGTTTTCTACCAATGATACACTGTATCTCTCAAAAGTGAAACAACATATTTAAGACATTCATCAGGAGTGCATGACATTTCATCAAACACTCGTATTGTACTCTCGAGCCAAAACTCAGCTCTCTCAGCATCATCATCGGTAGTGGCACAAAACTCTTCAGCCCTATATTTTTTAATTTTATCAACCGGAGGCTTACTCAATTGTATCAGATTCATAGCTTGTGGTATGACAGGGACTTGTGGAGGATTAGAAGGGGGTGAAGGTTCTGGAGTAGCCGAATTAGTTCTAATATATTGACTGAACCACTAATTCATCATCTGGAGTAGGCGCTGCCCCTTGAGCAGGAGTGGACGCATTACTTTCCACGTTATTAACTACTGCTCATTGGGATCCATTTACTTTATAAATAACACATTTTAACTGTCAAGAATCATCACACTATCGTAGTTTATATATATGGCATGTATAGCTAGACTTTCACGCGCTACGTTAATTCTAGAATCGACTAAACCGTAACTCTGATACCAATAAATGTAACACCCCTAACCCGTATCCTTGCTAGAATAGGGTTACGAGGCATTACCGAAAATCACTCATGATTCACATACATTCATACAATTATAATCAAAATATATTCATATCAATCACATTGTTCCTTGTAAGGTCCTACGAGACCTTAAAACATACTTAGAAGGGGTTCGAGACTAAACTGATAACATTTACAAACTAAAGGAAACATACAAAAATTTCAAAACATTAAGGGTCACACACCCGTGTGAACAGGCTGTGTGCCTCACACGGCTACCAGACACGCCCGTGTACAGACCTGTGAAAATAGGGCATACATACAAGCTTGCACCACACGGCCGAGGACATACCCGTGTGCTAGACCGTGTGAAAATTAGGGAGGTCACTGACTTGGGTCACACGGCCGACCACACGCCCATGTGCCAGCCCATGTGTCACACACGACCAATAGACACGTCCGTGTGTCTAGGCCGTGTCAAAATTGTAGGGTATACTGGCTTTAAATTGTAGGATACCCAAGGGGACAGATGGCCGTGTAACATAATCGTGTGTCACACACGAGCAGAGACACGGTTGAGACATACGCCCATGTCTCTGCCCGTGTGGACAAAAATAGGCCATTTATAAGGCTAACATGCCACCCAAAAAGGGTCATCTTTACAAGCATCATCCAGAGCATAATTTATGACCAAATAGCAACCAAAACATACCCAAACATGCATAATTCAATCCACAATATCACCAATCAATTTCATACTCAATTTCATATCAAAGCATACAAATTTTAACTACCAAATCATACCAAGATGGCTATTCACCTAAGACTATATATACATTAATTATAACCTTTTTCCATCACATAGTCTATACCAAAACCAATTCCATAGTATCAATCATATTCATACCATATAACATGGCAAGAAATTCACATAACACATATCATAACATCACTAGCCTATACCAAAACCAATCCCATAGTCTCAATCATATGCATACCATATAACATGGCAAGAAATTCACATAACACATATCATAACATCACTAGCCCATACATGCCATATATCAATATTTACAACTAAAAAAGTACCAAAATAACGTTCGATACTGTGACGACAATCCTTGAGAATCCCCAAGCTCACGGTAGCATCGATAATCTATCAAACAACGAAAAATACAAACAAAGTAAGCTTTTTAAAGCTTAGTAATCCATATACAAATAAACTTAACACATAAGATAAATATATGCCAAAGTTTCATAATTCACATCTAACTCACTTGTTCTTAATGCACTTGCATTTAACCACCATTCATTCTTATGAAATTCACATGTCATCATTTATACACATACTCAGCTTTCATTCTTGAATATCATATGCATTTCATACGTACTTGAATCAGATACTCATTCACATTTTCATTCATTCTTGATATTGCCCGTTGAACTGTTCGGTATTGAAAAGGATACTCGGATAGCTTGTAAACTCATACAATGCCAACGTCCAAGACGTGGTCTTACATGTTATCAAATGTCGGTGCCACTGTCCTAGACAGGGTCTTACACGAAATCGTATACGATGCCAATGTCCTAGACATGTTCTTACATGTAAATCTCAAATCGATGCCAACGTCCCAGATGTGGTCTCACACGAAATCACATACCGCAATCCTATGTGATGACATATGTATCCTAACTATTCCTATGGTTCATACGGGCTTTCAGACACCATAATTCGATTGTTGTTTTCTCAATTTCACATATTCATCTTCCATAGCCATTCATTACATTTCAGTATCATAAAAGCATGAATAAATCAATTCAAATACATTTATTTGCATATGAACTTACCTTGTACAGAGACGAACGGACTGGAATGACTAATCAACAACTTTTGATATACCCTAATCCAAATCCGATTTCCACTTTTCTTGATCTAAATACATTTAAAATTAACCTTTTATTCATCAACACATTCAATTTCATCCACAAATACATATTTGAGTATTTTTTCACTTTAGCCCCTAAAGTTACATATTTATTCATTTTACTCCTTATTTCATAAATACACAAAACTCACAAAATTTCCTTATACACATGCTTGGCCGAATATTCCCTTAGTTCATATAAGCCCATATCTTTCATTTATTTCACAATTTAACCACACATTTTACACTTTTCACAAATTAGTCATTTTTATGCAATTTCACTAAAAATCACATTACAAAATATAGATATCTATCATCAAGCTTTAACAATTCATCATTGAACATTCAAAAACACATGAACTCATCAATGGAAACTTTCAAAATCATCAACACTTTCAGAAATTAATGCATGGGCTAGCTAGAACACGAAGTAACGATCACAAAAACATAGAAATCATCAAAAATTGAGCTCAAAACATACTTCAATCAAAGACAATGAGAGCCGAACCCTAAAATGCTTCAATGGTTTTCTTTTCTTTTGATTTTTGGTGGATGAATGACTAAATTTTAACCTTTGTTTTTATTTAATTTGATTTAAATTACAAAATGACATATTTACCCTTAATGATTTAATAATAAAATCCTACTAACTATAGGCATATATGTCCATCAATTAATACAATGGTTTAATAACATAATAAGGACTTTCAGCTTTTAATTTCATAGCAATCAAGCATCTTTAACATATATCATCTTTTAATTTCATAGCAATCAAGCATCTTTAACATATAGCATGCTACTTTTGCATTTTCAGCGATTAGGTCCTTTTATCAAATTGAGCATACAAACAGTGAAATTAAATCACAAAATTTTCACACATACTTATTCACATGCTATAGATGCTGAAAATAATATTAAAATATTTTTAACCTCGAATTTGTGGTCTCAAAACCATTATTTCGATTTAGCTAAAATCGGGCTGTTACAATTTTGCAAAACTGTTAAAGATTTAGGATGTTTCCATTAATGAATAAGCATGTATTTTGATGATTGATGATAGATGATGAATGTTTGATGATAGTTATATAAGTTTTGTTAAGTGATTTTTAGTGAAAATGAAAATTAGGGATTAAATTATGAAATGTGGAAGCTTTGTGGTTAAAATGTGAAATAAATAAAAATATGGGCTACTAGGGACCTAATTGAAATTTGGCTAGCATGGGTGTGGGTGAAATTGCATGAATTTGTGATTTTATGAAATAAGGACTAAATTCTAAAAGTTGTGAAACATTAGGGGAAAATGTTTAAAAGTGCCTTAATGTGAGTTTTAGACTAAATTGAACAAAGATATAATTAAATAAGATAATTTTGATTATATTTAAATCAAGAAAGGAAAAATACAGGCTCAGATTGGGGAAATAACAAGGTTTTGGATTAGCTAACTCTTGTCGTCGTTTTTACATTCGAGGTAAGTTCGTATGTAATAAGTTTCATTATAAATGTATTTTAAATGCTTTGATATTGCATAAACTATGGATACGAGACTACGGACATGTTCAAAAATGACTCGATGATGATTCAACATTGAAAATCTCGGTTGAACCTTAGGAATAGATTAGGATACGAATGACATGTCATTAGGGGTTATTGTGATTATGTGGTACAAGTGCTGGTCCTGTACGTCCTACCGATGGCTGAGTATACCAACATGTGTTGCAGTTACTTGACATCTTATGTGAGTAGCATCATAGCTACGTCTTGACTGACAGCTTGTGTGAGTAGGCCCGTTGATAGTTTGAGAGTGAGCATGTATGTGATATGAGATTGTGATAGCATTAGCTATGTATGTGGCACTTTGGTACGAGTTTCCCGTGTATTCAATAGTATGTCGAATGGTTTAACGGGTAAATGATAGACGTGGTCAAGTATGAGATTGATACGAGATGGTACAAGTATGTACATAAACTATATAAGCTCTAAATCGAAGAAGAAATTTGTGAAAGACATGTATAATCTTATGATTGAATATATGAAAGGTTTGTTAGTTAATATGAGTTACATATTGATATATTCAATTTATTGAATTGTATATTTATAATCTAATTGAGTTTAATTCATACGAGCTTACTAAGCTATAAAGCTTACTCTGTTTATTTTACTGTGTTTTATAGTGATTTCAAAGCTAGCTTAGATTTGGGGATCGTCGGAGACTTCGTCACACTATCCTACATCACTTTGGTGCTTTTGAGATTATGTTTTGGTTATATAGCATGTATAGGATTTATGGTTATTTTGGTTAAGTGTTGGTAATGAATTTAGCCATTTGAATTGGCTTGTATATGTTTAAATTTGGGTTTTGTATTTAGCCATCAAAGTTGACTTAACTTGGTTGGTTTGATTGTGTATATATTTGTGCATATGGCTCTTATTATTATGTGCTTGAATATGGATATGTGATGATAGATGGTATTTAGTATTTAGAAGTACAAAATGATTGAGTAATGAACTTGGCATGTTTATGAAATTAGGTAAAATAATGCATGTTTAGAAAATGACTATATTGATGATTTGATAAAGTAAAATATGGCATGAAATTGAATGGCACATTGTGGTATTTGTGTTTTATATTGGTTGGTAATGAAATGGTTTGGAGTATGCTTGGTTGGAGTTAATTTAAATGCTCATTTATGTTATATTTTGGTACCATTGAGTTTGGTGTAGGTGTGAACAAGTTTGGGTGGAAAATTGGCATCGTAAATAGCCTATTTTTATCCGCACGGGTAGAGAAATGGGGTGTGTCTCAATCGTGTCTGATACACAGTCATGTACACGGCTGTGTGTCTGCTAGAGTTGAAATTAAAATTAAGTCAGTATGCTCCACACGGCCTCACACACGAGTGTGTGACTTGGCCATGTGGCATAAGTTAATATACCCTACAGGTTTGGCACCACCTAGCACACGGCTTGGTACATGGGTGTGTGTGGCCATTTTTAGGGCACAGCAGCTAGCTACATGGGCCTATGTGTTGGCCGTGTGACCTAAGTCAGAAAGTTACACAAAGTCAGACACGGGCTGGGACATGACCATGTGTTTCCATTTCAAATATCCACACGACCTGCGACACGAGATTTTTTTTTGCCGTGTGAGAAACACGACCTGGCCATACAGGCGTGTGTCCCCTATTTTTGAGAAAATTTTCTAAGTGTTCTAAAAGTTTTCAAAGTTATCGATTTAGTCTTAAACCAACCCTAGGGACAATATGATTGGTTGTGAATGAATTGTATTTGAATTGACCAATTGAATGAGAAATGTATCTTTAAATGTGTGATAAGTTCGGTAATACTCCGTAACCCTATTTCAGCATTGAATACAGGTAAGGGGTGTTACAATTGTAAACTAGGTCTAGGCAAATATCTAATTAATTAATATTTTCGAAAATGGATATATAGTATATGAGTTGAATAACTGAAATGATTTTACGTAACTAAAACCAATTCTCTGTAACTACTCCAGATTTGGCTATAACGTCTAGGCCGGATTTCGGGTGTTACAGACCAAAATGGTGATTAAACCATGGTCAAAAAGTTCAAGCAGTTGTGACATGATTAAATCCACTAACTTTGGGCTATTTTCTCATTTAGTCTTAATTAGTTTAGGGTTAAATTGAAATAAAACTTAATTAATCAATAATTTGAAACAATTAAATGACTAACTGTGTAATTAAACCTTCCTTAGATGGTAATTATACCATATACTTATATAGTGGACATTTATGGATATGTTTTATAAATTATATACATTACAATTAAAAGTTTATAATAGTAATTTTGTAAATAAATGAATTATAATTAAAACAAAAGCTAAATTACAATGTAATTTCTTTGATTCTTCTCCCAAAAATGCTGAAACGCCATTGTTAAAGGTGAAGGAAGCTTCGGCCAAGCTTGTCCTTCAATTTAGTAAGCCAATTTCAACTAGTTTCTTGTAATTTTTATGTTTTTGAGATCGTTGGAACTAGGTCGAACTAAACCGTATCTCCATATTCAAAACGATTAAAGATTATTGATTATCCAATTGATGAGTTTTGGATATTCTTGAAGTTTTATGGTAAATAATAAAGCTTGAATGTTAAATAGGATTATTTTGTAAATTAATTTTTGGTAATTTTAATGTTTAGGAACTAAATTGTTAAAGTGATAAATTATAGGGAATTTTTGTGAAATAAAAGAAATAATGGGCTGTATGGGCCCTATACAATTCAGCTGAATTTAAATTTGATTAAATTTGGTTAAATTGCAAGTTTTGAGCTTAGGGACTAAATTGTATTAAAGTAAATTGTCACGGTAAATTTGTAAAAATGTAAAAAAGGATTTAATTGCATAAAATAGTGAATTATGTTGCTGGAAATTGATAATTGAATGAAATTATTATTTTGATCAAGGACAAGCTAATAATCGAAGAAAAGACAATTACTGAATAGTCCTTGAACTTTCGTAATTGCTGCAATTATTCTGGTAAGTTTGTTCGGTTTAATTTTAGTACAATTTTTAAATGAAATATATGAACCTAATTACATAATGTTAGATTATATTGATGTGTGTATGTAACACCCCTAACCCATATTCATTACCGAAATAGGGTTATGGAGCATTACCGAATTTACAGATCAGACAGATAGAAATTTCAATCATTTCATATCATATAGCATTCGTGTCAAAAACCAATCAAATTCATACATATTTTCCATTAAACGAGCCCTCCAGCTTAAAATATGCATTAGAAATAAACCGGGACTAAATTAGAAACTCAGAAAATTTTTCAAAAACATTTAAAATTTTGAACACTATAGGGGTCATACTGCTATGTGGTCAGGTAGTGTGAGAGACATGCCTATCTCTTAGCCTGTGTGGGCATTCGAAATAGGAACACATGGCCAGCCCCAGCCCATATTTGTACCCGTGTAACTCACAGTCTTAGGCCACACGGTCAAGCCACACGCTCGTGTGCCAGGCCGTGTAAGCATATTGACTTGCATTCTAAAAAGATACAGGGGACACACGGCCATGTCACCTGGTCGTGTGTCACACACGGCTGAGACACACTCCCGTGTCTCTGCCCGTGTGGACAAAAATAAACAATTTTTCAAGCCATATTTCTCACCCAATTTGGCACCAACCTATATTCAAAATTTTGCATATAAACATACTATATTATATCACCCAAACCAAGCATAATCAAGCATTAAACAAGTAGTATATTCACATACAACCAATGTGCCCTTAGATACCTCAATTGACAATATGCAATCATATATATATTCATGTATTCAATTTGACCAAATATGCCAACAATTTACCAAGCTATTCAACATCATTTCATACCAATTCACTCACCATTCAAAACATACCATTTGGTACCAAATATACTACTTAATCACTAGCATCAAATGACTATATAAGTTATTTCCATCAAAACACCAATTTTCCATAATAGAGTACCATTTATCTTAAACTACAAAACATATAACATATACACATTCAACTAGTAATTCACCTTTCACTTTTCCATCACAATACAAGTCATTCATCTATCATATAAGGAAATTTATATACATTCCAAAATAAGCCATTATATCCTTAAGATACCAAAAACTCAACCACATCAAATGACCTTTTCCAACAACCAAAAACATGGTTAATATTAGCCCAATTAACCTATACATGCCATTATAATCAAGTTTAAACAACTGCAAGTGCCAAAAGAGCTGATGGATAGTGTGATATAGCTCCAACAAGCTTCCAACCTGAACGAGCTTCCGAATCACTAAAAACACGGAAAATAACATAGAGTAAGCATTTAAGCTTGGTAAGTTCGTATAACATAGAATTTATCTTACCATTTAGTCACATTTAAGGTAAGCATACAAAGCATAGCGAGACTAAATTTGGCCAAAAGCCTAAGCACATATCCTCATCAACCATGTTAGTCATGTAATTCATATAAACGTCAAGAAACATGTATGAGCTCAACAATAACCAAATCTCAATGTACATATAATTTACATATCAAGTATCTATATATCATGTACAAATCATTTTCATAAATCTCATGTAAATACTTGTAGTAGTTCATATTGAACTCAATTAATCTCATATAGAATAGTGCCCATTAAACCATTTAAAATATCGTTGGATACGCGGGTAGTACACACGAGGTGTACTGAAATATAATCTGTTAATTCCTGTACATGTATGTTCATACGAGCTCTAAATCGGTATGCTCTTACGATCTGTAAACGGTAAGCTCCTCTGAGCTGAGTGATGATAAGCTCATGCGAGCTGAGAATCGTTAAGCTCATACGAGCTGAAATCGATAACCCTAATGACATGCCATTTGTATCCTATGAATTCCTAAGGTTCAAATGGGCTCACTAGTCGTCGTATGTCGTCGGATATACGATCAGCAATTATACATAGCAATCATACAACCCACATACATATATTTCAATTAAAGCATATAAATACACAATTTAATTACACGAACTTACCTCGACAAGTGTACGTAGATACAAAGGTGACTAATCTGATATTATCCCTTTGCCCCAATCAAACTTCGTATGAGGTATAATCGAATCTATACGAATGAATTTAACTCAATTCAAAATAATTCATATTCAATTTAACACACATTTTTGGAAAAATTATCATTTTGCCCCTATACTTGATACGTGATATTCGTGACAGGTTTTAAATATTTATAACAAATCGTTCTTGAAACTAACTATTATCACGATGAAGGCAAGTGTACCTATCAGACAGTAGTATAGCTTTAGCAAGACCGGATTATCAAACCCAAAGGAACTAAAAGTACTAGTATTAACTTTCTTTTTATTCTCTAGCCTAAAAATAAAAGGGTTTTGTTTATCTAACTAATTAACTAAAATAAGAAATCATAGAAAATAAAATTGGGGAATTACTTTTGGGAAAAAAAGATTGAATTAAGACAATACCTAAGGAAAAATCCACCTAGACTTCACTTGTTATTTGACTCTGAATTGGACGATTTATTCATTCAACTTGTTCCGTAGAGATCCCTAAGTTATATTATTATCTCTCTCGAGACTAACAACGTCTAACCCTACTTTGAATAATTGAAATCTCTTCCTAATTAACACCCTAGGGTTGCATTAACTCGATCTATAGATCCCCTTATTAGGTTTCACCCTATCTCTAAGCGCGTAACCAACTTCGCTTGATTATGACAAATTTACTCTTAGACAGGGTCATTCCTCCTCTGAATAAGAGCTTAGCTTGAATCAATATTCTGGAATATCAAAACAAGTATTAAGATCACATAATTAAGAACAAGTCAAATATTTTTCATACAATTCAGATAATAATAACAAAATCTGTCTTAGGTTTCATCCCTCTTAGGTATTTAAGGGTTTTAGTTCATAACTAAAAAGTAAACATCTCAGAAGAATAATGAATACAAAACATAAAGAAAAACCCAAAACTCCTGAACGGAAATTGAGGGGAGATATTCAGCCTTGATGATGAATTCGGCTTTTGAGATGGATCAATCGGCTTTCCTTAAGCAGTTTCCTGCTTCCTCCTCTATGGCCCCCCTTTTTTCTCCTCCTCTAGAGTGTATTTATAGAATTTAGAATGCCTAAGAACCCTCAAAATTGGCCTTTTCCAAATTGGACTCAATTTGGGCTCGACAGGGACACGCCCGTGTGACACACCCGTGTGCAATTATTTCAGGCCGTGGTCAAGCCTGTTAAATAGGCATGGGCGTGTGGCCCACTCGTGTGAGTCGTGCTTCAATTCTGCCAAATTGACACGACCGTGTGGTGTGCCAGTGTGAGGAAGTCCAAGCCGTGTTGATTTCGTATGTTGGCCAATTTTCTCCGTTTTTGGTCCGTTTCTCGTTCCTTTCACTCTCCTATGCTCATCTAAGTATAAAACCTGAAATTAAGGCATTAGGAGCATTGAATTTACCAATTTTAAGGAAAAATCATCCATAAAATGTGCTAAGCATGGGATAGAAAAATGTATGAATTACGGTTTATCAAATACCCCCACAGTTAAGCATTTGCTTGTCCTCAAGCAAAATCCTTAACTCATAATCAAAATAAATTCTTCTCAACTTATAATTTCTATCGATAATATCTCAAAAAAATCCATAAGTAATCATACATTAAGAATTCAACTGAAAGAACATCAAAGTTTCAAACATTCCAAGTTGAGCATTTTATCATGAAAACATAGGTGTCTCCCATCGTCTAAGTAATTACCTTTGATTCAAAATATCACAGAGTTTCACATCCTCACTAAAGGTTCACTCAAATCACTTGAGGTGTTTAAGGACAATAAATGAAACACTCAATAGTCAATAATGAAGAGTCATTACCATAGGCTTGCATGAAAATCAAATCTCCACCACTATAAATTGAGATGAAACATCAATCAAAAGGTCTTTAGAGGGTTGTAACGTGGCTTTGGTTAGAGGGTGCAGTCACAAAATGAAAGAAAGGGTTAGAATTGAGATTGAATTGAAAAATTGCCTAACTAGAAAAATGACTAGTCATCAATTGCGTACAACAGAGCTTTTTCTCAGAAAATGGAATTTAACTTCTTTAGCTCTGAAGATCACTACTACTAATATGTATACATGTATTTTTTTTAGAACAAGTCAAATTTAAAAATAGAATAAAACATAGCTAAGCAACTATTCCAACTCAAATCTCGACAAAAATAGGGATCAAATTAATTTAGGGGATTTCAATAACAATGAGTTATGGGTTAATATTGAGGGTAAATCATTGAATGGGTTGTTAGGCTCAAGGGGGTTCACTAAGGGTTAATTGTGAAGGTAGGCTTTCATGGAGTGAGTGGGTTAAACCTAAGTCAAATTGCGTGGTCTTGATATGCATAATCAAGCAAGTTCTAGAATAACAATTCAATACTGACGCACCCATAATGAAAGTGAGCATGACAGAAATAATAGATGCTTTAAAGGCTTAAGATCTCACAAAAATTATGGCTTTTTTTATGTTTAAACTTGTGAATTCCAACTCAAGGTAATACTTAAACTTGGGGAAACAACCTAAAAGTTTTTAATTTTTCAAAACTCAACTTATCATGCTTGATTCCCTAATGTCTTGAAGTTTAAAAAATCAATGCATAAATGCCTATGTTTTAATTCAAGATATATCAATAAACATTATAAACTAATTGGAATTCATTCTAATAATGATATGAGAAGATCGCATGATAATAAAACAAAATTCAGGGACTTTTCTGATATAAAAGACCCCCTCACACTTAACATGTTCATTGTCCTCAATGTACAAAGATAGATATAATGAAAAAGATAGATTCATAATCATAAGATAGGGAGAGAAGTGAAACTTCCTTAATGATGAATGAAATTCCTTGAACTGGAGTTTTGGAGAATAATCGGCGTGAGGGTGGAGGAGGATACTCCGGTGGTGGTAGAGGTTCATTAGTCCATAAGTCCTGGGCCAAAAGAATATTATATCTAGTGGTAGCTATAGTTGTGGTCGAGCAGGACATGGCAGTCGTGGAGAACCTTTCTTGGTGGAGTTTTTAGTTCCTGTGCGAGGATGAGCTTCGGAGCTCTTTCTGATTGTGATCAAATCAGGAACTCTTTAAGAGGTATACTGATGCATAATTACTCATAATGAAATAGCCGAAGAATAAAAATTGTAAAAACTCGGGATAAAATAGTATTAAAAGGAAATAAAAAAATAATTTCAAAATATAGAGTTAAAATAAAATAAAATAAATAATAGGTATTTCTAGAGAAATTGGGGCACATGGCCGTGGGGCACACCCATGTGCTCTAAGCTCAGCCCGTGTGTTTCATACTTTTTGAAATTAGGCGCATTGGTGTACCCGACCATGTTGCAAGGCTGTGTCGATCTCCGTTCTCTTCTCCCATGCCCGTTTAGGCAGGCGCACGCCCGCGTTAAACTGACAGGTTTACCAATGGTTTCAAAACACAGGCATGTTGCACGCCCGTGTTATTTTGGCAGTTTCGCCCACGGCCATGGCTACTTATCGCATCCTGTGTTGGGGAAGAAATTTTTACCCTATTTTCACATGGCCGTATCGCATGGCCGTGTGCCTGGACGTGTGGTTCAGAAAAGCCTGTGCTCAATGATTTGATTAGTATGTTAGATTTTAAAAATTAAAATTTAAAGAAAGTAATATTGTTAGTGCTCGGGTTGCCTCCCGAGAAGTGCTTATTTAAAGTCTAAGCTAGACTTTACCGTGTGAGTATACTTAAGGAGATTCGTGGAGCCGTAGCTCCTCCCTGTCATCTTTAAATTTCTCACCGTTGTAAGGGTTGAGATGATGTTCATTTACTTTGAAAGTACCTTGCGATGGGTGACTTATTTCTATGGTGCCATATGGGAAAACTGTTTTGACTACGAACGGACCTGACCATCGTGATTTAAGCTTTCTAGGGAACAATTTGAGTCTCGAGTTATATAATAGTACAAGATCTCCAACTTTAAATTATTTATTTTTTTAACCGAGAATCGTGGCGTTGTTTCCTTGCTTCCTTGTATAGTCTTGAATTTTCATATGCATAGGTTCGCCATTCGTCTAACTCGTTTAACTGCATCAACCTGTTTTCACCTGCAAGTTTGGGATCAAAGTTTAGAAATTTTACAGCCCAGAATGCTTTGTGTTCTAATTCAAATGGTAGATGACAACTTTTTCCATAAATGAGTTTGTACTGTGATGTTCCTATGGTGGTTTTAAAAGCAGTTCTATAAGCCCATAATGCGTTATCTATTTTTATTGCCCAATCTTTCCTGTTTAATCTTACTGTCTTTTCTAGGATATGTTTAAGTTCTCGATTTGCCACTTTGACTTGGCCACTAGTTTGAGGGTGGTAAAGGGTAACTGTTCGGTGGTAAACTCCATTTTTCTTAAGGGTCTTTTCAAATTGGGCATACAAAAATGAGTCCCCCTATCGCTGATGATTAATCTAGGTGTTCCAAATCGAGAGAAAAGATTTTTAAGGAAACGTACCACTACTTTAGCATCATTTGTGGGCAGAGCTTGGGCTTCAACTCATTTAGACATATAATCGACAGCTACTAAGATGTATTTATTTCAAAATGAACTAGGGAATGGACCCATGAAGTCGATACCCCAAACATCAAATATTTCACATGAAAGCATATATGTCTGAGGCATTTCATCACGGTTATAGATATTACCTGTCCTTTGGCATTTTTCACAAGAAATAACATACCTGTTGGCATCTTTGAATAAGGTGGGCCAATAAAAACCTGATTCAAGTATTTTATGTGCGGTCTTATTTCCACCGTAATGTCCTCCAGCTGGTCTTGAGTGGCAATGTTCTAAGATTTTTAATGCTTCTGTTCTTGTAACGCATTACTGAATGACTTGATCTGTACATATACGGAAAAGAAAAAGATCTTCCCAAAAGTATTTTTTCACATCAGTAACGAATCATTTCTTTTGCTGATGTGTCAACCCTTTTGGGATAATGTTAGTGGCTAAAACATTCGCGATGTCTGCAAACCAAGGTACCTCCGAGTCAAAAATAGTAAAAAATTGTTCTTTAGGGAACGAATCATTTATTTCCACTTCATCCAGCTCTTTAGTATTTGAATTTTCAAGCCTGGATAAATGATCAGCTGCGAGATTTTCTGCTCCTTTCTTATCTTGAATTTCCAAGTCGAATTCCTACAATAGCAAAATCCAGCGAATGAGACGAGGTTTTGCATAGTCTTAGTTAACAGGTAGCGAAGGGTAGAATGGTCAGTATAAACAACAATTTTAGACAATATTAGATATGGCCTAAATTTATCAAATGCAAAAACTACAGCTAACAATTCTTTCTCCGTGGTGGTGTAGTTCTCCTGCGCGGCTGTCAAAGTTTTGCTAGCATAATAAATAGGTTGAAAGTGCTTGTCCCTTCACTGTCCCAAAACTGCAGCTACTGCAAAGTCACTCACATCACACATTAGTTCAAAAGGTAAATTCCAATCAGGTCCTATTATAATTGGAGCATTAATCAATTTATCCTTTAGAGTATTAAATTCTTCTAAACATTCCTGATCAAAATTAAAGAGCATATGTTTTTCTAGTAATTTGGTCAAAGGCTTAGCTATTTTAGAAAAATCTTTAATAAATCTTCTATAAAACCTAGCATGTTCTAAAAAACTTCTCATAGCCTTAACCGAACTAGGAGGAGGTAATTTTTCAATGATTTCGACTTTAGATTTATCAACCTCAATCTCTTTACTAGAAATTTTATGTCCTAGCACAATACCTTCTTGAACCATAAAGTGACATTTTTCCTAGTTAAGTACAAGGTTTGTTTCCTCACATCTTATTAGAACTCATTTTAAATGTGTAAGGCAAAGATGGAAAGAGTTACTGAATACCAAGAAATCACCCATAAATACGTCCATCTCTACGAGTTCGTCAAAGATGGCTATCATGCAGCGCTGGGACGTAGTAGGAGCATTACATAATCCAAAGGCATTCTTCGATAAGCAAATGTACTGTATGGACATGTGAATGTTGTTTTTTCTTGATCTTCAGGAGCTATTGGGATTTGAAAATAGCCAGATAGTCCGTCTAAGAAGTAGTACTACATGTGCCTTGATAGTCTTTTCAACATTTGGTCAATGAATGGAAAGGGGAAGTGATCTTTCCTTGTGGCATCATTTAACTTCCTATAGTCAATGCAAACTCTCCAACTTGTGATTGTCCTAGTTGGAATTAGTTCATTCTTCTCATTGGCTACCACAGTCATGCCTCCTTTCTTAGGAACAACCTACACTGGACTTACCAAAGAACTGTCAGAAATAGGATAAATAATTCCAGCATCTAGAAGTTTAATTACCTCGGCTTTAACAACTACCTCTATGTTGGGGTTCAGTTGTCTTTGAGCTTGCACACATGGTTTATATTCATCTTATATTAAAATTTTGCGGGTGTAAAAAGAAGGGCTAATCCCTTTAATGTCAAAAATTTTCCAAGTTATGGCCTTTTTATGTTCTTTTAATACTTGGATTAATTCCTCTTTCTCCTTGGGTTGCAAGTTAGATGCAATAATAACTAGTAATGTAGAATTATTTCCAAGGAATGCGTATTCCAAGTGGTTTGGTAATTTTTTGAGTTCTAGTTTGGGAGGTTCTTCAATAGAGGGTTCTAGTTTGGGAGGTTCTTCAATAGAGGGTTTTTGCTTAAAATCATCGTTCCCTTTAATGTCCTTATATTCTGCTTGTCTTTGGGAAGATTCATTGAAGTTCAGTTTAGCTTTTATTTTACCTGTCTCAGAATCATCATCATCTATCTCCTCTCCTTGGGCATGGCACGGTTCCAATGTGTCCTTATGTATGATTTCCTAAAAAGAATCTTGAGCAGCATGATCAATAGAGTCAATAAAATAACATGAGTCATCCTGTTCCCTAGAAAATCTCATGGCATCATAAATTTTAAAAATGATTTCTTCGTCACTACTCTAAGTACCATTTTACCATCACCCACATCAATAACAGCCCTAGCAGTGGCTAAAAATGGACGCCCTAAGATTAATGGCACTTCAACATCTTCATCCATATCAAGCACAATGAAGTCAACAGGGAATATAAATTTATCTACTTTTACAAGTATGTCCTCTATAATACCCTAGGATATTTAGCAGATCTATCAGCTAGCTGAATACTCATCTTAGTGGGTTTAGGTTCCCTAAGACCAAGTTGTTTAAACATTTTATATGGCATCAAATTAATGCTAGCACCTAAATCAGCTAGTGCCTTATCAACGTTAAAACTACCAACCAAGCAGGGTATAGTAAAACTTCCTGGATCATTTACTTTGGTTGGCAGTTTGTTTTGGAGTATAGCCAAGCATTCCTCGTTAAGTTCCACTGTAGATAGGTCTTCAAACTTCCTTTTGTTTGTTAGGAGCTCTTTTACTTCAACAAAAGGTAAGTTAATATGTAGTTGTTTAAAAAGTTCAAGGAATTTATCAAATTGTTCATCCATGCGGTCTTTCATCAACTTTTCTAGTTATGGAATTGGTGGTTTATATTCCTTCGGCATTGTATTGTCATTGCTTTTGGGTTTTACCTCCTCTCCTTTGCTTCTGTCAGCTTCTTGTTATGGTTTATTTTCCGATTCAGCTAACACTTTCCCACTCCTTAGTGTAACTACTTTCGCATGTGGGCCTGGATTGGGTTCGATGTTACTAGGTAGATTTCCTGGTGCTCTTTCTGAAATTATCTTAGCCAGCTGTCTAATTTGAGTTTTGAGCCCTTAGATCGATGCTTGTTGATTTTTGAGTGCCTTCTCGATATTATAAAAACGTGTCTCTAACACTGAGATGAATTTGGTTTGCATCTCCTCAAGGTTCGGCTTTTTCTCCTGCTAATATGGTGGTTGCTGAAAGCCTGGAGGGGGTGGTGGTTTCTGATTTCCTTGGCCTTCCCATGAAAAATTGGGATGGTTCCTCCAACCTGTATTATAAGTGTTACTATATGGGTTATTTTGGGATTTAAAGTTATTGTTACCGATATATTGGACTTGTTCCTTCTCGATGCTAGGGTTGAAGGGCTGATATTCTGTGCATGCTTCTCCTCCATTAAAATCGCACCTCATCACTGGAAGTACCTGAGTAGAACCACACAAACCGTCAATCTTTTTATTTAAGAGTTCTACTTGGTTAGATAGCATAGTAACTGCGTCGAGGTTGAAAACATCAGCTGCTTTTGTCGGGTTTGTTCTCATAACTTGCCACTAATAGTTATTCAGTGAGATCTCCTCAATAAATTTGAAAGCTGCCTCAGGTGTCTTATTATTGATAGTTCCTTCAGCGGTTGCATCAATCATCTGCCGATTTAAAGGATTCAGACCATTATGGAACATTTGAACTTGTAGCCAAAGCGGTAACCCATGGTGAGGGCACCTTATCAAAAGGTCCTTGCATCTCTCCCATGCATCGTGGAGTGTTTCTAAATACATCTCACAAAAGAATAGATATCATTATGTAATTTGGCTGTTTTAGCCAGTGGAAATTTTTTTAGTAAAAATTTTTCGGTCATTTGTTCCCAAGTAGTGATTGACCCTCATGGTAACAAGTTCAACTATTTCTTAGCCTTATTCCTTAACGAAAAAGGAAACAGCCGAAGGTGAATGGCATCATCAGAAATGCCATTAATTTTAAAGGTATCGCAAAATTCTAAGAAATTTGCCAAGTGAGCGTTGGGATCCTCGTCCTGCAAAACATCAAACTGAATAAGCTGTTGTATCATTTGAATTGTGTTAGGTTCCAGTTCAAAATTATTTGCAGTAATAGCAGGTCTAACTATACTTGACTCAGTTCCTATTAAATTAGGTTTAGCATAATCATACATAGTGCGCGAAGTAGGATTTTGATTAACAGCATTTGCAGGAGGTAGCGAATTTTCTTGGTTTGCAACCATCTCCTCGGTTGTGGTTTGAATATTGTCCTCTTGCTTGCTCTCTGTGTATCTTAAGCTTCGTCTTATTTCTCTTTGGTTTCTACGAACTGTGCGATCGATCTCACTGTCAAAAAGTAATGGTCTTGACGGGTTTCTTATAGTCATAAACTATAAAAACCTGCTAGAAAAAGGGAAAAAGAAGAAATAGTAATAAAAGTTAGAATAAAATTTAAATTCAGTAAAAGTAAATGGCAAAAGTAATAAAAATCGAGTGTTCCTAATATCTTAGTTACCCGGCAACGGCACTAAAAACTTGATATGTGATATTCGTGACAGGTTTTAAATATTTATAATAAATCGTTCTTGAAACTAACTATTATCACGATGAAGGCAAGTGTACCTATCGAACAGTAGTATAGCTTTAGCAAGACTAGATTATCGAACCAAAAGGAATTAAAAGTACTAGTATTAACTTTCTTTTTATTATCTAGCCTAAAAAATAAAAGGGTTTTGTTTATCTAACTAATTAACTAAACTAAGAAATCATAGAAAATAAAATTGGGGAATTACTTTTGGAAAAAAAAAATGATTGAATTAAGACAATACCTAAGGACAAATCCACCTAGACTTCACTTGTTATTTGACTCTGAATCGGACGATTTATTCATTCAACTTGTTCCGTTGAGATCCCTAAGTTATATTATTATCTCTCTCAAGACTAACAACGTCTAACCCTACTTTGAATAATTGAAATCTCTTCCTAATTAACGCCTTAGAGTTCCATTAACTCGATCTATGGATCCCCTTATTAGGTTTCACACTAATCCGGCAAAATCTTGTCACCCTATCTCTAGGTGCGCAACCAACTCTGCTTAATTATGACAAATTTACTCTTAGACAGGGTCTATTCCTCCTCTGAATAAGAGCTTAACTTGTATCAATATCCTGGACTATCAAAACAAGAATTAATGACACATAATTAAGAACAAGTCAAATATTTATCATACAATTCAAATAATAATAACAAGATCCGTCTTAGGTTTCATCCCCCTTAGGTATTTAGGGGTTTTAGTTCATAACTAAAAAGGTAAACATCTCAGAAGAATAATGAATACAAAACATAAAGAAAAACCCAAGACTCCTAAAGGGAAATTGAGGGGAGATCTTCAGTCTTGATGATGAATCTGGCTTCAGAGATGGATCAATCGGCTTTCCTTGAGCAGTTCCCTGCTTCCTCCTCTATGGCCCCCCTTTTTCTCCTCCTTTAAGGTGTATTTATAGGCTTTAGAATGCCTAAGAACCCTTAAAATTGGCCTTTTCCAAATTGGACTGAATTTGAGCTTGACAGGGACACGCTCGTGTGCGATTATTTCAAGCCGTGGTCAAGCCTGTTAAATAGGCACGGGCGTGTGGTCCACCCGTGTGAGTCGTGCTTCGATTCTGCCAAATTGACATGACCGTGTGGTCTGCCCGTGTGAGGAAGTCCAGGCCGTGTTGATTTCGTATGTTGGCTAAATTTCTCCGTTTTTGGCCCGTTTCTCGTTCCTTTCATTCTACTATGCTTACCTAAGTATAAAATATGAAATTAAGGCATTAGGAGCATCGAATTCACCAATTTTAAGGAAAAATCATCCCTAAAATGTGCTAAGCATGGGATAGAAATATGTATGATTTACGGTTTATCAATACTTTTAATTCTTTGCAATTTAGTCCCTAGGCTCGAAAAATAAAATTCATTCAATTTTATCCTACCCAAGCCTAGCTGAATTATAAACATATTTATAGTAACCCATATATTTCAAAAAATCACAAATTTACAACACAATTTATCACATTTTTCAATTTTATCCCTAATTGATAATTTCCTTAAAAATTCCATTAGAAAGTTGTTTATCTAACAAAAACCATTCTTTTTCTACCATTGAACTTCAAAACCCTAACATGTTCATCAATGGAAAAAATCAAATACTTTAACAGTTTCACAAATTAGTCCCTGGGCTAGCCAGATTAAGCTACAATGATCCCAAAAACATAGAAATCATTAAAAACAGATTAAAAATTCATACCTAATCAAAGAAAAAAATGTGGCCAGATGAATCTTCATACATGGATTCTTTTTATTTGGGCATTCGGTTAAAGAAAAGAAAATAATGATGAAAGCTCTAATGTTTTGTTTATTTATTCATTTAATTATTTTTTTCCAATATTAACCTTAATCATTCATTCAAATTTCAAAAAAGCCAAACCATTAAAATCCACTATCAACTCTAGTGGTCTAATTACCATATAAGGGCCTCCACTTCATAATTCTATAGCTATTTAATACCTTTAGCTATTAGAACACAACTTTTGCACTTTACGCGATTTAGTCATTTTTATCAAATTAAGCATGTAAACGGTAAAATTTCTTAATGAAATTTTTATACGATATTTATATCATGTTGTAAATAATAAAATAATAATAAAATGAATTTTATGACTTCAGATTTGTGGTCCCGAAAGCACTATTCTGATTTCACTGAAAACGGGCTATTACAGTGTAATTGAAATTGGAAATAATGAATTGATATTATGTTAATCACTGATCGAGATACTTTGAGCCGTTATTGCAAATCAATCTTGTAATTTTTTACGTTTATTATATTTTTATTGATTCTTATATATTTTATACTATTATAATTTTATAAAATGTTATATTGTGCAATGGTATGATGTTGAGAACGTAAATGGAATAGAAATTATCTATTAGGCCTTAGGTAGGTGATTTACTGTCAGGCTTTGAGCCAGTGATACGGACTGTAATGATGGCTTCAGGTCCTACATGTGTTCTAGACACCCTAAAGCTTGTGCGAGTATCATCGTGAATTAGTTAAATGTTGAATGTGCTCAAACGAGCAATACCTACTGATTATACTGAATGTGCACAAATGAGCAATACCTACTAATTATACTATATGTGCTCAAACGAGCAATACCTATTGATTATGCTGAATGTGCTCATACAAGCAATATCTACTGATTATACTAAACGTGCTCAAAAGAACAATGCCTACTGATTGTACTAAAAGTTGCTCAAATGAGCAATATCTATTGGTTATACTGAACGTGCTCAAAAGAGCAATGTCTCCTGAATATATTGAAAGCTTCTCAAACGAGCGATACCCACTGATTATACTAAATGTTTTCTCAAACGAGCTATATCCACTGGTTATACTGAATGCTTGCTAAAACAAGTGATATCCACTAATTTTACTGAATGTTTGCTCAAACGAGAGATATCCACTGATTATACTGAATGTTTACTCAAATGAGCAATATTCACTGATTACACGGAATATGATCTTTCTGTACCGATGATTGAGAAATGAACCCTGAAATAATGCTCTAAATATTATTCATTTGATGGAATTTATGATTGTTGGGAATTTCATTGCCTATATGAAAAGTTTAATTTATCATGTTTAAGTAAAATTTATTGATTATTCAAACGAACTTACTAAGCATTATGTAAGCTTATATGTACTTCGTTCTTTTTTTTATAGATTATGTTTTCCTAGGCTCAAAAGATCGGATCAACACGAGAAATCACACTATTTAGGAATCTTTGGTAGACTTTGATTTTGGTTTGGTATATATGGCATGTAATAGGACTCCTTTTGGATATGATGTACTAGTACTTGGTTTGTGCAAGTTATACCTTTAACTTGTGTTGTTGTGTTTTAATAACTTATGGAAGTATGCATGTTTTACATAAATTGAATTGGTTGATCAAGAATGAACTACAATGATAGTTTGTTGAATTATGGCATGAAATGAAATGGATGTAGAATTTTAATGTGTAAATTGTATCATGCATAAGCAATTATGGAAGTGAATTTCATTGTATTGTTAATGATGGCACATGGGTTAGACACCTAGGTTGATTGTGTATACATGTTTTAAATACTACTGAAGATCTTTGATGGGATTGTAAATGGTATGTTTGAATATGTCTAGGAACCTATGCATATGGGTGAAGAAAATAGCATGAATTAGGTCAATTTTGGGCACACACGGTCTGGGACACAGGTTGCCACACGACCGTGTGTCACACATGGACGTGTTCCTAAAAAGTGTTTACGTGCAATATTCAATGGTCTAAGACAAGGCCTGCGACACGGCTGTGTGACCAAACATTGAATTGTAAGCGGTCTGCAACACAGTCGTGTGAGAGTATTTTGAATGGTACACAGGCTAGCACATAGCCTGCAAAACAGCCGTGTAGAATTAATTCAATTGTTACACGACTTGAAACACGGTTGGCCACACAACTATTTCCCTGCATCACATGGCTTGAGTTGTTCCACACGGTCGAGTGACCCCTATTTTGAAAAATTTCAAAATTTCCCTAAATGTTCTGATTCATTCCTATTTAGTCCCTGAATGTTCAAAACTTATTTTTAGAGCTTCGAAGGCTCAATTTAAGGCACATAAATGTATGTTCTATTTCATATTGAATCTTATATAAAATTATGAAATTATTTTTACTTGGGTGTTAATTGAAATGAAATGTTCTGACTTGTATGATAACACTTTGTACCTCTATTCTAGTACCGGAATGGGAAATGGGTCTTACACTCAAGTATTACATGACAAAAGTTTAGCTTGGTCAAGTAACTTGATGTGTCATTATAAAGGTTTAGCTTGGACGAGTAACCTGATATATATATATATATGTATACTAAGCTCAGACGAGCAAATGGTGTGGTGTAGTTTACCGATGTATCCGAGTCCTTTTACTATTGTTTATCGAGCAAAATAGTATAAACAAAGTTGGAAATAGGCTATATATTCAAATTGAATTGTTGTTGGTTGGATTGATTAATAAATGAATCATATGTATTTGGTATAGTTTTAAAGATAGATAGTGGAATATCTCATTGAATTGAAGTTTTGAAATGTTTTGTATAAAGTATGGTGGCATTGAAAATGAACTATGCAAAATTATTATGTTTTTATGCATTAGTAATGGAACATGCCTTTGACAAAAGCTATGTTTTGGTGAAATGAAATGGTATGCTTGAACTTCTTTTGTTATCAAATATACATGGATACTTATGCTCACTTTTTGATGACTTGAGTGCCTTGTTTTAGCCAAAGTTGTGGCAGACTATTGTAGCTTTAAATGCTTAGGTAAAAATAAGGTAAGCCTAGAATTTCACATATGAACTTACAAAGCATTCTATATGCTTACTAGCATTGTTTTTTTCCTTTGTAGATCGTCACCTTGCAGAACTTGTAATACCGCGAACCCCATCCCAGACGTTATGGCTGAATCTAACGTGTCACATCAAAGTGTTTTTCAGAAATAAGACTTATCCCTAAGAAATCAAAATTAAGTTAAAACCCTTTTAATTTTTATTGCATGAGAACAATTCGGCAAATTAAGTTGTTCCTATTTGAAATCTATTTGTCAAAACAATTTCCATATTAATCTCTGTTGATTCGTTAGACTGAATAAAATCGCGAAAGCTTGTAAAGACCTTGCAGTTTAAAATGCGAGTTTTCCTTGAAAGCAGTTATTGTTTTGAAAACTCATCTTTTCCTAGTCTAGCAGTTTAAGGTAAGAAATAAAAGCCCAAATAAAATTTAAAACTTTAAATGGCCTTATTACATAACCAAAAACCCAATATGAAATTTTAATGGATAAATTCAAAGGTAGAAAATCGACAGTCGTGTGGCCACCTGCGAGTCCCTTGCAGTGCCAAATCGTCTAAGGCTGGGGATTACCTGAGCAGTTAAAAGAAAGGGTGAATTTACGGAAACTCAGTGTGTAATCCTTTATCAGTCAGACAGTAAACAGCCTGCAGTAACAATCTGGGCCTTAGCCCTATACAGTAACAGTGTAGGCCTAAGCCCAATTTAGTATCAGTACAGTGCAGTCATGTAACCCACCCCAATCCAACCAACATACCATGTGGGGATTAAATCAACCCACCTAGCCAACACACCAACATCGCAACGAAGCTGCTAACAGTAACGCAGCAATGCTGCTAATAACAGTAAACTTGGCAAAACCACCAGAGCAGTAACTATGTGGCAAAGCCACTAATATAGTACTTCCTCCAAATTTGGAACCCAACCCCATGCAGTATATCGTGTCATAAATATTACGTGTGTGCAGTATGTCATACTCAAAACTAGTCATATAAATGTCATACACACATCAATTAACCTACCACTGGGGGTACAATGGTCATTGCGTCGATTAGGGGTAAAATAGTAATTTTACCCTTTAGGGGTGTTTTGGTCATTTTGTCTATTTTAGGGTCTCGGTACAGATAACAACCTCTCTAAAGGTCTATAGTCACTTCGAGTGTCACAGATAGCCTAAATGGTTATAACAGTGTAAATGGACCCAAAGCCCATTACTCGGCCTAAGTGGGCCCACACACTCGTGTGGCCCATTTAGCCCAAAGTCAATTACGGCTATGTGACATACAATGCCCAGTCCAATATTTATCACTTATCATGGATTTAATTTGTATAGGGCCCACGAGCCCATTGGGCCCACACGACCCATTTTGGCCCAACGTGGCCTATAACGGCCCAAGTCTACGGAAAAGCTCATTGTGGCCTTTACAGTCTATTGCCCATGATTTGTGGGCTCGGTTTACCCCATGAACAATTGCATGCTCGTGAGGCCTTAAATATCAAAGTTTCGGCATTTCAGCTTTTGCCGATTCACAGTCAGATAAGGGTGTGGAAACACACCTTTTCAGCTTTTGACAGTACAAAATGGTGTATGGTTACACACATTTTCGTGAAAGCCTACGAACAGCTCTTGAGCACCAACCTACAAGCATCGAGATACTACGTTACTCACTTCCCAAAGACAATACTCAAATTATACCAAAACCAACATATCACTATATATTACCTTGATCGAACGAGAAGAGGTTTCCCACTTGAACTGATACCCAAGACTAGCAGCGATTTCCTCTTCTCCAAAACCCTATATTTCCAAACACCATTAACGAACTACAGTATATATACAATTACTGAAGTAAGGGCACAGTCACTTACCGAGATTAAAAGAGAACTAATCGGCCAAGGCACTTCCAGAGCACAAGAGTGTAATATTCGGCCTAACACCACTAGAATATTTGAGAAAGGAACAAGGGGAGTAGCATTCTGTCAGAGGAAGTAAAGAAGAAGAGAATAGAAATAAGTGAAAGATAAAGGAAAAGGGGATGGATTTGGCCTAGATTGAGACAAGGGGAGGAAGAAAGGAAATGATCAATAGAACTCAAAGAATGAAACACGAAAGGTTCGACTATAGAGAGGAAAACCGATAACACTATGGGAAAAAGTAAATGAAAGGTTAGAGGAAAAGAGTAATGTGATTCGGTAAAAAGTAGAAGAAAAGAAATTGAGAATAGGGATTTTGACACTAAGAACTTACACTAATCAAATCCCGAAAGAGCACAAAAGGTAACTTGCGAAATCGGCACTACAGATAAAAGAAGCCAGAAATGCCAAAAATAACAAAAACCCGAAATGACAGAGAGGAAATTCGGTACCCAATCACTCACCAATTGCCGAAAATGCACACAAAATGACCCCTAGCCGAATTTGCATACTCCAAATCCCCCAATCGGCTACAACTCTCCAAAATTTGAATTCCTTGACTTTCTCCTAAAATCTCTCCCCTTATCCCTCCTTGATTTACTCCTTGAATCACTCCTCATCACACTTCACAACTCTTCCATCAGAATTTCACTGTAACACAACCACTAGCCAAAACCAACTGCAAATTAAATACCCCAATTGTGCTGCTTCACGCTCGAACCTCAAACCTTGAACACTATTCCACACGCCACTACCACTGAACCACAGGCTCTTTTTTTGACATCAATCAGTCGTAATAAAATATAAGCCCTACATACCAACGTCCAGATTCACTTAAGAGAAAAAATTAAAATTTCTGCAAAAAGCCAGGACTTGAACCCAGGCTTCTCAGACACTCCCTAACTCACCCAAATCATCTAACCACTCAATGAAACATTCAGTTTTGTCAGATAATGCAAAATTACAAACCTCCTATTTTTAGGGCGTTACAGGACTCAAACTAGATTGTCTTAAAGCTTACACTATCGCCAAATTGGTATTTATACGATTATCTTGAGCTTAAGGTTGTGGCATGTATAAAGGGTCTTAATGTGCACTTTAGCATTTGAAAGTGTCTACTACTTGGAAAATATGATATAACCCATCTTGTGAATTATGTTGCCTTTGTGACTTGGTAAATGTATGGTATCAATCATGTTTCATGCTAGAATAAGTGATGATATATGCTTATATGTCTTGGTATGTGGTATGTTATAAAAATTGAGGTAGAAAATTTAGCTAAGTTATTGAATGATTGGAATTTATGTATTTGAAAAGTGATGCTTGGAAGTATGTTAGAAGTATGGTTTTTTTTTTTTGTTCAAGATAAGGTCATATAGATTCATGGTGTACAAAATGAAGTGGATAGATTAGTTGTGGAAATTGAATGACATGCCTTATTATGTTTTGGTATAGGTAGATTTGTCATTTGAATTAATGTAATGAAATAAATTGATTTTGATTAGGTTGAACTCATGTTTGATTTGTTCTTGTTTGGAATGGTTAGGTGATTTGTTTGACATGAAATGGTATGGATTTAGTTAATTTATATGATATGAGCTTATAACATAATCTTATGTATATTTTCAATTCATCCTACAACATGTCATAACCAATTCATAAACCATTTGCAAACACATATAATTCCATTCATGAACAATCTTTTCAACCATTTCGTTACCATTTAATACCATTTTCATTTCTGTTTTCGCCTAGAGAACTATAGCAAATTGAACTCGAATACACGGGACTAATCTACTCACACAAGCTGATATATTGGGGTTGCTCACGCAAGCTTCAGAGAATATACAACACATGTTGGATCTCAAGCCATTGTTAAATAAAATCCCTAATCAAATGCCCTTTTTCCTTTTTGGACCTTAATGGCATGCCATTTGTATCCTAATTGTTTACTAAGTTCACACGGGAGTTGTTATCATTTTCATATTAGTCAAAACCTTATAACATAGTCATATATATCATTAAATCATATAACAATTTCACGTCCATTCAATACCATGAATCTATTCATAATAACCATATTTTCCATACTTTACAATTTAGTCCTTTAGATGCCAACATTAACAATTACAATTAACCTAAATTAATAGATATGATAATATAATTCAAACATAAGATAAATAAAATAGTAAGTTCCATATGAACTTACATGGAAAAAACAACAACAAACAAGATGTTGAGGACTAATCCTCAATTTTACCTTTTACTCGAATTTTCTCCGTTTGATTCAACTCTTGATCTATATGATAATTCATTTAAATTTATCAATTCCAAATATCATATATCATCCTATTATATGCATATGAAAGTTCAATTCCAATTTTTGAATGTTCCCTAAAGTTTCTCATTTTATTCAATTTAGTACCTAAAATCGAAATTGCCATAACTTTTAAAATTGAGCTTCGATTTTGAAACCTATCTCAATCACATCCTTCTAAGGTTCTCTGCTATCCATAATTACAGAAATTTCATACCAATTTTGAAATATTCACATTTTAGTCCCTATGTTTAAAAACTAGAAATTAAACTTTACCAATTAGTTCCTTTTCACTTTTATGCTTAAAATCTAAAAAAATAACACCAATTTCATCAAATATTCAACAATGAAAACTTTTAAAACTTTCATATTTTTGCAAAATAGTACATGGGCCAGTTAAATCAAGCTCCCGAGACACAAAACATAAAAATTACAAGAAACATACTTGAAATTATTTACCAACTGAATGACTAAATATTGAAAAATTCAAACCCTATTTTTCCTCCTTTTATGTTGTGAGAAAGATGAAGAAAAAAAAAGAAATGGCTTTCATTTCTTTCAATTTTGCTTATATAATTTAAGTTAGTTATTAATTAGTTATAATTTAGTAAGTTATAGGTATTCCCCACCACCATTTAACATAATTAGAAGGGTCTAATTGCTCAATTGGTCCTTTAATTAATTAAAAATCCATACCTATTAACTTTTACCACTTTGACAATTTAATCCTTATACTTTAAGTAACTATCCAATTAAAAAAATCAAGAGACCAAACTTTAATAAACTTTATACCAACCTTGTAAATATGAAATAATAATATCTACAAACTCGAACATCAAAAATAGTGTTATGAAACCACTGTTTTCGATATTATTGAAGAATAGGCTGTTACACTTTCTGTTCCAATTGACTTTGTTATTAATATAGATAAACAATGTCGAGTGATTCCAATCGAGTTGTATATGATAAAGTTGAAAGCAGTACTCTTGTTTTCGATGAAAGAGCTGCTTAAAGTTTGCTCATTCCTTAATGGCTAGGAAATAAGGCTAGAGATGCCTTTTTGCATTTGATGAACCAGTGGTTCACATATCCCATAGCTCCTCAACAACAAATGCCCCTCTTCCCCCAATAGTGGCCCTAGCGACACCATATTGACCTCAAGCTCCCAATCTAGTGCTTATAAGTCACCTTCCAAATGATAAAATTCACAAATGCAGAGCGAAGGAATTCAAATGCAAGAATGATGATGATCTGGAAATTATCGAGTATTGGTTGGAAAATACCCAAAGAGTTAATGAGTTAATGTGCTCCCCGAAGGATTATGTGAGGTGTGTTGTGTCTATGCTTAAATAAGAAGCATATCAATGGTGGACGACCCTGATATCTGTAACCCTGAGATATCAGGTAAATTGGGAATTCTTCCAAGTTGAATTTAAAAAGAAGTAGATCAGCCAGTTATATCTAAAAGAAGAGGACAAGAGGATTTATGGAGCTCAGTCAGGGAGAAATGCCAATGGCCGTATATAAGTGTGAGTTTGTTCGCCTTTGTAACGCTCTGGAATTGGGCCTTGAGCGTGGGAGCGGTTAGAAGACTGCTCATAAATGTTTTTTTGTTAAGCAAGAAGGTGACACAAGTTGCATGTTTGCTATACTGGCTTAGTGATTTGGGTGTGTTTGGGAGTGTTTGAGAAGCCTGGGTTCAAGTATTGGCTTTTGCAAGATTTTTAAATTTAGCTCTTAAATGAATCTGGACTCTAGTACATAGGCTTTATAAATATTTATGCTTGTTTCAAGACACAAAAGGAGGCTATGGTGTGGTAGCAAGGTGGCATGTAGAGTAACCTTGAGGCTTGAGGTTCGAGCGTTGGCATAATGCAAATAAAAAGGTATTTATTTTGCAGCTTGGTTCGGCCAGTGGTTGTGTTACAGTAGAATTCTGATGAATGTGTGGTGGAGTGATAGGTGGAGGATATCAAGGAGGAAATCATGGAGAGGATTGAAGAGAGTTTTGTAGAGAGAAATTAGGAGATTAAGGTGTGGGGGTTGTTGTGTCGAATTTGAAGTCTTGTGGGGAGGAAGTTAGTGTCGTTTGAGGACCCTAGTTGCATAAGGGAATTCGGCTATAGGCTTTGGATGTTGATTTTTTGTGTTAGATAACTATAGGAAAATTTTGATTTCTATACCTCGGGTTGTGGCAGCTTTAATTCTTTCCTTTGGGTTTGATAGTATTGGTGAAAACTAATTTGCTTCCCAGTTGCTTTGGCCATGTTTTCAAGTGGTATCTTAACCCTTCTTCTTTAGGGTCGATTGAGCATTGAGCACTTTCTTCTTCTCTTCTTTTTTCTCTAAAGCCGAATACACATACTCTCTCCTCTCAAATCTTGTTCCTTTTACTATAGTCGAATCTTCTTTACCTTCTTCACCCTTTCTTTCAATTGACTTTACCCTAACCGATTGTATCAGCTTGCCCCTCCATCTCTTTCATTTTCGACTGTAGTTTTTGTTTTGGCTGTAGTGAATGATTCATTCTTTTCTTTCTCCCTTCTCTACAATGTAATCTAACCCTTGTCAGCCGCATAGTTTTTCGGCATCAACCTTCTGTGAACCGATTCGTCTGCTATTTTTCTCTATTGATTTTGGTGGTAAGTGTTACTTTATGATTATGGTCTCTATTCATTCTTCTCCCTTCTATTGTATCGATGGTTCTCATAATCTTTTCTTTCTGATCAACATTGCTAGGGGAGTGAAAGTGCTAGTTCTGCCTTGCGAAGTGACTATCTAGTTGGGGATTGTAAACTGATTGTGTTTCATTCTTTGGAAGCTGGTTCTCAACCTTTGTGGTAAGTGTTGTTGTGGGTTCGATTATGCATACGAATTTTTCTAGTAAAAGATAATGGAGTCTTGGTTTGAATGCAGGAAATTGGTAAGAACTTATAGTCAATCCTCGACACCGACTAAGGGGTGAGGGGCATTAAGTGTTCGATCAAGGTAAGAGTCAAGTTATGTTTGGGATACGTATTGTTAAAGGGTTAGTTACCCATTTGTTGAAGGACTGATTTTGGGGATGTAGTGTTCATGAACACTAACAATTGAATGACTAACTGTATGTGGGATTGAATGTAGGTTAGGCCACTGAGGAACTTAGAACGGTTGCATAAAAATGTGTGTATTCACACTACTATGTTACTGTGAATCGGTGAAAGTCGGAAAGCTGAAAAGCTGAAACTTCGACATTTGAGGTCTCACGAGCGTGCGAATGCTTGTGGGGTAAACCGAGCCCATAAACAATGAGCGATAGACAGTAGAGGCCGCCACAAGCATTCTCATGGGCTTGGGCCGCTATGGGCCTTGTTGGGCTTAAATGAGCCTTGTGGGCTAAGTGGGCTCGTGGGCCCCACACGAATAAATTTTACGGTAAGTGACAAATAATAGAGTGGGCTATGGTGATCGTATAGTCGCGACTGAATTTGGGCTAAGTGGGCCACACAAGTTTGTTGGCCCACTTGGGCCGAATAGTGAGCCTTGGGCCTATTTGCACTGTTTTGCTTATATGGTTATCTGAGTAATTAGAGATATCTGTAGACCTTTGAAAGATCGTTATCTGTACTGAGACTCCAAAAGTAGTTAAATGATCGAAATACCCCTAAGGGGTAAAATTACTATTTTACCCCTAACCGATGAAATGACCATTATAGCCCTAGTGGTAGGTTAATTGATGTGTGTATGACATTTATATGACTGGTTTTGAGTATGTCGTACTGCATATACGTAATGTTTATGATACGACGTACTACATGGGGTTGGGTTTCTGATTTGGAGGAAGTATTGTATTAGTGGCTTTGCCACGTAATTACTACTATTGTGGCTTCGCCACGTTTACTATTATTAGCAATTTTACTGTATTACTATTAGCAGCTTTGCTGCGATATTGGTGTGTTGGCTAGGTGGGTCGATTTAATCCCCACATGGTGTGTTGGTTGGTATGGTGGTGTGTTGGTTGGATTGGGATAGGTTACATGACTATACTGTATAGATATTGAGTTGCGCTTAGGCCCATACTGTTTCTGTATAGGGCTAAGGCCCAGACTATACTGTTACTAAATAGGGCTCTGGCCCAGACTGTTATTGCATGCACTATTTATTGTTTGACTGATAAGGGATTACACACTGAGTTTTTGGAAACTCACCATTTCTTTTAACTGTACAGGTAATCCTCAGCCTTAGATGGTTTGGAGCTGTGAGGGGCTCGGAGGTGGCCACACGATTGCTGATGTTCTACTTTTGACTTTATTCATTTAAATTTCATATTGGGTTTTTGGTTATATAATAAGGCCATTTGTGGTTTTAACCTTTATTTGGGCTTTGATTTCTTACCTTAAACTGCTAGACTAGGACAAAGATGAGTTTTCAAAATAATAACTATTTTCAAGGAAAACACGCATTTTAAACTTCATTGACTTGAAAAGCTTTCGCGTTTTTAAATCAATTTAATATAACACTGATGGTTAATAAGGTAAATGTTTTGACGAGAACTTTTGTTAGATAATAATAAAGGAGTTTAAATTCAGTAACGGATTTTTATCTAAAAGATGGATTTTCGAAAAACACTTCGATGTGACGCGCCAGATTCGGCCATAAGTTTGGGGTGTTACATTTAGTGGTATCAGAGCTAGGTTTAAAGAACTCGACTGTGGAATGGGTTTTTGAAAATTTGAGTTTTAGACGTTGTGATTGGAAATGTGGCACACTGGGTCTTTGACACCAAATCTATAAGTTTTCTAACACTATTTATTGTTATAGACTGAAATGTATACTGAGGAACTACTATAGGTAGTAGGACTACACTGGAACTCTTTAGTTAGAGTAAGTTGAGACTATAGAAGACTAAAAACTATAGTAAAATTTTGTTCTACGGAAACAAACCCCAATTACTGTCGTTCATAATACATTGTTAATAATTACTGAAATTATAAACTAATGCATAAGACTTTTAAACAAATAATTCTTTATCGAAATGAGTAGAAGAGGTACTCACGGAAGGGGTACACGAGGCCATGGTAAAGGCTGAGGAAGTGCTAGAGCTGGGTCTTTGGCATCTGGTCACATGCCTGCTTGAGAGGCACCAGCCTCACCAGTAACTGAGACAGGGTCTTATGACTGTGCAGCTGGGGATGATGCTCTATCCCAAGCAATGTTACGTGTTCTTGAAAGGGTTGCTGGAGTGAGTTCTGGATCAGTGGGCCGAGGGTCAAATTTTGAGCGACTTCAGTCTAACAGAGCGAAAATCTTCAGGGGTGTTTCTGGTGTACCTCCAAATGTGGCAGAGTATTGGTTGAAGGCTACCGAGAGGATAATGGATAACCTTGATTGTACTATGGAGCAATAATTAAAAGGAGTAGTGCCTTTACTATAAGATGAGGCATACCAATGGTGGCTCACTGTGAGAGAGGGTACGCAGGCCGACCGTTTGACATGGGATTTCTTCAAAGCAACCTTTTTAGGGAAGTATGTGGGTGCAAGTTATGTGGACACCCGAAGGAAGGAATTTCTGAATTGAACCAGGGGAATAAGACTGTGACACCCCGAATGTGACCCTAGTCGGAGAGTGGTTTCGGGACCACGAAACCGAGTCACAAGAATAATTAAGTGTTATATTCCGTGCTTATTGTATGTGGAATTGGTATGCGTAAATATTTCGTGTCTCGATTTTTATTAATTAGGTGCTAATTTATAAGAAAGGACTTACTAGTGAACTTTGAAAGTACGATAGGGAAATATGTGATGACTAATTAAAGCATGCATGCAAAATAATGGACTTGCATGTCAAATTTCCCTTTTTTACAAGTGATGGCCGGCCATGACAAAGTGATATGGGCTAAACATGTCATGAAACATGTTTTGTTGGGCATTAGGAGAAATCATAAACAAATAAGCATGGGTAAGAAAAGAATGAAAAAAAAATGTGTGTGAGAGAGTAGCATTCCCCCATTGCCGTGCAACCAAGAAGAGAAAACAAAAAATTTGTTCATCCTTTCTCATCTTTTGGCGAAAATCATAAGGAGGAAGAAAGGATTTTGCTCCATTTTTGGTTTAGAAGAGAACTAGAAGGAGATTTGGCCATACTTGTACCAAGATTAAGGTATGTATGAGGTTGTGTTTGGAGTTTCATGCATGACTTGGTTACTAACTTGATGTGCATGTTAGCCATGGCTCAAATCTTTGTTATGCCATGGAAATGGTATTTGGGCAAAGTTGTTATGGTGATAAAGCCATTGCATGCTAAGTGTGAAGCTTGATGATGATGCATGCAATGATGGATTTTCTATTCATGAGTAAGATTTTGAGTTTTCTCTTTGTTTTATCATGATTAAAGTTGAAAAGGAGCATGATTGTCATATTCGCCATGATGCATTCTTGAGCATGATTCATGCTTCTTGCATGTTAGTTAAAAATTTGTGTTTTGGATGGCTATGGACACCTTGAAAATTCGCCATGCTCATATATGCATATATATGATTGCACATTATGTTTGGTTATGAACTAAGTGATGAATATATTGATTTAAAGAAGAAAATGTGGAAGAATGCTTGTGAAATTGCAAGCACAATTCGGCCTAGCACACATATAAGTGCTTGATGCTATAATATAAGTTTTGGGCCACAATGTGCAAAGCATTAATTAGTAGATTGCATGCTGTTTTTGTGAGGTATTAAGTGCAAAATTGACCTCAACATGTACATGAATATTCGGCCTTGGGTAGCCTATTGAAGGCCTTAGCATTTCCTTGATGCTCAAATAAATTGTATTGAATTGCTTGATGTAGTATAAAATGTGCATGACCATTGTGTATTCAAGCTAAAGAGTGGCCATATGACCATTTAAAATCCTTGTCATATTCGGCCATAAGCAAGCACAATGAGGTTTTAATAAATTGAATTTGTTTGAATTAGCTCAAGAGCTAAGAGGGCCACAATTGGACAAGGGGAAGGAAAAGGTGATCGAATAGCCGAAAAAGCCGTTCGACAACATCCGAGGTAAGTCCTCAAGAAGTGACCTTACTTGAATTATGTGAGATGAAATATGGATGTGTATGATTATTGATTATGTGTGTATGAGTATTTGAATTCCACCCGGGCTAAGTCCCGAAGGCGAATATGCTAATGATTATAATTGTGTTTGAGCCTTAGTAACGAAAATGAAATATGTATGTCCAATGATTATTGATGTATGTGTGCATGAGAAATTGAATGATATCCGGGCTAAGCCCGAAGACAACTATGCTGGAAATTATATCCGGTTAAGACCAAGGCAATTGTGCTAGTGGCTATATCCGGCTAAGGCCGAAGGCATTCGTCATGAGTTACTCTATCCGGCTAAGACCAAAGGCATTTGTGCACGTGATTAAATCCGTTATATTCAAGAATCTTGGGCTGGAGGTGAGTGTTGGTTGCGAAATGAATTTAATTAGTACACTCGGAAAGCCCAAAGGATAAGGTACGTTATATGTGCATTGGAAAGTCGGCGTGTTTGAGCAACATTCGCTCAATCGACTAATGAATTTCAGTTATTGAATTGATTGATGCTTTGCGAACTTATATAATGATGAAGTATGAAGTAAGAATGTGTATTAATGAAATGATGCATTTGGCTATGTGAATGTATTGCTGTAAATTTATAGTTCATTATATTCCTTGAGACTTACTAAGCATAAAAATGCTTACCCGTTGCTTTGGCTCTTAGTTTTCTAGATTTCGCCGAGGCAATCGGATTTGGGATCGTTGAAGTCGAAGTCATCCACACTATCAAGCCTCCATTTTGGTATAAATTTTTGGTTGAACTTGAGATGGCATGTATAGGACTACCCCTTGTTTGTTAAATATGTTGTAATGTAAGTATGTACGGCCGTGCGAAAATGGCTCGAAAAGGAAGCATGAACTTAGACTAATTGCGGGTTGTATGTATATATTTTGTGTCATGATGTGGCTATGGCTTGGAAATGGGAATGTTGGTCATATGATCAGCCATTGGCATGGTTAAAATGATCATATATGAACCTATGTATGGTAAGGCTAGTTGAATCATGGAGACCACCAAATAGGTAAGTCCTATCTTAAAACAGATGCTGCCAGCTGCAGTGGCATGAATGTGAAAAATCACCAAAATTCATAGGAATGGAATTAGATAGTGAATAAGCTATGTAAATGAACCTTGATGAGTCTATTTTCATATGGAAGAAACGAAACGGTCATAGGAGTTACAGGTTAAGAGATATTAAAGCTATTGTGAGACAGGGCCAGAATGGTTTCTGGGTTCCCTGTCGCAACTTTAAAAATTCACTATAAATTATCGAAAAATAATTAGGAGATATACCTTATATGTACAGATTCCATTTTGAGTCTAGTTTCATTAGAAACAAACGACACCAGCATTAAAGCCCTGTACAGAGAGATATTCAAGTTATACCGCGCGAAGGTCAGAGCAGTCGATCCCTGTAACAGGGGTAACTTTAACTAATAAACTGTACCAATTGGCCCAACTAAAAATCCTAGAAATAAATTCATGGATGGATATATGAGTCTAAATTCAGGGAAAATTTACGAAACCAGTTTCCGAGTTTTGAAACTCGAGATATGATTTTTAAGGCGACAGTGATGCAGTTTTCCAGCCTGACTGGAAATGTCAAATTGGTGGGCAAAACATGTGAACTTGGTTTGTTAACCCTCGGTCCGACACGGCGATGGTCTCGGGTTTGGGGTGTTACAATTTTATTGGTATCAGAGCCACGGTTTAGTCGATTCTAGGACTACCGTGATGTGTTTGGGGTCTAGCTATACATGCCATTAAATGATGAATCGATAGTGTGAGGAATTCGACAATTTGACTTCATGTTTGTTTATAGCAATGGATCCCGATCCCAACCGAAGCGATAGCGATGATGTGGAGAGTGTGGCGCTGCTCCGCAAGAAGGGACAGCGCGGCGGACTCTCAACCTATGGCCAATAATCCTAATGACGAGGCTAGGCAAGCCTTTTATAGTGTGATGAGCGAATGGTTTAATCAATACATTCAACCAACACTACTGTTCCACCACCTCCATTCCCGACGAATGCAACCTCCGCACCTACAATACCTCCGAATCGACCAAATAAGGTCGTAAGCCCCATCGATAGGATTCGAAAACATGGGGCCACTGAATTTAAGGCTACGGATGATGATGATGCCGAAGCGAGCTGAATTATGGTTAGATAACACTATCCGGTGCTCGATGAGCTATCTTGTACACCGATGAGTGCTTAAAGTGTACCATCTCCTTGCTACGTGATTCCACCTACTATTGGTGGAGTACTCGACTTCGTGGTACCTAGAGAGCAAGTGACTTGGGAATTCTTTCAAACCAAGTTTGAAAAAAAAAAAAAGTATATCGATCGAGATTCATCGACCAAAAGCGAAGGAATTTCTTGATCTTAAGCAAGGTTCTATGTCGGTTCTGACTATGAGCGAAAATTTGTGAGGCTTAGCCGATACACGCGAGAATGCATTTCGTCCGAAGCTATTATGTGTAAACGCTCGAGGATGGGCTGAATGATGATATAAGGATGTTCGTTGGCATTCTCGAAATACGAGATCGTAGTACTTGTTGAGCGAGCTTGTAAAGTCGAAGAGCTTAGAAAGGAGAAACAAAAAGCTGATATGGGAACCGGAGAATTCGAAAGAGGTCCTCGGAAAGTCTCTTCAACAGCAATCAAGAGATTTCGAGATGATGTGAACCGGTCTAGAGGCGCTTTGGGCTTTTCTAGACGAGGATGCGATCGACCCCGTGACCACACGAGTCACTTCGATCGCCAGATGGTGGAAATGATCGCCGAGAGGGCGGAGTGTCAACATTGTGGCAAATGGCATTCGGGGAGCTGTTGGTTTCGTGATCGCTCTGCTATAAGTGTGGATCGGCCGACCACTTTAGGAAGGATTGCCCGAGGATGCTTGAGCAGAATGTGAGTCGAGTGGAAACTCGGGTGCTACCATTTGCTCGAGGTAGGCCACCTAGAAATATGGGCAATGTCGTGGCGGTCGAGAGGATCTAGAGATACTACCATCGATCCGAGGCTCGTGCTCCTGCGAGGACTTATGCCATACGCCAGACGCGAGGATCTTGCCTCTCCGGATGTCATTACGGTGCTTTCACTCTTTTCAATACTAATGTGATTGCTTTGATTGACCCCGGTTCTACTCAATCTTATATATGTGAAACCTTAGCATCCAAGAAGACTTTTCCTATTGAGTCTCATGAGTTTGTAATTCGGTGTCAAACCCCTTGGGTCATTACGTGCTTGTCAACAAAGTGTGCAAGAAAAGTCCCCTAGTGTTCCGAGGTTCTTGTTTTCCGCGGACTTAATGCTTTTGCCATTCGATGAGTTCGATGTTATTCTTGGTTTGGATTGGTTGACCATGCACGATGCGGTTGTAAATTGCAAGAGCAAGACTATCGATTTGAAGTCTTGCGAATAATGAAATAATTCGGGTTGAGTCCACGGACTTAAAGGGGTTGCCAGCTGTAATATCAGCGATGTTGGCCCAGAAATATGTAAGAAAAGGGTGCGAAGCGTACCTTGCGTACGTACTCGATGACAAGGAATCAGAGAAGAAACCCGAATCTGTGCCCGTGGTTTGTGAATACCCGGATGTTTTCCCCGAAGAATTGCCGGGTTTACCACCTGTTCGGGAAATAGAATTTGGCATCGAATTGGTACCTGGTACCACTCCAATTTCGATAGCTCCGTATCGTATGGCCCCAACGGAATTAAAGGAGTTGAAAGTTCAGTTGCAAGAATTGGTGGATAGAGGTTTTGCTCGCCCGAGTTTTTCGCCTTGGGGTGCGCCGGTGCTGTTCGTGAAGAAGAAGGATGGAACCATGCGACTGTGCATCGACTATCGTCAGCTTAACAAAGCGACGATAAAGAACAAATATCCGTTGCCACGTATTGATGACTTGTTCGATCAACTGAAGGGAGCCTCGGTGTTCTCGAAAATAGATTTGAGATCGGGCTACTATCAATTGCGAATCCGAGATTCAGACGTGCCCAAGACGCCTTGAGCGAGATATGGTCACTATGAGTTCCTGGTGATGCCGTTTGGGCTCACTAATGCCCCTGCGGTATTTATGGATTTAATGAATCGAATCTTTAGACCATATTTGGATCGATTCGTAGTCGTGTTCATTGATGACATCTTGGTCTATTCAAGAAATGAGACCGAACATCTTGAACACTGCGGTTAGTCTTTGCAAATTTTACGGGACAAGCAATTATATGCTAAGTTCAAGAAGTGTGAGTTACGTTAAGAGAGGTTAGCTTCTTGGGTCATGTGGTATCTGCATCGGGTATTCGAGTCGACCGAATAAAATTTCAGCCATACTAAATTGGAAGCCTCAGAAATATTCTTGAGGTTCAAGCTTTTTGGGGCTTGCCGGTTATTACCGACGTTTTGTAAAAGGGTTCTCAACGATAGCCACGCCGATGACAAAGCTACTCCAAAAGGATGTTAAGTTCGAATGGACGGAGAAATGCCAAAAAAGCTTCGATCAACTGAAAACTTATTTGACTGAAGCCCCAATTCTAGTGCAACCCGAGTCCGAAGAAGGAGTTTGTTATCTATAGCGACGCCTCTCTACTTGGGTTAGGTTGCGTATTAATGCAAGAAGGTCGAGTTGTGGCCTATGCGTCGAGGCAATTAAAGCCACATGAGAAAAATTATCCGACTCATGATCTCGAATTGGCCGCCATCGTATTCGCCTTAAAGATTTGGCGACATTACTTATTTGGTGAAAGGTGCCATGTATACTCGGATCACAAAAGTCTCAAATATTTGATGACCCAAAGAGACTTAAATCTGCGACAAAGACGTTGGCTTGAGCTGTTAAAGGATTATGAATCGATCATTGATTATCACCCGAAAGGCGAATGTGGTTGCGGATGCCTTGAGTCGTAAATCGTTATTCACTTTACGAGCGATGAATGTGCACTTGTGCGTCCGATCCGACAAAGGTGTGTTAGTGGCTGAATTGAAAGCCAAACCACTATTGACACACCAAATTCGAGAAGCTCGAGAAAGTCGACGACGAGTTGGTTGCAAAAGCGGGCTGCGTGTGTTCGAACAGGACTCGGAGTTTCAAATCGACGATGACGATTGTTTGAGGTTCAAAAGTCGTCAGTGTGTCCCAAGGAATTGAAACTCATTTCGATAATTCAATGAAGCCCATTGTAGCCAAATGGCAATCCACCCGGAGTACGAAGATGTACAATGATTTGAAACGTCGATTTTGGTGGCATGGTATGAAGCGAGACATCTCGACTTTGTTTCAAGATGTTTAATATGTCAACAAGTGAAAGCGGAACATCGGTGCCTTGAGGATTACTTCACCAATCACGATACCCGAGTGGAAATGGGATCGAGTCACAATGGACTTTGTATCCGGACCGCCATTGTCGCAAGTAAGAAGGATGCGGTTTGGGTCGTGGTAGATCGATTGACTAAGTCGGCCCACTTTGTCCCCGTCGTCGGATTTTTCAATGGACAAATTAGCGGAATTGTACGTTTCTCGATTGTGAAATTAAGCGGGTGCCTATTTCTATCGTGTCGGATAGAGATCCGAGATTTACCTCGCGGTTTTGGAAAAAGTTGCAAGAAGCTTTGGGTACCAAGTTGCATTTCAAAGACCGCCTTTCACCCCCAAACCGATGGTCAATCCGGCGGGTAATTCGGATACTTGAGGATATGTTAAGATGTTGCGTCCTCGAGTTTAGTGGTTCATGGGAGCGGTATTTGCCGTTGATTGAATTCGCTTACAACAACAACTTTCAATCGAGCATTAAGATGGCACCTTATGAGGCTTTGCACGGCGTAAATGCCGTACACCATTGTTTTGGTGAGCTTGGTGAAAGCAAGATTTTCGGGTGGATTTGATTAGGGATGCTGAATGAAAGTGAAAGTAATCCGTGAAAGTTTGAAGATAGCCTTCGATCGTCGAAGTCGTGCGCGGATATGAAGCGTAAGGATATCGAGTATCGTGGGTGATAAAGTGTTTCTCAAGGTATCGCCTTGGAAAAAGATACTCGTGTTCACCGTAAGGGCAAGTTGAGCCCGAGGTTCATTGGGCCATATGAGATATCGAGCGAGTCGGTCCGATGGCATATCGTTTGATTTTGCCCCGAACTCAAAAGGTTCACGATGTCTTCCACGTGTCGATGCTTGACGTTATAGATCCGATCCAACGCACGTGATTAGTCCATCGAAATTGAAATTCAAGCTAATATGAGTTATGAGGAAGAACCAATTCGTATCCTATCACGAGAAGTGAAAGAGTTATGAAACAAGCGGGTTCCGCTAGTGAAAGTGTTATGGCTCAAGCACGGGATAGAAGAAGCTACTTGGGAGACCGAGAACTCTATGAGAGAGCGATATCCGAACCTATTTACCGTAAGCTTTTGGGACGAAAATCTCTTGAGTGGGGAGAGTTGTGACACCCGAATGTGACCCTAGTCGGAGAGTGGTTTGGGACCACGAAACCGAGTCACAAGAATAATTAAGTGTTATATTCCGTGCTTATTGTATGTGGAATTGGTATGCGTAAATATTTCGTGTCTCGATTTTTATTAATTAGGTGCTAATTTATAAGAAAGGACTTACTAGTGAACTTTGAAAGTACGATAGGGAAATATGTGATGACTAATTAAAGCATGCATGCAAAATAATGGACTTGCATGTCAAATTTCCTTTTTACAAGTGATGGCCGCCATGACAAAGTGATATGGGCTAAACATGTCATGAAACATGTTTTGTTGGGCATTAGGGAGAAATCATAAACAAATAAGCATGGGTAAGAAAAGAATGAAAAAAAATGTGTGTGAGAGTAGCATTCCCCCATTGCCGTGCAACCAAGAAGAAAAAAAAAAAATTTGTTCATCCTTTCTCATCTTTTGGCGAAAATCATAAGGAGGAAGAAAGGATTTTTGCTCCATTTTTGGTTTAGAAGAGAACTAGAAGGAGATTTGGCCATACTTGTACCAAGATTAAGGTATGTATGAGGTTGTGTTTGGAGTTTCATGCATGACTTGGTTACTAACTTGATGTGCATGTTAGCCATGGCTCAAATCTTTGTTATGCCATGGAAATGGTATTTGGGCAAAGTTGTTATGGTGATAAAGCCATTGCATGCTAAGTGTGAAGCTTGATGATGATGCATGCAATGATGGATTTTCTATTCATGAGTAAGATTTTGAGTTTTCTCTTTGTTTTATCATGATTAAAGTTGAAAAGGAGCATGATTGTCATATTCGGCCATGATGCATTCTTGAGCATGATTCATGCTTCTTGCATGTTAGTTAAAAATTTGTGTTTTGGATGGCTATGGACACCTTGAAAATTCGGCCATGCTCATATATGCATATATATGATTGCACATTATGTTTGGTTATGAACTAAGTGATGAATATATTGATTTAAAGAAGAAAATGTGGAAGAATGCTTGTGAAATTGCAAGCACAATTGACCTAGCACACATATAAGTGCTTGATGCTATAATATAAGTTTTGGGCCACAATGTGCAAAGCATTAATTAGTAGATTGCATGCTGTTTTGTGAGGTATTAAGTGCAAAATTGACCTCAACATGTACATGAATATTCGGCCTTGGGTAGCCTATTGAAGGCCTTAGCATTTCCTTGATGCTCAAATAAATTGTATTGAATTGCTTGATGTAGTATAAAATGTGCATGACCATTGTGTATTCAAGCTAAAGAGTGGCCATATGACCATTTAAAATCCTTGTCATATTCGCCATAAGCAAGCACAATGAGGTTTTAATAAATTGAATTTGTTTGAATTAGCTCAAGAGCTAAGAGGGCCACAATTGGACAAGGGAAGGAAAAGGTGATCGAATAGCCGAAAAAGCCGTTCGACAACATCCGAGGTAAGTCCTCAAGAAGTGACCTTACTTGAATTATGTGAGATGAAATATGGATGTGTATGATTATTGATTATGTGTGTATGAGTATTTGAATTCCACCGGGCTAAGTCCCGAAGGCGAATATGCTAATGATTATAATTGTGTTTGAGCCTTAGTAACGAAAATGAAATATGTATGTCCAATGATTATTGATGTATGTGTGCATGAGAAATTGAATGATATCGGGCTAAGCCGAAGACAACTATGCTGGAAATTATATCCGGGTTAAGACCAAGGCAATTGTGCTAGTGGCTATATCCGGGCTAAGGCCGAAGGCATTCGTCGAGTTACTCTATCCGGCTAAGACCAAGGCATTTGTGCACGTGATTAAATCCGGTTATATTCAAGAATCTTGGGCTGGAGGTGAGTGTTGGTTGCGAAATGAATTTAATTAGTACACTCGGAAAGCCCAAAGGATAAGGTACGTTATATGTGCATTGGAAAGTCGGCGTGTTTGAGCAACATTCGCTCAATCGACTAATGAATTTCAGTTATTGAATTGATTGATGCTTTGCGAACTTATATAATGATGAAGTATGAAGTAAGAATGTGTATTAATGAAATGATGCATTTGGCTATGTGAATGTATTGCTGTAAATTTATAGTTCATTATATTCCTTGAGACTTACTAAGCATAAAAATGCTTACCCGTTGCTTTGGCTCTTAGTTTTCTAGATTTCGCTCGAGGCAATCGGATTTGGGATCGTTGAAGTCAAGTCATCCACACTATCAAGCCTCCATTTTGGTATAAATTTTGGTTGAACTTGAGATGGCATGTATAGGACTACCCTTGTTTGTTAAATATGTTGTAATGTAAGTATGTACGGCCGTGCGAAAATGGCTCGAAAAGGAAGCATGAACTTAGACTAATTGCGGGTTGTATGTATATATTTTGTGTCATGATGTGGCTATGGCTTGGAAATGGGAATGTTGGTCATATGATCAGCCATTGGCATGGTTAAAATGATCATATATGAACCTATGTATGGTAAGGCTAGTTGAATCATGGAGACCACCAAATAGGTAAGTCCTATCTTAAAACAGATGCTGCCAGCTGCAGTGGCATGAATGTGAAAAATCACCAAAATTCATAGGAATGGAATTAGATAGTGAATAAGCTATGTAAATGAACCTTGATGAGTCTATTTTCATATGGAAGAAACGAAACGGTCATAGGAGTTACAGGTTAAGAGATATTAAAGCTATTGTGAGACAGGGCCAGAATGGTTTCTGGGTTCCCTGTCGCAACTTTAAAAATTCACTATAAATTATCGAAAAATAATTAGGAGATATACCTTATATGTACAGATTCCATTTTGAGTCTAGTTTCATTAGAAACAAACGACACCAGCATTAAAGCCCTGTACAGAGAGATATTCAAGTTATACCGCGCGAAGGTCAGAGCAGTCGATCCCTGTAACAGGGGTAACTTTAACTAATAAACTGTACCAATTGGCCCAACTAAAAATCCTAGAAATAAATCCATGGATGGATATATGAGTCTAAATTCAGGGAAAATTTACGAAACCAGTTTCCGAGTTTTGAAACTCGAGATATGATTTTTAAGGCGACAGTGATGCAGTTTTCCAGCCTGACTGGAAATGTCAAATTGGTGGGCAAAAACATGTGAACTTGGTTTGTTAACCCTCGGGTCCGACACCGGCGATGGTCTCGGGTTTGGGGTGTTACAAAGACGGTGGCAGAGTATGAGGTAAAGTTTTTGTGGCTGAGTCAGTATGCTCACGAGATAGTCTCAATTAAGTATGAATACTGTGTGTGGTTCGATGATGGCCTTTGGGATGAGTTACGTGTGGTGATAGCTCTGCAAAGGGAGCGAATCTTTGCTGCCATTGTTGAAAAAGTAAAAATTACTGAGGATGTGAAGCGCTCTGAGCGCCAAAACTGTGAGAAAGATAAGGGCAAAAATAAGAGGGATTTTAAACCCTTGGGTTCTTATAGAAGGCCTATAAAGAGGGCCAGATTTGATGGGTCAGTCCGAGCGGTTCCTGTTATTACTACAAGACCATAGCCTCGCGCTGATTATGGAAGACCTCACCATGGTGAGTGTTGGAAACGAATTGGGGCATGCTTCTGATGTGGGTCCATGGATCATGAGGTTAAAAACTATACTCAAAGGCCTATTCAAATGCAAGCTATAGGTTAGGGTCATGTTCAGCCAGGGAGAGGTGGTCAGCAGCCATCAAGAGGCCGTGGACAGGCTAAGGGTGGAAATGGTTTGGGAAGAGGTCATGGAGTATAGGGCAAAGGTGCTGGCGAGACAGCCAACCTTGGTCTATGTTGCTCATCGCTGAGAGGATGGTGACGCCCCTGACGTCATAACTGGTACGTTCTTGATTTATAATGTACCATACATTGCTTTAATTGACATTGGGTCTACACACCCGTATGTTGCATGCATTTTGTTAGGGACGCTGGGTATTCAGTCTAAAAATACTATTAGTGAGATGATTGTGTTGAGCCCACTGGAACAGTCGGTTAGGGTGAATAAGTTTCTCAGAGATGTGCCCCTAGAGGTCCAAGGGGTTGTCTTTCCGGCAGATTTGATGGAACTGCCGTTTAGAGAATTCAATATTATATTAGGCATGGATTGGCTAGTGAAACACCATGCCAAGTTAGATTGCACTGCTAAGCGTATAGTGTTGAAGTCTACTGAGGATGAGGAGGTGACTGTGATATGGAAGCGAAGAGATTATCTATCTAACATAATTTCAGCGTTAAGGGCCAAGAAACTGGTTCGCAAGGGTTGCAAGACGTTTTTAGCTAATGTCAACATTTCTAACTGTGAAGGTCCTTCTGTTAGAGATGTCAGAACTATTAAAGAGATTCTGGATGTATTTCCTGAAGAGCTTCTTGGGTTGCCTCCAAACCGTGAGGTCGAATTCGGTATTGAGCTCCTAATTGGAACAGCTCTGGTGTCCATTGCCACTTATAGGATAGCACCAAAGTAGCTGGTGGAGTTGAAAGCTTAAAATTAAGAGCTATTGGACCGAGGATTCATTCGACCGTGTGTGTCCTATGGGGAACACCAATGTTATTCGTGAAGAAAAGGATGGATCCATGTGCATATGCATCGATTATCGACAATTGAACAAATTGACTATCAAGAACAAGTACCCTTTTACCGAGGATAGATGATCTGTTTGACCAGCTGTGAGGAGCTTCGATTTTTTCCAAGGTAGATCTTCATCTAGGTATCATCAGCTAAAGGTTAAGGAGGCTGATGCATATAAGACTGCGTTTAGGACTCATTATGGTCACTACGAGCTTCTAGTGATGCCGTTTGGGTTGATGAATACACTAATGACTTTCATGGATTTGATGAACCGAGTATTCTAGCCCTATCTGGACGATTCGTGGTTGTGTTTATAGACGACATCCTACTGTATTCAAGAACCGAGATGGATCATGATGCACATCTTCTAATTGTTTTACAAATTCCGAGGAAAAGCAGCTTTTTGTAGAGTTCAACAAGTGTGAGTTCTGGCTGTGAGAAGTGACATTTTTGGGTCACGTAGTGTTTGCCAAGGGATTAGGGTTGATCCTTGAATAATTAAAGCTGAATTGGATTAGAAACCACCAAAGACCGTATCTGAGATTCGAAGCTTTCTAGGTTTGGCTGGGTATTACAGATGTTTTGTTAAGGGGTTTTCACTGATTGCTGCACCTTTCACTAAGTTACTGCGTAAAGGGGTACTGTTTAATTGGACTAATAAGCAGCAAGAGAGTTTTGAGAAACTAAAGAAAGTTTTGACTAAGGCCCCTATTTTAAAACAACTAGAGTCTGAGAAGGAATTTATTATCTATAGTGATGTGTCGTACATTGGATTGGGTTGTGTGTTGATGCAAGAGGGTAAGGTGATTGCCTACGCGTCTCGTCAACTTAAGCCTCACGAGGTGGATTACCTCACTCATGACTTGGAGTTAGTTGCAGTGGTTTTCGTACTGAAGATTTGGAGGCATTATCTATACGGTGAGAAGTCTATTATTTACACAGATCATAAAAGCCTCAAGTACCTCTTTACTTAGAAGGAGTTGAACCTTAGGCAACAAAGGTGGATAGAGTTGCTTAAGGATTATGATTTTTCAATTGAGTTCCACCCTGGTAAGTCTAATATGGTAGCTGACGCACTGAGCCGTAGGGTCATATCTGATTTGAGGGCAATGTTTGCTCGTCTCAGCCTTTTTGATAATGGTAGCTTGTTGGCTAAGCTTCTAGTGAGACCGACCTGGACTGATCAAATTAAAGTGAAAAAATTGTTGGATGAGTCACTAGTTCCTCATTTTCGATTAGTTGAGAATGGAGAGACTATGAATTTTGTGCTGAATAGTGAAGGAGTACTATATTTTCGTGGGAGAGTTTGTATGCCGAGGGATTCTGATTTGAGGCAACCTATACTACAGGAGGCGCATAGTAGTCCATATGCTATGCATCTTGGCAGAAACAACTTATACCAAGATTTTTGTGATCTGTATTGGTGGCTTAGATTGAAACGCGAGGTTACTGAGTACGTGAGTAAATGCCTAACTTGCCAGCAAGTTAAGGCTGAGCATCAACTGCCTTCTAGGTTACTGTAGCCAGTAAAGATTCCACTTTGGAAGTGGGAGAGGGTAACCATGGATTGTGTAAGTGGGCTACCCTTAACTTCGACTAAGAAGGATTCGGTATGGGTTATTGTAGATCGATTGACTAAATCTACCCACTTTATACCGGTCCGCACTGATTATTCGCTGCAGAAATTGGCCAAGTTGTATGTGGTTGAGATTGTGAGACTACATGGAGTACCAGTTTCTATCATATCTGACAGAGATCCTAGATTTACATCTCGATTCTGGAAGAAGTTATACGAGGCTTTAGGTGCAAGGTTGGACTTCAGTATTACGTTTCATCCTCAATCAGATGGTCAGTCAGAGAGGGTGATCCAAATACTGGAGGACATGTTAAGATGTTGTGTAATTGATTTTCAAGGCAGTTGGGAAGACTACTTGTCGTTGGTAGAGTTTGCTTACAACAACAGTTATCAGTCCAATATTCAGATGGCACCGTACGAGGCGTTATATAGTCGTAGGTGTTGCACTCCTACCTGTTGGACAGAACTTGGTAAGCGGCGTGTTTTTGGGCCCGAGTTAGTTTCTGATACTAAAGTAAAGGTAAGGTTAATTCGAGATCGATTAAAAGAAGTAACTGATAGGCAGAATTCATATGCAGATTTAAAGCGTAAAGAGATCGAGTACTCTGTGGAGGATTATGTCTTTCTGAAGGTCTCACCGTGGAAGAAAATTCTAAGATTTGGATGGAAGGGCAAACTTAGCACTAGGTTTATTGGGCCTTACTAGATTTTGGAGCGGGTGGGACCAGTTGCCTATCAGATTAATTTGCCTCTAGATTTTGATAGGATTCATTATGTGTTCCACGTCTCTATGCTGAGGCATTACCACTCTAATCCCACACATATCGTGCCAGTTGAGGAATTTGAGGTTAAGTTTGATTTGGCTTTCGAGGAAGAACCGGTGAAGATATTGGATCGTGACGTTAAAGTCTTAGAAAGAAATCTGTTCCTTTGGTCAAGGCATTTTGGCGTAATCACAGTTCAGAGGAAGCCACGTGAGAGCCTGAAGAGGTGATGCGACAACAATACCCTCGCTTATTCTGATCAGGTAAATTTTGAGGCTGAAATTTCTTTAAGGGGGTAGAGTTGTAAAATTTTGGAATTGGGCCTAGAAGCATTAAGCCTTGAACGTGGGAGCGGTTAGGAGACTGCTCATAAATATTTTTTTCTTAAGCAAGAAGGTGACACAAGTTGCATGTTTTTTATATTGGCTTAGTGATTTGGATGTGTTTGGGAGTGTTTGAGAAGCCTGGGTTCAAGTCTTGGCTTTTACAGGATTTTTAAATTTAGCTCTTAAATAAATATGGACTATAGTACATAGGCTTTATAAATATTTGTGCTTGTTTTAGGACACAAAAAGAGCCTGTGGTGTGGTGGCAAGGTGGCGTGTAGAGTAACCTTGAGGTTTGAGGTTCAAGCATTGGCAGAGTGGAAATGAGGTATTTTATTTTGTAGCTTGGTTCAGCCAGTGGTTGTGTTGCAGTAGAATTCTGATGGGTGAGTGGTGGAGTGATAAGTGGAGGATATCAAGGAGGAAATCATGGAGAGGATTGGAGAGAGTTTTGTGGAGAGGAATTAGGAGATTGAGGTGTAGGGGTTGTTCTGCCGAATTTGAAGTCTTGTGGGGAGGGAGTTAGTGCCGTTTGAGGACCCTAGTTGCATAAGGGAATTCGGCTATAGGCTTTGGATGCCAATTTTTGGTGTTAGCTAACTATAGGAAAATTCTAATTTCTACACCTCAGGTTTTGGCAGCTTTAATTCTTTCTTTTGGGTTTGATGGTATTGGTGAAAACTCCTTAATTTCTCGGTTAGTTTGGCCGTGTTTTCAAGTGGTATCTTAACCCTTCTTCTTTGGGGCCGATTGACCATTGTGCACTTTCTTCTTCTCTTCTTTTTTCTCTGAAGCAAAATACCCATACTCTCTCCTCTCAAATCTTGTTCCATTTACTGTAATCAAATCTTCTTTACCTTTTTCTCCTTTTCTTTCAATCGGCTTTACCCTAACCGATTGTATTGGCTTGCCCCTCTACCCCTTTTTTGGTTGTAGTGAATGATTCATTCTTTTCTTTCTCCCTTATCTACAGTGTAATCTAACCCTTGTTGGTTGCATAGTACTCCAGCATTAACCTTCTGTGAACCGATTCCTCTGCTATTTTTCTCTGTTGATTTTGGTAGTAAGTGTTACTTTATCAATTATGGTCTCTATTCATTCTTCTCCCTTCCACTATATCGATGGTTCTCTTAATCTTTTTTTTCTGATCAACATTATTAGGGGAGTGATAACACTAGTTCTGCCTTGCGAAGTGACTATCTAGCTAGGGATTGTGAACTGATTGTGTTTCATTCTTTGGAAGCTAGTTTTCAACCTTTGTGGTAAGTGTTGTTGTGGGTTTGATTGTGCTTACGAATTTTCTAGTAAAAGATAATGGAAACTCGGTTTAAGTGCAGGCAATTGGTAATAACTTGTAGTCAATCCTCGACAACGACTAAGAGGTGAGGGGCCTTAAGTGTTCGATCAAGGTAAAAGTCGAGTTATGTTTGGGATAAGTATTGTTAAAGGGTTAGTTACCCATTTGTTGAAGGACTGATTTTCGAGATGTAGTGTTTATGAACACTAGCAATTGAATGACTGACTGTATGTGGGATTAAATGTAGGTTGGGCGCTTGAGGAACTTAGAACGATTGCATAAAAAGGTGTGTACTCACACCACCATGTTACTGTGAATTGGTGAAAGCCGAAAAGCCGAAACTTTGGCATTTGAGGCCTCACAAGCGTGCGAATGCTCGTGGGGTAAATCATGCCCATAAATGATGGGCAACAGACAATAGAGGCCGCCACGAGCGTTCTCATGGGCTTGGGCCGCTATGGGCCTCATTTGGCCGTGTGGACTCATGGGCCCCATACGGATAAAATTTACGGTAAGTGACAAATAATGGAGTGAGCTACGATGATCGCATTGTCACGACTGAATTTGGGCTAAATGGGCCATCCAAGTGTATGGGCCCACTTAGGCCGAATAGTGGGCCTTAGTTCTATTTGCACTGTTTTGGTCATATGGGTTATCTGAGTCGTTAGAGACGACTATAGACCTTTGAAAGGTCGTTATCTATACCGAAACCACAAAAGTAGTTAAATGATCGAATTACCCTTGAGGGGTAAAATTACTATTTTACCCCTAACCGATGAAATGACCATTATACCTCTAGTGGTAGGTTAATTGATGTGTGTATGACATTTATATGACTGGTTTTGAGTATGACGTACTGCATACACGTAATGTTTATGACACGACATACTGCATGGGGTCGGGTTTCTGATTTGGAGGAAGTATTGTATTAGTGGCTTTGCCACGTAATTACTGCTCTGGTGGCTTCGCCACATTTATTGTTATTAGCAGCTTTGCTGTGTTACTGTTAGCAGCTTCGCTGCGATATTGTTGTATTAGCTGGGTGGGTCGATTTAATCCTCACATAGTGTGTTGGTTGGTACGGGTGGTGTGTTGGTTGGATTAGGGTAGGTTACATGACTGCACTGTACTGATACTGAATTGGGCTTAGGCCAACACTGTTTTTGTATAGGGCTAAGGCCCAAACTGTACTATTACTGAATAGGGATTTGGCCCATACTGTTACTGCATACACTATTTACTATTTGACTGATAAGGGGTTACACACTGAATTTTCGTAAACTCACCATTTCTTTTAACTATACAGGTAATCCTCAGCCTTAGACGGTTTGGAGCCGCGAGGGACTCGGAGGTGGCCACACGATTGCTGGTGTTCTACTTTTGACTTTATCCATTTAAATTTCACATTGGGTTTTTGGTTATGTAATAAGGCCATTTGTGGTTTTAACTTTTATTTGGGCTTTGATTTCTTACCTTAAACTCCTAGACTAGGACAAAGATGAGTTTTCAAAATAATAATTGTTTTAAAGGAAAACAAGCATTTTAAACTTTATCGACTTGAAAACCTTTCGTGTTTTTAAATCAATTTAGTATAACACTGATGGCTAATAAGGTAAACGTTTTGACGAGAACTTTTGTTAAATAATAATAAAAGAGTTTAAATTCAGTAACAGATTTTTATCTAAAAGATCAATTTTTGAAAAACACTTCGATGTGACACGCCAAATTCGGCCATAACATCTAGGCCGGGTTTGGGGTGTTACAGCCCTAGTAAATATCTTAGGGAGCTTATGTCTACTGAAGTAAAGATGTGTACTTATTTTGAATAGGGATTGAATGAAGATATTTTTCTGCTCATAGAAGCTCTGGAATTGGAAAAGTTTGTTGTTTTATTTGAACGAGCTAAGAAAATGAAAGATATACAAAATGAGAAGCAGGCCATGTCTAAAAACTTGGATTTCAAAAATTGTAGTTTGGCTAGATCTTTTATGGAATCTGTATCCAAAAAGATGAGAGACTTTTGAAACCATTCCTTCACTCCTACAAGGATCTCAGGGAGAGAAATGTTTAGGCCGAGTAATCTGTGATGTTGAGCTATGTTAGTGGGTAGTATGGGTAGTATACGAAACATAGTAGACCAATTTATGAACACTATGGAAAGGGTCATTTGGGAGAGTGTAGGCTGAGAAACGGAGTCTATTTCAGATGCTGCTCTATAGAATATTTTGTGAGAGACTACCAGAGAAAGGCAGACACTAGTGGTGATCCGGTTGTGAAGTCGGTAACTGCCCCACAGAGAGGCAGAAAACCAGGAATCTATGATAGTGTTGGTGGTAACCAAGGAGGAACCACAAATATGTCATTGAGATCTGAGGCTCGTACGCCTGCCATGGCTTATGGACAATGGGCCAAAGAGGAGGCTATTACTCCTAATGTTATTGTTGATACATTTTCTTTATTTGATATATTTGTGCATGCATTGATTGACCCTGGGTCGATTGATTCATATATTTTCACTAATTAGTAATAGAGAGAAATATACTAGTAGAAATGATAGAGTTTGATGTACGACTGACCAACCCGTTAGGAAAGAGTGTCATCGTCAATAAAATTTGTAAAAATTGCCCCCCAAAAATCCATGGTTTTAAATTTTTGGCCAGTTTGATGTTGTTTTGGTTTGATGAATTTGATGTTATTCTCACTATGGATTGGTTGACTAATCATGATGTTATGGTCAACTATAAGAGAAAAGAATCTCGTTTAAATCCTTGAATAGGGGAATGATAAATGTATAAGTTGATCGATCTGAATGTTCAACCAATACAATTTTAGCAATGTCAGCTCAAGAATTGATCAGAAAGGGGTGTAAGGTATATCTAGCCTATATTCTAGATACTCGAATACTGGTATCCAAATTAGATCAATTTCCTACATTTCAAAAATCCCCAGATGTATTCCTCGAGGAGTTGTTGGGCTTGCCGCCTAAAAGAGAAGTTGAATGTGTTATCAAAATAGCCTCGAAACTGCACCAATCTCTATTGCATCGTATAAAACGACTCCAAAAGAATTGAAAGAGTTGAAAGCTCAATTGCAAGAACTTTTGGATCCAAGAGAGAAACAAGTTTGGGAAAGAGTTCCAAATCAGTGGACGTTGCGCGAATACGCTTTACCTATATTAGATGCGGTGCAAGGCAACATTGAACGACTAATGATTAATGGCAATAATTTTGAGATAAAAGTGGCCATGATCCAGATAATCCATAGCACACTACAATTTAAAGGAAACATGGTGGATGACCCAAATAAACACTTGTAATATATCTTGCAATTATGTGACACCTTCAAGTACAACAGGGTATCTGATGATGTCGTGCATCTTCGGTTATTACTGTTTTCTTTATGCAACAATGCAGTTGATTGGTTAGAATCACTAGACCCAGGTTCCATTAATATGTGGAATGATCTAGCAGAACAAATTCTCTATAAATTTTCCCGATAAGTAGAACCATTCAGCTCAGGTGAGAGATCGCCAATTTCAAACAATACAAAGGTGAATCTATGTACGAGGCATGGGAATGCTTCAATACAATGCTAATAAAGTGCCCACATCATGGACTGTAAGCGTGGTTCCAAATTCATATTTTCTATAATAGTGTTGATAGACACATCAGATCAATCCTAAATAGAGTGGGAGGATTTCTCAAGTAAAGAATTGAAGCTCTAAGCAAGCCCATCCATAAAGAGGAGCAAATCTTGTAATAGCCCAATTTCGATAAAATCAGAACATTGGTCTCGGAACCACAAATCCAAGCCGAAAAATAATTTTTTTATTTTATTATATGATCCATATTACACTAGAAATATCGTGTGAAAATTTTGAAAAGAAAATTTTACCAATTATGTACTTAATTATGAGAAGGACCAAATTGCATAAATGAAAAAGTTGGATTCTAGTAGCTAGAAGGATCAAATAGCTATGGAGTTCAAAACTTAAGGTCCTTATATAGTAATTAGACCATTAATAAAAAGTATGTAGATATTTTTGGATGATTCATCCATAGAAAATGAGAAAAAGGCTAGGGACTAATTTGGAAAGTGAAAATATTAATTAATTAAAATGATAAAAAGAAAATAAAAATCATATTTTCTCATCTTCTTCCCCAAAATAAACATGCAAACCCTAGGAGAGAGAGAAGAGACTTTCATGGCCAAATTAGGTGTCACAGCCTGATTTTTGGGCTTTGTCTGAACAGTGGTTTCGGAATCACTAACCTGAGGTCAGAGAAATTACTTTTAATATTATTTTGTGTTATAGCATGTTTATATGATTGCATGAAAATTTTGGTGAAATAATTTTAGCGATTTCAAACTAAATTGCGAAAGAGGACTAAATTGTATAAAGTGCAAAAGTTTTGTTTTTTCTAGAAAATGGTGTTAAATAACTAGAGAATCATTATTAAGGGTCTTTAAAGGGAAAATAGACCTATTTTAATAAGGGTGGCCGACCATAAAGACAAATAGGAGTAAAAAAAGTCAAAATTAGGTGCAGTTAGTAGCTTAATTTTGACCAGAAATAAAACAAAAAGAAAGGGGTTGTCATCTTTTTCATCTCTTGTCCATACCACCGAAAATATCAGCCATTTTAGGGTTTTGGAGCTTCAAAATTTCAGCCACTCTTTACCCTTACAAGTAGGTGATTTTGATGGCCTTTCTTAATAATTTTTGTACTTTTGGGACCCTTGTAGCATAATCTAACTAATGAGGGGACTATTTTGCAAAATGTTTGAAAGTATAGGGTTTTTCAATGAGAGTGTTCATGTTGTTTGTTGAATGTTTGTGGAAGAAAATGAATCATGGTTGTTAAACAAACAACTTTTGTGAAGTACTTGTTAAACTATTTTTGCATAAGTTATAAATTATGTGGTAAATGTGTGAAATAATGGAAATTGTGGGCTACTTCTAGTATATAATGAATTCAGCTAGGCTTGGTTAGTGAGAAAATTTGATAAAAATCGATATACGAGCCTAGAGGTAAAATCATAATTTTGTGAAAGTCTAGGCGCAAAATGGTTATTTTTCCAAAATATGATTTATGAAATGCATTGATTAATATGATGATTAAATTAGTGAATTTTTATAATTTTAGATCAAGAAATACAAAATTTGGGCCTAGACTGGGGGAAGGCTAAACAAGTAGACTAAATTCAACTGGTCGCCTACTTTTTGTATACCGAGGTAAGTTGTACATAAGTAAGGCAACTTTATCATTATTATGTGTTGAATGATTAATTTTGTGTAATTTGGTTGAAATTTCTTATGAATAATGCATGATAAAATTCAATGTAGTAGAGTCTCGATTGAACGTAGGAATAGATTGGATATCCATGCTATGACATTTGGGTGATATGTGTGCCAGTTTAAGACCATGTCTAGGACATAGCGTCGGCCACGATATGAGAGCCAGTGTAAGACCATGTCTGGGATATGGCATCGGCATTGAGACGAGAGCTAGTGTAAGACCATGTCTATGACATGGCATCGGCCTCAACATGTAAGCTAATGTAAGACCATGTTTGGAACATGCCATTGGCTATTTACCCTCTTGTGTAAAGCTAGTCAGATATCTTTTAGTATTCCAAATGGTTTCACGGGTTATTTTAAAAGCTTATGACAATGATATGGAATGATATAATTATGTTGTGAGTGGTACAAGTTCTTATCTGAAACTCATGAGATATGAGTCTAGTTATGTTGCCTTGATGGTAAGAATGAGGTTAGTAAGTTCTAGCTATGAAAATGATCTTGATACGATATGGAAATATTTGGTTTATACTTGTGATATATATATATAAGCATGTAGTGATATTTACCCATGTTCACTCACGAATGTTGTGTTGATTTATAATATGCATGGTTAATGTTGTTACTTATTTTTATGCAACTCACTTAGCTTTATGCTTACTCCCTCTCCTTTCCATTTTCCTATAGTGCCACCAAGCTAGTATCGGGGATCCAGGGACGTCGGAGGCATCAACCACACTATCACCTGAAGCTTTTGGTATAGCTAGTTTAAATGTTTTGATTGTGGCATGTATAGGGACTTGAATCTTTTATTTAGTGTCTTGTTAGTTTAGCCACAAGTGTTGGCTCTTATGATGGATGTGATATTTATTTTGTACAAGCCATTAATGTTGGCTAATATTGATTATTATTAAATGCATTCAATGCAAATTTCTCATGGTTGTGGTTGATTTGGTTATGTGTGTTATAATTGGATTGGTTTTGGTTGTTATTGTGTAGGTTGGTGTAAGTAAGGTTGGCAAAAAGGCTTGGTAAATAGCCGTATTTTGTCCACACGGGTAGACACATGGACTTTTGTCTAGGCCGTGTGTGACACAAGGTCTGCCCCATGGGAGTGTAGTCCGGCCGTGTGTCCCCTGTACATAAATTTTACAAGTCAATATGCATGGTAGTAAACACACGGGCAAAGACACAACCATGTACGGCCTAATACACGGGCATGTGCCTTTAAGAGGTTGCTGGCATCAGAAACGAAATGTCAAGGTTTTTGCACACGGGCTGAGACACGGGCATGTCATGGTCGTGTGGGAGACGCGGGTCATGGACACGGGCGTCTGGTAAGCCGTATGAAAACCTTTGTAGGTTTGAATCAAAAACCAAATTTACACGGGCTAGGGACACGGGCGTGTCCTGATATGTTCAGGCCATGTGAACCACACGGGCCTTCAACATGCCTATGTTAGGACAGCACACGGGCATGTTGCCCTTCCATATGGGCGTGTGCCCCTATCTGCTTGGAATTTTACAAAGTTTTCTAGAGTGCACAAATTAGTCCCGAATTAATTTCCAAAATGTGCTCGAGGCGTCGCAGGCCTATAGTAAGGACATTAAGGTATTGTGAAAAGTTTTAAATTGGGATGAGATTTCATAACTAAGAAATGTATGATTGTATGTGTTTAAGTCCGGTAACACCTCATATTCCTATTCCAGCGTCGAATTCGGGTAAAGGGTGTTACATTGGGTAAGTTTCCTTGTCCTGTTTTTAGTAATTTTGATATTTTTGAAACTGGGATATCCTAAACTATCTATTTGGGGGATCAATTTGAAAAGTTATCATGGTATAAAAATTGGGTCAATGATGTATGTAACACCTTGAATTTGGGCCTAGAAGTATTGGGCCTTGAGTGGGGGTCCGTAAGGAGGTTGTATATAGGTATTTAATTGTGTAATGAAATGAAACAATTAAATGTTTGCTATTAGTGGTTAATGGCTTTGAGAAGTGTTGGAGAAATCTTGGGTTCAAACTTGGGCTTTAGCAAAAATTTTGGTATTAAGTGAAAAAAAAAACCTGGATGCTTGGATGAGGGCTTTAAATTATTGTGTTAAATAAATGACACAAAAAGCCTTGTGGCTTAGTGGCAAGTAGCGTGTGGAGCATTTAAGGGGAGGCATAGGTTCGAATCCCATGGCAAGCAAAGAGCATTTATTTTGCTAACAGGTGGCAAGACTTGGTGTTGAATTTAAACTCGATGTTGGAGGATCCCACATCGGAAGCTAACATAAGAGTGGATACAAAGCTGGCTTTAAATAGAGGGAACCATTAGGAGAGTAAATGTACCTTTCTTGGCTGATCCCTTTCGCTGTATGGCGTGCTCGTTTGGGTTGGGTGTCGGCTAAGAGTGCTCGGAGTGTGGATTAACTCCGGTCTCCTATCGGTGTGTATTTCTTACTACTCTAGGCAGGGATGGCTACTTGGCCGCGATGGGCGAAAGGGGTCATGTGGGCCTAATGGGCCTCTGAGCCCAATTGGATAAGTTATTTGATTGTGTAGTAAATATTGGGCTAGGCTAGGTGAATCTCATATTTGTGGCTAGATTTGGGCTAAAAGGGCCACACGAGCATGTGGGCCCATTTGAGGCTTTAGGCCCATTCGTATTGTTATCCCTGTTTAGAATACTTTAGTTTACTAAAATTACCGAAATACCCTTAGTTTGTAAAAATCTTTGAAATACCCTCGATTTGTAAATTTACCAAATACCTTCGACTTGTAAAATTACTAAAGTACCCCGATTCTGAAATTACTGTTTTACCCTAATTTACATAATTACCGTTTTACCCCTAATTTACATAATTATCGTTTTACCCTCGACTTACGTAATTACTGTTTTACCCTAATTTACATAATTATCATTTTACCCCGATTTACATAATTATCATTTTACCCTCGATTTACTGAAATTACTGCTTTTACCCTCGATTTATAGAATTCTTGTTTTACCATTGATTTACGTAATTCTTGTTTTACCCTTGATTTACAAAATTACTAAAATACCCTTGGTTTGTGAAATTACCGCAATACCCTCAATTTGTAAAACTACCAAAATACCCTGTATGGTAAAATGACGAATATGCCCTTATGTTCCGTATGACTGATGTGCTTAGGATTTACATATATTGATATTGGATTAGTTAAGTTTGAGTGATAGGTGGTGGTTATCGTAGGCGATTGATTTTGGAAGTGTTTCAACTTCAACCCATAACAGTGTGTACTAACCTCTAAATAGCTTAGATTAATATTTTACGAAAAGTCAAAGCTTCATATTTTAGTGATTCGGAATTAATATTTAAATCTATTTTCTCACGCGTTTAAGTTGGATTCACAACGGATATGGGGTAGGAAGGTATTTGGAACGTTCTTCAATGAGTAGATCTCTTGGTAAGTATTCGAACCTTCTTTCCATTTGTATCTTGTGGTTTAAGAAAAGCTGAAAACCCCTCTGTCGACTAAGGCTAAAAGGGTTTTTGGTGTTATTTGGTTTGTTGGTGCTAGTGAGGATTAAAGGCTGCCGATCGAGGAGTGTGTGAAAAGCTTGGATCATCGGAGTGACTAAATCTAGTCATCAACTTCGGCAAAGGTATGAACCCAAGGGCCATTGGGGATGGTGGCCGAATGTGTAAGTGATGATAATAGGTAGTTTTCGATTTGGTTTAATATTAACATGGTCTAATCTATAAGTGGTTGATTATAGGAGAAATCGCATAGGAGATCTCGTCAAGGAATATCGCAAACCAGGTGTGTAACGAACCCTTTCATAGCTTAAAGTGATAAAATGCCGAAAAGCCGAAAAGCCGAAATTTTGGCATTTCGAGGACTTGTGAGCAAGCGAACGCTCACTAGTTAGTTAGAATCGATGAGACGGTGATCGAGAACGATGGAAACGGTAAGAATGTGATTTTTGGCGTTCTTGGTAAGTTGGGCCTCGAGGGGCCAAAGTGGGGCCCATTAGGCTTTCGGGCCCATTTGGGTAAAATTGGTAGAATATGAAAACTAGTTAAATTGCGCATCGAGACTGATAAAACCATTATGGAATATAGGCTAAATTGGCCTAGATGACGAAATTGGCTAAGTAGGGCCCATTAGGGTTTTAGGCCCAATAACTCGATTTCGCTAAAATGGGCCATAATCACTGCTTGCACCCATGGATTGTTAGTAATCGTTAATGAACATGGAAACCCTAATTTTGGTAAAATTATGAGATTACCCTTATACCATGAAAATGACCGCTTTGCCCCTAGGTAAAATGACCATTATACCCCTAGGGTTTATGTATGATTTTAATACATGGGATTTTGATAAATATGGTATGTATGATATGCACATGAAATGTATGATATGCACATGATATGTATGATATGCACATGATGTAATCATAACTGCATTGGGTTGGGTTTTATATGGATGGAGGAAGTGAAAAGGGCTTATGCCCCGCTTATCAAAAGGGCTTATGCCCCGATTATCAAAAGGGCTTATGCCCCGATTATCAAAAGGGCTTATGCCCCGATTATAAAAGGGCTTATGCCCCAGCTTATTGAAAGGGCTTTTGCCCGATTATTAAAAAAGAGGCTAGGCCTCGGTTATATGATAAAGCAACTATCTTTGCCATGGAGAGTATGGCGGGGTGGGTCGAGTTAATCCCCACATGGTGTGTTGGTTGGTACGGTGGAGAGTAGCGGATGGTGGGTTGAGTAGTCTCCCAAATGGGTTGCATTCTTTCATTGAAATTATATGTGACATTGAAATGGGCCTAAGGGCCATACCGTTTCTGATAAAAAGGCTTGCCCAAGAATATGAAATATGAAAAGGCTTCGGCCCAGTGTTATGGAATATGAAACATGCAAAGGGCTATGGCCCAGTATATGTTGAGATTGGATTTGGGCTTAGACCCAACAGGCAGTTATTGTTTTTGGGCTCTGAAAGGGGCTTGTTGCACACTGATTTTCCAAACTCACCCCCTTTCCTTAACCTTGCAGTGAGCCTTGATGTGGGGACTTGGGCCGGAGAGGATTCAGAGTGGCCACGGTGATCATCTTTGGGCTTTTAAATAAGTGTTGGTTTTCATTTAATTTCCTTTAATTATTATTTATTTTTGGGTTGTAATAAGGCCAATTTTAACTTTCCTTTTATTTCTTTTCGGAATTATTTTAATTTTAATAAATTTAAAATTGGTTAATAATTATTCAAATGGGCTAGACTTAGGACGTGTTTTCAAAATGATACTTGTTTTCAAAATATCTCAACACCACGATTAATCGATTTATCAAAGACGTCCACTTAAACAAATTTAAACTCGATATAACAAAGTGTGGCTATGGTTGTGGGCATGTCTAGGATTGGATCCAATTAAAGAGCTTGGTACTTAGCGACCTTCATGGCTCACCTCCTCTGTCTCGGATACCTACGGTGCCCACTTCCATACACTTTGTTAACTCAATAAAATGTATGGTTTTAAAACACTAAAACGGGCGTGGGTTTTCAACTCCAATGTGGCACGTCAGATTCGGCCATAACGTCTGGGCCGGGTTTGGGGTGTTACAATGTATATGCTGGAAATTTGAAATTTATGGTTGAAAATGAAAGATTGATGAAAGATAAACAACTTTTACAAAGTGATTTTTCATAAAAACTTGATTTAGGGACTAAAATAAAAAATGGTTAAAATCCATGGAAAATGCTGAAATTTGTGAAATGTATGTGCTGTAAAAGTTGTATGTATAATTCGGCGAGGTTTGGGTAGGGGTTCGGATTTCATGAATTTCATTGTTCGAGCCTAGGGACAAAATGGTAATTTATGGAAAAGTTAGGGGAAAAATGGTAATTTAGCCTAGGATGAAAATTTAGTCCACATGAATATAGAATGTGTTAAATTGATGTTAAATTTACTCGTATAGATCTGGATAGACCAAATTCAGAATTAGAACGAGGAATGAGGAAAATGTTGGATTAGTAGATTTTACGTACACGAACCTTTGTCAAGGTAAGTTCGTGTAACTAAATTGTATATGTTTTTATGCTTGATTTAAATGTTGTGTTTGTGAATTTTAGTAATTTCATAAATATGTGAAATGATCACCTACTCGGTATAGTCCGATAAATGAAAATGCTCAATAATATGGTAAATGAATAAAATGGTACTTGTATGCTTGACATGAATGTTGAATGTGTTTTACTTGAATTACATAAATGTTACTGATGTTTGAAATAATCAAATACCCGATAATGCTTGAAAATTATTTAAACCCCGGTTGAATAAATGGAAAATTGATGGATATGTGATTTCCCAAAATGAAAGAGGTCCTGCATTTGTTGCAAATAGGATTTAGCTCGAATAAGTAATCTTTCAACCTCAATTCTGATAGGATTTATCCCGGACGGGTAATCCTGACATAAGTCCCCTCGAGCATATATTATGGATTGGATTTAACCCAGACAGGTAATCCATATCAAGCTTTTTAGAGCATATGACGTAAAAAGGATTTAGCCTGGACTGGTAATCCTGTTGTATATATGTGTAGCTCGAGAGTGTACTCTTTGAAAATTGTACCTTAAGGGTACTATTGAACATGAATTGATAGATTCTGATTTGTACACCTTGGGTGTACTACCTGTGTATCCATCAATATTTCAAATAAATTCAACGGGTAAAGTTCTGATAAGGGAAAATATGAATTTACAACAAGTTGACATGGAATGATACATATGATATAGAAATATGACATGAAAAGAATATTACATGAAATACAAGAAGTTGATGTTTGTATATAGAAATTATTTGATGAGAATGTTTCATCCTTGATCATAGACCCGAGCACCTTGAATGTACTACTACTTGTGTGACCTTAATACTCGAATAAAATGAGTAAAGTCCTGCATGAAATGATTTGAACTCAAAACGAACTGCTATGAAGTTATACTTGTAATAATGAGCTGAATTATGCATGTTGAATGAATACATGTTGTGGAAAGCATATGTGCTTGGAATCCTGATTGTTGTTGAGCCCATATAATTTTTGATGTTATTGTGGATTATATGACTAACAAGGGCAATGAGGATGTATGTAGGGCTTGAGATCAAATTGATTGATTATACCTTACTTAATTACCTCAAATAGGATGAATGGTAAGTTAAGTGTTATAAGAACTTACTAAGCAATTTATGCTTACTCTGTTTTATTTTCCCTTATTTTAAAAAATCAGAAGCTTGTTGGATTGGAAGCATGGCGAAGATCACTCACACTATCCATCGGCCTATATCGGTATAGTATGGTAATTCAATTGCGGTTGTAATGGCATGTATAAGATATGTTGGCCATATTGACATGTAAACGTAAACGATGCTTGTAATCTAGCCATTGGAATGGCTAGTGATGATTGTTTTGATATGCTTGTAATGCCATATTATGTTAGCCACATATATGTTAAGTAGTTGATCAAATTATGTCTAACATGAGGACATAACTAAGGTATAATTGTAAACATGTATGCATGAGATGATATGCCATGATGATAGATGGAACATGCTTGATTAGAATGCTTGAAATGGTTAGTAATTGTATGTGATGATATATCATGTTAAATGATGGAAATGAACTTGAATAAAATGCTTGGATTTGTTGGGTTATGAATGCAAGATGTGGTGTAGGATTATGGAAAAGATTGGGGGTGAGAAATGAAGCTAGGAATGGCTTTATTTTGTCCACATGGGCAGGTACACGGGCGTGTGTCTAGACCGTGTGTGACACAGGCCTGATAACATGGGCATGTGGTTAGGTCGTGTGTCCCCTGCACCTTAATTTTGAGAAACAGAATGCTCAGAATTGAGCACACAGATAGAGACACGAGCATGTATCTCAGCTGTGTGTGCTACATGGCCTAGTACATAGGCGTGTGGCATGGCCGTGTGTGCAAGTCAGAGAGTTACACTGGTTCAAACACAGCGTCTAACACGGGCATGTCCCTTGGACCACATGGGCGTGTGAGCCCTGCACCTTGGATAAATTTTAAAAAGTCACGAAAAATTCTTAGAGGTCTCGATTAAGTCCCGACTTGTTTATAAATCTCATATTGGGCCTCGAAAGTCCATTTAAGGGACATTTTGAATAATCTCAATTTATGAATAGTGATTAATATGAAATGCCTGTAAATGTTCTGAAAATTTCTAGTAACGCTCTGTAACCTTGTTTTGACAACGGATATGGGTTAGGGGTGTTACAGATCCCCAAAGAGGTTTATGAACCAATAGAGGAAGAAGCTAAGCACAACGAGTCGATCGAAAAGAGAGTGGAATCGATGCCTATTCTAGCCATTACAAATCTGAGCACAATGAAGGTACCATTCTCAGCTAGGTTAGAGGGAAAGCAAAAGAGGGAAGAGGCAGATTTTATAAATTTTTTTAATTTATTTAAATCCCTCAATGTCAATTTACCGCTCCTTGAACTTATCAACAAAATTCCATGTGACAGCCCAAAATTGACCCTAGTCGGGAAGTGGTTTTGGGACCGCTAAACCGAGTCACCGAAATGTTTGAACGTAATATTTATTGTCTAAAATATGTAATTATGAATGTGTGAAAATTTCAAGCTTCGATTTAGTTGATTGCATGTGAATTCAGTTAGTAGGACTTGTGTGACACTTTTGAAATGTGATAGGCTAATCTATAAGGATCTAATAGTGCATGTAATCAAAAGGGAGGACTTGCATGTCAAATTTCCCCCCCTAATTAGTAGTGGCCGGCGATGCTATGAGTGGAAACATGTCACAAACATGTTATGTTAGTGAGGTATGTTAGGAAAAATAAAATAAGGAGTATGGGTAATAAAGAAATGGAAAAAAAAAAGGAAAGAATGTGTGTGAGTGTTTCCCCCCCCCATTGCCGTGAGTTGAAGAAAAGAGAAAAAAAAATTTGTTCATCCTTTTTCATTTCTTTTGGCCGAAAATTCTAAGGAAGAAGGAAGGAGTTCTTGCTTCATGTTTGGTTTGGAAGAGGATTAGGAAGAGGTTTAGCCATACTTGTATCTAGATTAAGGTATGTTTGAGGTTGTGCCATGAGATTCATGCATGTTTTTAGTTGCTAGCTTGAGTTCTAATTAGCCCATGGTTCAAATCTTTGCTATGTCATGGGGATGATATTTGGCCAAGGTGGATTTTGTGTTAATGCCATTGCATGCTAAATATGAAACTTGATAATGATATATGTGATGGTGGATTGATGACTCTTGGATTTTCTTTTTAGCATTTTTGAGTGAGACATTAAGTTCTTTGTTTAACCATGACCAAAATTGAAATGGTATGGTGTTGTGATGTATTCGGCCATGGTATATCCATAAGTATGATTTATGCTTATTGCATGGTAGGTAAGATTTGTGTTTTGGATTTATGTTCATGTTTAGTTATAATCAACTTTGAGATTCAGCTCTTGCACATATATATATATATATATATATATATATATATATATGTTTGCACATGACGTATTGGTATGACATATACAATATCTCAAGGTATATACTTACATATGATGGTGTTTCGGTTATGGAGTACATGATGGATGCGTATTGAGTTATAATATGTAATGCATTAGTTAGTAAAAGGTATGCCATTTGTGTGTGGTATTGAGTATATAATTGGCCTCAACATAGACATGCATAATCGGCCACATGAATGAGCACATAGGTTGATGTGTTGTTCGGCCATAGGTAAGCATATTGAAGGCTTTATCTTGACTTAGAAAATTCGGCTAAGGAGAGTATTAACTAATGTGTTGAGTTTGATTCATGATTCCGTACGTATGTGACTTTAATGTCTAATGAATATATGTGGGCTAAGTACCTTGAGTTCCTCTTTTCGATGCTCAAATGATTAAATCAATTTATTTGTTAAATTAAGCTCAAGAGCAAAGGGGAACTAAACCCGATAAAGGGAAGGAAAAAGTGGTCGAATAGCCATCGGATTCGTTCGACAACATTCGAGGTAAGTTTTCGAGTAATGGAACTTAAATTATGATTCGGTTAGATTATGTCTTAAGTAAATCAAAATCATGCTCTTGTATGTGGCTATTGAGCCGAAATTGTAAAGGTGATAAGTGTCTTGTGTTTGAGCTTTGGTAATGAAAATGAAATATGAATGTGTCATGATTTATTGATATATGTGCATGGTTACTCGAATGATATCCGGCTAAGTCTCAAGGCTTTTGTGCTAGCGACTACATCCGGACTAAGATCCGAAGGCATTTGTGCTAGCGACTATATCCGGGCTAAGTCCCGAAGGCATTTATGCTAGTGACCATATCCGGGCTAAGACCCGAAGGCCTTGTGACATCCCTAAATTGACCCTAGTCGGAAAGTGATTTCGGGACCACTAAACCGAGTCATAATAATAATTAACCATCATAATTGATGCTCATTATATGTATATATGCATGTGTGAAAATTTCATGTTTGGATTTTGTTAATTGTAAGTGAATTTTTATCAAATAGGACTTATGTGAGAAAATTTAGAAATGTGCTAGGCAAATGTAAGGTGGCCTATTAATACATGTGGGAAAGTGTTGTCCTTGCATGTCAAATTAGCCAAAATGAAGCATGATGGCGGCCATACTATGGGTGGAAACATGTCTCCAACATGTTAGACTAGTGATGCATGTAGGAAACAATAAATTAAGAAAGTTAGCATTAAAGAAATGGAAAAAGAAAATGATGATAACAAAAAAAAAGAGTGTGGATGCTTTCCCCCTTGCAGTACATGAGAGAAACAAAACAAAGAAAGAAAGAAAAAAAATGTTCATTCTCTCATTTTCTCCTTGCTTGGCGAATGTACTAAGAAGAAAGGGGGAAGCTTGAGAAAATCAGCCATGGGAGTTTGCTAGACTAAGGTATGTTGATGTTATCCATGAGATTTATGCATGTTTTAGTTGATAGTTTGAGTTCCACCTAACCCATGGTCTAAACCTTTACCATGAAATGGGGATGATATTCGCCATGGGTGTTGTCTTCTTGGTATCATTGATGTTTGATGTTTGATGTTGTGGTGGTGAGGCATGAAGATGAGTTAAGGTTCAACTAAGGTGGATTTGTGGATGTTATTTGCATGCTAAAGGTAAAGCTTGTAATGATGCATGGTATGGTGTTGTATGGCATTTGGCCATGGTTGGAAATAAAAGGAAACTATGTTCGTTGTTCATGTCATTTGAATGAGAAGTGCTAGTAAGGTGAAGTACAAATGTTAGTGTTTGATTTACTAGTGTATATATGCATACTAGCCTAGTTGTGAACTTGAATCAAATTGGTGTTAAGTCGATACAAGCGACCTTACTTGTTGAATGTATCAAGTGTGGAAATCGGCCTTAACATGAATGTGTATGTTCGGCCACATGAACGAATACATATGTTGATGTGTATATTCGCCTTAGGTAGCCTATTGAGGGCCTTAGCTTTTCCTTGATGCTTGAATGAATTGTATTGAATTGCTTGATGTAATATAAAATGTGCATGACCAATGTGTATCCAAGCAAAAGGGTGGCCATATGACCATTTAAACTCCTTGTCATATTCGGCCATAAGCTAGCATAATGAGGTTTTAATAAGTTAAATTTGTGTGAACTAGCTCAAGAACTCAAAGCATCAAAGTTGGACAAGGGGAAAGACAAAGTAATTGAATAGCCATTGAAAACGTGCGACAACATCCGAGGTAAGTCATTAAGCATATATTTGGTATTGATTTAAATGATCATAATATATATGCAATTGTGTTTAATGAATTGATGTGTAAATGAAAATGTATGTGTATGGAATGATGCCATTGTTGAATGTATAAAGGCAGCAAAATGCATAAGGTATTGGTCACGGCACTAAGTGTGCGGGTATAAATGGACACGGTGACAAGATTGGCACTAAGTGTGTGGGTTTAAATTGTACAGCACTAAGTGTGCGAGTTTGATTCTATAGCACTAAGTGTGCGAGCTGAAAATATATAGCACTAAGTGTGCGGATTCACTATATGCTCTTGTATTACAATTGGCACCGAGTGTGCGACATTATCGAGTTAATCCCAGACATAGCGAATCGGGTAAGTACCTTGAGCTCATGACGAATAGGCAATATGTTCATGCTCGGGGTTGAGCTTGGTAAGCTTTAAATCTATGTGATGATTGCAATTGTGTGATTGTGGTGAAAATGAGTTAGTGTGTGAAAATGCCTCAAATATCTTATCGTATAAATATGAAATGTGGATGTATGGCTTGGTATGAGATTGAACCGAAAGGTCCGAGGAATTATGGTATAGTTCGATATGGATGAAGTACCTAGCCTTGTTTCATTGTTTCACTTTGTGATGAATTTAGCTAATGGATAATTGTAAAGTGCTTATGACTTACTGAGTTATAAACTCACTCGGTGTTTTCTTGTCACCCATTTTAGGTCTCTTGGACTCGTATTGTTGCGTGCTCGGAACCGTCGTTGAAGTCATCACACCGCTGAAATATTTTGGTATTGTCTTCGTTGTTGAAGAACATTTGGCATGTATAGGCTATTATATTTTGTTGAACTGTGGGTTGTAAACTTTAAGCCATGTGAAAATGGACTATGTGGTCGTCGAGTGGGATGCTAGAACCTATAGCCACGAGTCTTAGAAACTTTAATTTTGATAAGGTGGCCATAATTTGTGTCATGTTTGATGGATGATTAAGGCCAAGGAAAGATTCATGAAATTGGCATAGTCTACTGCAGTAACTGTTGCAGACAGCAGCAGTGAGGTGAGATTGAAAAATCACTAAAAATAGTAGAAGTAGAATTAAATAGTGAATAAATTATGAAATTGAACCTTGATGAATCTAGTTTAATATGGATGGAACGAAACGACCATATGAGCAGTATATTGAGAGATATTAAAGTTCTCGTGAGACAGGGCCAGAACAGTTTCTGGGTCCCCTGTCGTGACTTTTAAAATTTTCTATAAATTATCCAGAAAGAATTAGAAGTCATGCCTTATATGTGCAGATTCCATTTTGAGTCTAGTTTCAGTTGAAACAAACGGCACCAGTATTAAAGCCCTGTACAGAGAGATATTCAAGTTTTAACGCGCGAAGGTCAGTGTAGTCGACTTCTGTAACATTGGTGACTTTAACTAATAAACTGTACCAATTGGCCCAACCAAAAATTCTAGAAATAAATCCATGGATAAATATATGAGTCTAAATTCAGGGAAAATTTACGGAATCAGTTTCCAAGTTTCGAAACTCGAGATATGATTTTTATGGCGACAGTGACGCAGTTTTCCAGCCTGTCTGGAAATGCCAAATTGGTTGGTACCTTGAGAAGATTTGGCCCATTAACCCCTCGTGTCCGACATCGGCGACGGTCACGGGTTCGGGGTGTTACATTTAATTGGTATCAGAGCTATGGTTTAGTCGGTTCTAGGACTACCATAGCGCGTGTGAGTCTAGCTATACATGCCAAATTGTTAGTGCTTAATAATGTGATGACTTCTGACGGTTGAAATTTTTTTGTTTTGATTTGCAATGGAACCCGGGGTAGAGAGACCCTTGGCGAATGACGTTGAAAGTGTAGCGGCTGCTCCTGCGCAAGGGACACCGCCCGTTGAGCCTCAGTCATCCGTGAATAATCAAAATGAAGGGGCGAAACAAGCCTTCTTCACCATGATGAATGAGTGGGTCGCGCAATATGCCCGAACCAACCCGGCTGTCCAACCATTCCCGAATTTAAATACTCCACCCAAGAGCCCGCAATGCCTCCGATTCTTCGATCTGTGAGGTGAGTAAACCACCGTGGACTTGATTAGGAAGCGTGGGGCCGAGGAGTTCAAGGCCATAGTTCTTGATGATGCCGAAAAGGCCGAGTTCGGCTCGATAACACCATTAGAGTGTTAGATGAACTGTCATGCACACCGATGAATGTCTTAAGTGTGCTATATCCTTGTTGCGAGACTCGACTTACTATTGGTGGAGGACTTTAATTTCCATAGTCCCAAATGAACGAGTTACTTGGGATTTCTTTCAATCCAATTTGAAAGAAATACATTAGTCAACAGTTCATCGATCGAAGCGTAAGGAATTCTTGGAACTCAAGCAAGGCGGATGATCAGATCTCGAATCTGAACATGAGTTCGTAAGACTTAGTCGGTATGCTCGGAGTGTGTGGCTGATGAGGTTGCGATGTGCAAAAGATTTGAAGAAGGATTGAATGAAGAGTTAAAGTTACTAGTGGGAATTTTGGAGATAAAGGAGTTCGTGACACTAGTCGAACGAGCTGCAAGGCGGAAGAACTTGGGAAGGAGAAGAAGAAGGCTGAATTTGAAGCAAGAGATTACCGTAAAAGATCGACGAGTAAAGCTCCGTTCTCGGCTGTAAAGAGGTTCGGGGAGGACACCATGAAGTCGAGGACGATCGGGAATTTCCATTAGAGCCCGACCATTGACGGACTCCGAGCTACTTCAGAGCTAGTGTGGGCAATAATCGTCAAGAGAGACCGAATGCCCCAATGTGGAAGACGACACCTAGGTGAATGTTGGGATAAGTCTATTAATAGGGCTGTTATGGATGCGGTTCAAGGACCACTTCATTAGAGATTGCACGGAGCTAGATGAGAGGAATAAGACGCAAGGTGCAAGACCTAGTGGAACGACGGTGGAGGTAGGCCCCGAGAATCTCTGGAGGTAGGGGTGGTAATCGAGAGGAGCCTCTAATACTGACCGTCCGATCCGAGACCCGTGCTCTGCTAGAGCATATGCCATCTGCGCATACGAGAGGAGGCATCCTCCCCGACGTTATCACCGGTACTTTTACTCTCTTTGATACTATTGTGATTGCATTGATTGACCCCGGCTCTACTCACTCATATGTATGTGAAACCTTAGCATCCAAGAAGACTCTACCGTTGAGTCTCTCGAGTTCGTAATCAGTGTCAAACCCTTTGGGTCAATACGTGCTCGTTGATAAAGTGTGCAAGAGATGCCCCTAATAATTCGAGAATCCTTTTCCTACCGATCCGATGCTTCTACCATTTCATGAATTCGATGTTATTCTTGGTATGGATTGGTGATCGTACATGATGCAAGGTGGATCGCAAAAGGAAAACCATTGATTTGAGGAGTGCAAATAATGAGGTAGTCCGAGTCGAGTCTCTTCGATTTAAAAGGAGCGCCAATGATAATATCTTCTATGACCGCTCGGAGGTATGTGAAAAGGGGTGTGAAACATACCTTGCGTATGTGTTTGGAAGTAAAGAGACGGAAAGGAAACTCGAATCGGTACCGTGGTTTGTGAGTATTCGGATGTTTTTCACGAGGAGTTACCGGATTGCCACCGGTTCGAGAAGTGGAATTCGCATCGGTTGTACCGGTACTACGCCGATTTCAATAGCCCGTGTCGTATGACATTAATGGAATTAAAGGAATTGAAGGTTCAATTGCAAGAATTGACGGATAGAGGTTTCGCCGACCGAGTTTTTCTCCATGGGGCGACTTTGTATTGTTTGTGAAGAAGAAGGACGGAACCATGAGGTTGTGCATCGACTATCGTCAACTCAATAAAGTGACGATAAAGAATAAATATCCATTGCCACGAATTGACGATTTGTTTGATCAATTAAAGGGAGCCTCGGTGTTTTCAAAGATAGATTTGAGGTCGGGTACTATCGGTTGAGGTCCGAGAATCGGACATACCCAAAACCACTTTTAGAACGAGGTACGGTCACTACGAATTCTTGGTGATGCCGTTTGGGCTCACTAATGCCCTACGGTGTTTATGGATTTAATGAATAGAATTTTCAGGCCATACTTGGATCGGTTCGTAGTTGTATTTATCGATGACATTTTGGTCTATTCGAGATGAAACCGAACATCTTGAACACCGAGGCTAGTGTTGCAAATCTTACGAGATAAGCGATTATCATAAAGTTCAAGAAATGTGAATTTTGGTTGAAAGAGGTTAGCTTTTGGGGCACGTGGTGTCCGTGATCGTGTCGAGGTGGACGAACAAAATTCGCCATAGTCGATTGAAACCACCAAGGAATGTTACCGGTTAGGAGCTTTTGGGGCTTGCGGTTATTACCGACGATTTGTAAAGGTTTCTCGACGATAGCCACGCCAATGACGGCTTACTCCAAAAGGATGTTAAGTTCGAATGGACGGAGAAATGTCGAAAAGTTTCGATCAACTGAAAGCTTATTTGATGAAGCCCCAATTCTAGTGCAACCCGAATCGGGCAAAGAGTTTGTCATTTATAGTGACGCATCCCTACTTGGGTTGGGTTGCGATTGATGCAAGAAGGGCGAGTTGTGGCCTGCGCGTCGAGGCAATTAAAGCCACATGAGAAAAATTATCCGACCCATGATCTCGAATTGGTCGCCATCGTATTCGCCTTAAAGATATGGCGACATTACTTATTTGGTGAGAAGTGCCATGTGTATTCGGATCACAAAAGTCTCAAATATTTGATGACCCAAAGAGACTTAAATCTGCGACAAAGGCGATGGCTCGAGTTGTTAAAAGATTATGAGCTCGTCATTGATTATCACCCGGGAAGGGCTAATGTGGTTCGCGGATGCCTTAAGCGGAAATCACTTTGTTGCTTTATGAAGCGATGAATGTACACTTGTCTATCCTACCCGACAATGTGTTAGTAGCTGAATTGAAAGCCAAACCATTATTGATACGTCAAATTCGTGAAGCTCGTAAAGTCGACGATGAGTTGGTTGCAAACGGGATGAGTGTGTTCGAACAAGGACTCGGAATTTCAAATCGATGATGACGATTGTTTGAGGTTCGAAGTCGTCATGTGTTCCAAAGAATTGAACTTATTCCAATAATTTTGAACGAAGCCCATTGTAGCCGAATGGCAATCCACCCGGAGTACGAAGATGTACAACGATTTGAAACGTCGGTTTTGGTGGCATGGTATGAAACGAGACATCTCGATTTTGTTTGAGATGTTTAATATGTCAACAAGTGAAAGCGGAACATCAAGTGCCTTCAGGATTACTTCACCGATCACGATACCCGAGTGGAAATGGGATCGAGTCACAATGGACTTTGTATCCGGACCGCCATTGTCGTGAGTAAGAAGGATGCGATTTGGGTCGTTGTCGATAGATGACTAAGTCGGCTCACTTTATCCCCGTCGTCACGGATTTTTCAATGGACAAACTAGCGAATTATACGTTTCTCAGATTGTGAGATTACACGGGTGCCTATTTCCATCGTGTCGAATAGAGATCCGAGATTTACCTCGCGATTTTGGAAGAAGTTGCAAGAAGCTTTGGGTACCAAGTTGCATTTCAAACCGCCTTTCACCCCCAAACCGATGGTCAATCCGAACGGATAATTCAAATACTCGAGGATATGTTGAGATGTTGTATCCTTGAGTTTAGTGGTTCATGGAACGGTATCGCCTTTGATTGAATTCGCTTACAACAATAGCTTTCAATCAAGTATTAAGATGGCGCCTTACGAGGCTTTATACGATCGTAAATGCCGTACCCATTATTCGGACTGAACTTAGTGAAGGTAAATTCTTGAGGTTGATTTGGTTAAGGATGCCGAGCAAAGAGTTCGAGTAATTCGTGAAAGTTTGAAAGTCGCCGGGATCGCCAAAAGTCGTATCGGATTTGAAAAGAAAAGATATTGAATATCGGGTTGGAGACAAGGTCTTTCTCAAAGTTTCACCTTGGAAGAAGGTGCTTAGATTTGGTCGTAAGGGCAAATTGAGTCCGAGGTTCATCGGGCCATATGAAGTATCCGAACGAGTTGGGCGATCGCATATCGATTAATTTTGCCCCCGAGCTCGAAAGGATTCACAACGTTTTCATGTCTCGATGCTTGACGATATAGGTCTGATCCATCGCACGTAATTGCTTCATCCGAGATTGAGATTCACCTAATTTGAGCTATGAAGAGGAACCGGTTCGCATTATGAGGCGTGAAGTAAAAGAGTTGCGCAATAGGAAAATCCCGTTAGTGAAGGTGTTGTGGCATAAACACGGAATGGAAGAAGCCACTTGGGAACTTGAGGACTCTATGAAAGAGCGATACCGAGCCTATTTACGGTAAGATTTTCGGGACGAAAATTTCTTAAGTGGGGAGAGTTGTGACATCCCTAAATTGACCCTAGTCGGAAAGTGGTTTCGGGACCACTAAACCGAGTCATAATAATAATTAACCATCATAATTGATGCTCATTATATGTATATATGCATGTGTGAAAATTTCATGTTTGGATTTTGTTAATTGTAAGTGAATTTTTATCAAATAGGACTTATGTGAGAAAATTTAGAAATGTGCTAGGAAAATGTAAGGTGGCCTATTAATACATGTGGGAAAGTGTTGTCCTTGCATGTCAAATTAGCCAAAATGAAGCATGATGGCCGGCCATACTATGGGTGGAAACATGTCTCCAACATGTTAGACTAGTGATGCATGTAGGAAACAATAAATTAAGAAAGTTAGCATTAAAGAAATGGAAAAAGAAAATGATGATAACAAAAAAAGAGTGTGGATGCTTCCCCCCCTTGCCGTACATGAGAGAAACAAAAACAAAGAAAGAAAGAAAAAAAAATGTTCATTCTCTCATTTTCTCCTTGCTTGGCGAATGTACTAAGAAGAAAGGGGAAGCTTGAGAAAATCAGCCATGGGAGTTTGCTAGACTAAGGTATGTTGATGTTATCCATGAGATTTATGCATGTTTTTAGTTGATAGTTTGAGTTCCACCTAACCCATGGTCTAAACCTTTACCATGAAATGGGGATGATATTCGCCATGGGTGTTGTCTTCTTGGTATCATTGATGTTTGATGTTTGATGTTGTGGTGGTGAGGCATGAAGATGAGTTAAGGTTCAACTAAGGTGGATTTGTGGATGTTATTTGCATGCTAAAGGTAAAGCTTGTAATGATGCATGGTATGGTGTTGTATGGCATTTGGCCATGGTAGGAAATAAAAGGAAACTATGTTCGTTGTTCATGTCATTTGAATGAGAAGTGCTAGTAAGGTGAAGTACAAATGTTAGTGTTTGATTTACTAGTGTATATATGCATACTAGGCTAGTTGTGAACTTGAATCAAATTGGTGTTAAGTCGATACAAGCGACCTTACTTGTTGAATGTATCAAGTGTGAAATCGGCCTTAACATGAATGTGTATGTTCGCCACATGAACGAATACATATGTTGATGTGTATATTCGGCCTTAGGTAGCCTATTGAGGGCCTTAGCTTTTCCTTGATGCTTGAATGAATTGTATTGAATTGCTTGATGTAATATAAAATGTGCATGACCAATGTGTATCCAAGCAAAAGGGTGGCCATATGACCATTTAAACTCCTTGTCATATTCGGCCATAAGCTAGCATAATGATGTTTTAATAAGTTAAATTTGTGTGAACTAGCTCAAGAACTCAAAGGATCAAAGTTGGACAAGGGGAAAGACAAAGTAATTGAATAGCCATTGAAAACGTGCGACAACATCCGAGGTAAGTCATTAAGCATATATTTGGTATTGATTTAAATGATCATAATATATATGCAATTGTGTTGAATGAATTGATGTGTAAATGAAAATGTATGTGTATGGAATGATGCCATTGTTGAATGTATAAAGGCAGCAAAATGCATAAGGTATTGGTCACGGCACTAAGTGTGCGGGTTTAAAATTGTACAGCACTAAGTGTGCGAGTTTGATTCTATAGCACTAAGTGTGCGAGCTGAAAATATATAGCACTAAGTGTGCGGATTCACTATATGCTCTTGTATTACAATTGGCACTGAGTGTGCGACATTATCGAGTTAATCCCGGACAGCGAATCGGGTAAGTACCTTGAGCTCATGACGAATAGGCAATATGTTCATGCTCGGGGTTGAGCTTGGTAAGCTTTAAATCTATGTGATGATTGCAATTGTGTGATTGTGGTGAAAATGAGTTAGTGTGTGAAAATGCCTCAAATATCTTATCGTATAAATATGGAATGTGGATGTATGGCTTGGTATGAGATTGAACCGAAGGTCCGAGGAATTATGGTATAGTTCGATATGGATGAAGTACCTAGCCTTGTTTCATTGTTTCACTTTGTGATGAATTTAGCTAATGGATAATTGTAAAGTGCTTATGACTTACTGAGTTATAAACTCACTCGGTGTTTTCTTGTCACCCATTTTAGGTCTCTTGGACTCGTATTGTTGCGTGCTCGAACCGTCATTGAAGTCATCACACCGGCTGAAATATTTTGGTATTGTCTTCGTTGTTGAAGAACATTTGGCATGTATAGGCTATTATATTTTGTTGAACTGTGGGTTGTAAACTTTAAGCCATGTGAAAATGGCCTATGTGGTCGCCGAGTGGGATGCTAGAACCTATAGCCACGAGTCTTAGAAACTTTAATTTTGATAAGGTGGCCATAATTTGTGTCATGTTTGATGGATGATTAAGGCCAAGAAAAGATTCATGAAATTGGCATAGTCTACTGCAGTAACTGTTGCGGACAGCAGCAGTGAGGTGAGATTGAAAAATCACTAAAAATAGTAGAAGTAGAATTAAATAGTGAATAAATTATGCAATTGAACCTTGATGAATCTAGTTTAATATGGATGGAACGAAACGACCATATGAGCAGTATATTGAGAGATATTAAAGTTCTCGTGAGACAGGGCCAGAACGGTTTCTGGGTCCCCTGTCGTGAATTTTAAAATTTACTATAAATTATCCAGAAAGAATTAGAAGTCATGCCTTATATGTGCAGATTCCAATTTGAGTCTAGTTTCATTAGAAACAAACGGCACCAGTATTAAATCCCTGTACAGAGAGATATTCAAGTTTTAACGCGCGAAGGTCAGTGTAGTCGACTTCTGTAACATTGGTGACTTTAACTAATAAACTGTACCAATTGGCCCAACCAAAAATTCTAGAAATAAATCCATGGATAAATATATGGGTCTAAATTCAGGGAAAATTTACGGAATCAGTTTCCGAGTTTCGAAACTCGAGATATGATTTTTATGGAGACAGTGACGCAGTTTTCCAGCCTGTCTGGAAATGCCTAATTGGTTGGTACCTTGAGAAGATTTGGCCCATTAACCCCTCGTGTCCGACACCGGCGACGGTCACGGGTTCGGGGTGTTACAGGCCTTGTGCGAGTGGTTATATCCGGCTAAACCCCGAAGATGCTTGATTTGGGAATGAGCGATCTTGCTGTAAAAATTTAAATTAATACGCTCGTAAAATCCCAGCGATGAGGTATGTTTCGTGTGTGCTTGAATTAGTTGATCCCTCACAAATCTGTATTCGCTCAGTCGATAAATGAGCTACCGGCCTTTGGCTAAGTTGATCTTTTGTGTATGAACATAAGGGTTGGTAATGTGAAGTAAGTATGATATTGAGAATTTGTGCATATGAAATTATCCGTTTAGCTATATGAATGCTATGCTTTTGTTGTGCTGGAATCCCTTGCTCAAAACTTACTAAGCATAAATTGCTTACTCCGTTTCTTTGTTTCTCTGTTTTATAGATTTTGGCTCGTCAGCTATCGGACTCAGGATTTTTGGAAGTCGAAGTCTCCCACACTATCAAAGCCCCCTTTTGGTACAATTTTGGTTGAACTTTGAAATGGCATGTATAGGACTACCCTTTTTGTTGTTGGTCATGTACCCATGGATTTTGTGTAAATTTGGATAGCCATGCGAAAATGGCTTATATAATTTTTTAGCATAGTACTATAATCGTTTTGTATGTTGATCACTAAGAGGTATGGAAATGTTTGGAAACGATTAGCCATTGGAATGGTTAATCATGATTATACTTTGTGCTATGTATGCAAAAAGGGCTAATTGAATCATGGAAACTATGAAATAGGTAAAGTCTACCTTAAAGGCAGATGCTGACAGTAGCAGCGATGTGGATGTGAAAAATCACTAAAAATAGTAGGAATGGAATTAAATAGTGAATAAATTATGTAAATGAACCTTGATGAATCTACTTTCATATGGAAGAAACGAAATGGTCATATGAGTTGTATGTTAAGAGATATTTAGGTTTTCATAAAACAGGGCCATAACAGTTTCTGGATTCCCTGTTCCGACTTTGGAAATTCATTATAAATTAACCAGAAATAATTAGGAGTCATGCCATATATTTATAGATTTCTATTTGAGTCTAGTTTCTATAGAAACAAACGGCATCAGTATTGAAGCCCTGTACAGGGAGATATCCAAGTTGTAATGCGAGAAGGTCAGTGTAGTCGATCCCTGTAACATGGGGACTTTAACTAATAAACTGTACTAATTGGCCTGACCAAAAATTCTAGAAAACAATTAGTAGATGCATATATGAGTCTAGTTTCAGGGAAAAATCACGAAACTGATTTTCGAGTTGTGGAACTCAAGATATGATTTTTAAGGTGACAGTGACACAGTTAGCCAGCTGTCTGGAAATTTTTAAATGGACTGTGAAAATAAATATATTATGTCTGTTAGCACCTCGTGTTCGACTCCGGCCACGGTCTCGGGTACGGGGTGTTACAATTTTATTGGTATCAGAGCTACGGTTTAGTCGATTCTAGGACTACCGTAATCCGTTTGGGGCTAGCTATACATGCCATTTTATGTGATTATTTGATAGTGTGGTGATTTCTGACATTTGCAAATGTGTTTATTTATAGTAATGGATCCCGATCCCGACCGAGCGGTAGCTGATGATCTTGAGAGTGTAGCGCCTGCTCCCGCACAAGGGACAGCGCCGGCGGACTCTCAACCTAATGCTAGTAACCCGAATGATGAAGCTAGACAAGCTTTCTATAGCGTGATGAATGATTGGTTCAACCAATACATTCGAACTAATACGGCTGTTCCACAACCTCCATTCCCGACTAATACCACCCCCGCACCTACAATACCTCCGGTAACTGACCAAATAAGATCAAATAAGCCCCCATTTCTAGCCACGTGTAACACCCCGAACCCGAGACCATCGCCGGTGTCGGACACGAGAGGTTAACAAGCCAAGTTCACATGTTTTGCCCACCAATTTGACATTTCCAGTCAGGCTGGAAGACTGCATCACCGTCGCCTTAAAAATCATATCTCGAGTTTCAAAACTCGGAAACTGGTTTCGTAAATTTTCCCTGAATTTAGACTCATATATCCATCCATGGATTTATTTCTAGAATTTTTGGTCAGGCCAATTGGTACAGTTTATTAGTTAAAGTCACCCATGTTACAGGGAATGACTGCTCTGACCTTCGCGCGGTATAACTTAAATATCTCTCTATACAGGGCTTTAATGCTGGTGCCGTTTGTTTCTAATGAAACTACACTCAAAATGGAATCTGTACATATAAGGTATGTCTCCTAATTCTTTCTGGATAATTTATAGTAAATTTTTAAAGTTGCAACAGGGGACCCAGAAACCGTTCTGGCCCTGTTTCACAATAGCTTCAATATCTCTTAACATGTAACTCCTATGACCATTTCGCTTCTTCCATATGAAAATAGACTCATCAAGGTTCATTTACATAGCTTATTCACTATTTAATACCATTCCTACAATTTTTGGTGATTTTTCACATTCACGTCACTGCAGCTGGCAGCATCTGTTTTAAGGTAGGTCTTATCTATTTTTGTAGTCTCCATCAACCAACTAGTCTTGCCATACATAGGTTCACATATGATCATTTTAACCATACCAATGGCTGATCATGTGACCAACACTCCCATTTCCAATCCATAATCACATCATGACACCATATATATACATTCAAACCACAAATAGTCTAAGTTCATGCTTCCTTTTACGAGCCATTTTCGCATGGCCGTATACATATACATCGCCACATTTTAAACCAACAAGGGTAGTCCTATACATGCCATTTCAAAGTTCAACCAAAATTTATACCAAAATAGAGGCGTTGATAGTGTGGATGACTTCGACTTTATTGATCCCGAATCCGATTGCTATTGAGCGAAATCTATAAAAGCAGAGCCAAAGCAACGGGTAAGCATTTTATGCTTAGTAAGTCTCAAGGAATATAATCAGCTTTAATTAAAGCAATACATTCACATAACCAAATGCATCATTTCATTAATGCACATTCACATAATCATACTTACTTCACCATCCCAACTCTTATGTTCATACACAAATAACGGCTTCATTAAGGCCGATAACTCGTTCCATCATAGGAGCGGATATTCATACGCTCTTACTCCTAGCGCGCAAAGCACACACCGCACTTACCTTGTCATTGGGAAATTTCACAAGTGCATTAGCTGAAATTTTCCAGCAAGCTTATAATTTTCAAATCACATACCTTCGGACTTTAACCGGATGTCGCTACTCGTTCAATCGCCTTCGGGACATAGCCCGTTATGGTAACCCGCACCAAGGCCTACGGACTTAACCCGGATATCACGATTTGCACAAATGCCTTCGGGTCTTAGCCCGGATTTAACAACTTGCACGAATGCCTTCGGGTCTTAGCCCGGATATAGCTACTAGCACAATTGCCTTCGGGTCTTAACCCGGTTATAATTTCCAGCATAATTGTCTTGGGGCTTAGCCGGATATCATTCAATTTCTCATGCACACATACATCAATAATCATTGGACATACATATTTCATTTTCGTTACTAAGGCTCAAACACAATTTTAATCACTAGCATAATCGCCTTGGACTTAGCCCGGTATTATTCAATACTCATACACACATAAATCAATAATCAATACATCCATATTTCATTCCACATAATTCAAGTAAGGTCACTTCTTGAGGACTTACCTCGGATGTTGTCGAACGGCTTTTACGGCTATTCGATTACTTTTTCCTTCCCTTGTCCAATTGTGGCCCTCTAAGGTCTTGAGCTAATTCAACAAATTCAATTTATTAAAACCTCATTGTGCTAGCTTATGGCGAATATGACAAGGAGTTTAAATGGTCATATGGCCACCCTTTAGCTTGAATACACAATGGTCATGCACATTTTATACTACATCAAGCAATTCAATACAATTCATTCGAGCATCAAGGAAAAGCTAAGGCCATCAATAGGCTACCTAAGGCGAATATACTTGTCCATGTTGAGGCCAATTATGCACTTAATACCACACAAAATAGCATGCATTTTACTAGTTAATGCTTTGCATATTGTAGCTCAAAACTTATAATATAGCATCAAGCACTCATATGTGTGCTAGGCGAATGTGCTTGCAATTTCACAATCATTCTTCAACATCTTCTTCTTTAAACAAACATATTCATCACTTACTTCATAACCAAAACATCATGTGCAAACATATATATACATATATGAGCATGGCGAATTTCAAGGTGTCCATAGCCATCCAAAACACACATTTTAACTAACATGCAAGAAGCATGAACCATGCTCATGAATGCATCATGGCGAATATGACAATCATGCCCCTTTTTCAACTTCAATCATGGTTAAACAAAAAAGAAAACTCAAAGTCTTACTCAAGATGGCTACAAAGAAATCTCAAGAGTAGACAATCCATCATTGCATGCATCATCATCAAGCTTCACACTTAGCATGCAATGGCTTTATCACCATAACAACTTTGGCCAAATACCATTTCCATGGCATAACAAAGATTTGAGCCATGGCTAACATGCACATCAAGTTAGCAACCAAAACATGCATGAAACTCCTAACACAACCTCATACATACCTTAATCTTGATGCAAACTTAGCCAAATCTCCTTCTAGATCTCTTCCAAACCAAGCATGAAGCAAAAATCCTCCTTCTTCCTTAGTTTTGGCTCAAAGAAAGGATGAACAAAATTTTCTTTCTTTCTCTACAACTCACGGCAATGGGGGGAATACCACACTCACACACATTTGTTTTTCATTCTTTTCTTACCCATACACCTTTGTTTATTATTTCTCCCTAATGCACCAACAAAACATGTTTCATGACATGTTTTGGCCATCCTCTTGCCATGGCCGACCACTTCATGTTGGGGGAAATTTGACATGCAAATCCTTATTTTTGCATGCATGAGCAACTAGTCATCACACATTTCCCCATCATACTTTCAAAGTTCACTACTAGGTCCTTTCTAGTGAAATTCGCATTTATAACACTAAATCGAAACATCAAAAATGTCACACACAAATTAACACATATCATAGGCATCAAAATAAATTTTAAATTATTTTTATGCCTCGGTTTTGTGGTCCCGAAACCACATCCCGACTAGGGTCAATTTTGGGCTGTCACACCACGTGTAGCTCGATAATCGGTCTCGAAAAAATAAATTAATAATTAAGATTGATGCCAAAGTGGAAGTGTTTAAATGGGGTCTTGATTCCCGAAGTAAGGGATTATTAGTTGAGGAATGTTATGTTTTATTAAATTTAATCCCTAACAGCCTCAATTGAGGGTACTTTCTGAGTTGTGCAAGTGTAAGTACTCGCAATGTAGGAGTGTAACACCCCTTACCCGTTACCGTCGCCGGAACAGGATATAAGGTATTACCAGAACATAACACATACCATTAAACATAATCGAGATATAAATATGTCATCCAATTTGATAGTGCATCGTATAACATATGTCTTGAACAATATTAGCCCACTTTAATGGCTTGTACAAAGTATCTGGTCGAGTACTGTAACTAATATTTTAACCTAGACAAATATGACACGTAACAAAATAATTAAGCCTACTATACATGCCATAATTCAAAACGTTTAGTTCAAATACCCTAAAGTATGATAGTGCGGGTAGATCTTCACGATCCTTAACTCCTGAGCAAGCCGAAGAACACTATAAGACAAAAGAGAGAAACAAAGTAAGCTTATAGCTTAGTAAGTAAGTATGTAAATACTAATTAAAGAATCTAACATGTTTACACAACAATTCAAGTTTATCTACTTTAACTTCACTATTCATTCCACTTTGATTTAGCTGTCTCTACTGCATCATATTCACTAAATAAATCATAACTCGGGTTACAAAACTCGAAATTCAAATCTGTAAAATTTCCTGAATCTAGACTCATAAAGCTTTTTGCTAATTTTTTCTATAATTTTGGTTCAGCCGATTAGTACAGTTTATTAGTTAAAGTTTCCCTGTTACACAGCTAAACTGATCTGACCTCTGTTCACTACGAATTGAATATCTCTCAGTACACAATTCAAACAACCCTGAGGTCTGTTTCATTTAAAACTAGTCTCAATAAGGAATTTAGGCATGTAAACTATATTTCTTAATTTTATTTGTACAATTTTTAATGATTTTTCAAAGTTGGAACAGGGGATCACGTATTCATCCTGAGCAAGTCACATACAATTGTAAATATCTCAAAATATAGAATTCCTTTGCTTGCTCTGTTTCTTTTATATGAAAGTAGACTCATTAAGCTTTAATTTTACATCTCATTCAACCTCTAATTATATTCCTCCTATTTTTGGTGATTTTTCAAAATCACGTCACTGCTACCATCTAAAAACAGTTTTAATGCTAATTTCACTCTTTCACACATTCTTTATGCTACCCTCATTTTATCTTATATATGTATATACCACAAATCATTTTCACCACATTTCATTCACCATAAGTGTAGGTCCAAACCACAATATCACCACAAAACCATCCCGTTGAACAATTCGGATCAATCCTCGATATTTAATGGTTTCAGCACACAGCCCCACCATCATACTTCGTTTAGTTCGGCTCTCTTGTACACATGGTGAACACTTAGTACCACTCATGCGACCTAACCGATTTGTCTCGTAGCTCTCTTGTCTACATGGTGTCCTTCACTTGGAATCACGCATGTGACCTAGCTACATTTACCTTTCACGTAGCTCTCTTGTCTACATGGTGTCCTTCACTTGGAATCACGCATGCGACCTAGCTACATTTATCTTTCACGTAGCTCTCTTGTCTACATGGGATACATCTCGTATCACGCATGTGACCTAGCTACTACAGGTGTCTCGTAGCTTTCTTGTACACATGATGTGCACTCAGCATCATACATGTGACCTAGCTACGCTCCTCTATTTCATTCGATCTCTCCAATGTTCAACCGGATCTCTCTCTATATTTATTTCCATTTTTCCAATAGTCGATTTACATTTTAACATCAGCTAGTATGTTTATATAATAGGCTGAAATATAAGAATGTACATGAAATTATTGTAATATTTACATACAAACTTACCTTGGTGCAAAATGTGGAAATTTTGCAATTTAGTCCAAAACTTTTTCCTTCCCCGCTCGAGATCAATTCCGCGTCTTTCTTGATCTATAATAACACATTTAGCTCATTTAATACTCATACTATTTATTTCAATCCAAAATCACATTATGGAAAAATTACATTTTGCCCCTAACTTTTACAAAATTACATTTTGCCCCTAGGCTCGGAATTTAATTTCAGCCCTTATTCTTATGTTTTATGATATGCTGAACATTTTTTCTCTTCTACAACAACATCAAATTCTCACTCTATCATATAGTTATGAACAATAGGTATTTTTACCGATTATACTGCTTTTACTCGTTTTCACTTAAAACCGAGTAGCACAAGTTATTTAACATAATTTAAAACCTCATATTCTATCATAAAACATCAAAATACACAAATTTCACCTATGGGTATTTTTCCAAATGTGAACCCTAGGTTAAATTATTACTAGCATAAGCTTAATCGAGCTTCCGGATTCCAAAACGTAAATAACATTAAAAGCGGGCTTGGAATCACTTACTATGGAGCTTGAAAATTGAAGAAACCCTAGCTATGGAGAGAGGAGAATTGGCAGCAACTAAGGAGGAGGATGATCAATTTTGTGTTATTTTTCCCATTTTATTTCATTTAATATCCAAAAGACCAAAATGCCCCTCCTTACTAAACTTTCAAAAATTCCTTCCATGTCCTAATTTTGACCATGAATTTAAAATTGGTCAAATTGCTATTTAAGACCTCCTAATTAATATTCCAAAACAATTTCATACTAAAACTTCCGGGATGTAAATTTTGCAACTTATTCGATTTAGTCCCTATTTTCAATTTAAGCACTTTAGGCATAGAATTTCATCACGAAATTTTCACAAAATCATGCAATCATATCATAAACCCCAAAATAATTATAAAACAATTATTTCTATCTCGGATTTGTGGTCATGAAACCACTATTCCGATTAGGCCCTAATTCGGGTTGTCACAAGGAGAATGAGATAAATGGTGAGGTCCCGATAGGAATGGGAATGATTGGATGGCCTACGATGGTCATGAATGACAATTTAAGTCAACCGTGAAGTTTAGAGAAACATGACATAATTTTTAAACCATTGAACTTTAATTAACTTGTAAATATTGTAAGTTAGTTGCAATTTTTTGTTTGTAGTAAGATTTTAGGATAATTATAGTGTAATTTTACGTTAGAATTAGGAGAAATAAAGTTTTTGGACATGGCAGGACAAAGATAAGCTAATCTAGGACAAAACCGAATGAATGGAGCTAGGAGTAGTGTTGTGTCGCACCATGCATATGCCATGGTACGACACATGCACTTGCCACACCACCTAATGTTAAAGTATCGTGATGCACCATGCACAAGCTATGGCGTGACATGAGCACTTTGAAGCTAAAATAGGTGTTTTTAGGGCATCGTGTCATGCCATGATACTCTATGGCGCAACACGCCTGTGTTTTACAAATGAAATTAAGCCATTTCAAGCATAAAGGTCATTGAAAGTATATTTATACCCACAAATTTTAGGCATGGAAACACACATCTAAAACACCCAAAGAAGAGCAAAAGACTCTCCTTAGCCGTTGCACCTTTTTTTCACAGTTTGGCTTCGAATTTTCGCATTACCTACCTCCGATTTCCATAAGTAAGTTATTTTCTTCTCTTTTCATCATAATTCTCTAGTTATCGTATTTTATTTTAGAGTTATATTCCACATCTATTGAGGTTCAAACTTCGTTGACAACTGCTCAAGGTTTTGTGTTCTAACTTTGCTATTCATAAACATTATTGCTTGGGTTGTTACTTTTCTTCAATTTGAAAAATGAAACTGTAAACTCGAAAATATATAGGATTTTTCTATATGTTTTTACCCCCACTTTAATTAATTATTATGTATATCTCGAGTAATTATTATTGAAATAAGAGAATTGTACTTAATTAGTAATTTTAGACATGAATTTGGAAAGTATCTAAAATTATGCTTAATTACATGATTTTCAGGCATATTTTTTATTAATTCATGTTAATTTATTAATGTGTGTATTTTTCACTATATAGGGATTGACTATTTGACCTAGTAAACAAAGGTGATAAAAAGATGGACATGTCTGCTAAGTTTTGGACTAAAGAACTGTCTAACAAGAGGAATTGAAAGCCCAGTTTTGACATTTCACATTAACTACTCAAAAAGTGTTTTTGGGATATTTAAATGAAGGTCTTTGAAGTTTGAAAACAATTAAAATTCAGCTCAACAACTTACCTGTTGAAACCGTCCACTACATAGCTATCTTTAGCTTGAAATTCAAATTCAAAATGGAAGACTTGGTCATCCCTTTTCCTTGATGCATGGCCAGCCACATGAAAGAGGGAAGAAAGGTAATTTTAAACTATTTTTAGTAAACTCATACCCTACTCCTCACCTATAAATACATTGACATCCCTCATTCATCCCTCATCCCTTATTCCTCATTTTCTCTACATTTCTCTCTCACTTTAATTCTCTCAATCCTTTTTCCTTTTTCCCTTGCATAGCCGTCCATCCCCTCTTCAGATTTATCCTCAAAAGCCTTGCCAAAAGCACTCTTTAGTAGGCTACCTTTTAAAACCTTAGTAAAAGAAGCTTTCATTAGAATAGAGAACCGCATCAGTTAGAACAAATTCGAAAGACTGCTGGACTGAGCAGAGTAAAACACCTCAGTCAGAATAGATCTGAAAGGCTGTTGAACTGAATAGAGTTTACTCTTTCCTCTTGTTATTTATTTTAAACATGTTTGCTTTGAGTTTTATGCTTTTCACATCAACTATGAAGTTTTAAATCCTAATTGTTGGGATAATTATATTTAATTGATGAGATTTATTTAATTCATATTAACATGTTTTATGCCTCAGCCGATTATGTTTTGAATTAATATCATGATGCATTCTATTCATACGTGATTGGGTGCACTCAGATTAGCTGAGCGATCCTAACCAGACAATGGCTAGTAGACGCATAATTGAAAAGTGCAATGCTTAATTTAGGTCATTAAAACTGACTAAGTTAAGGTTCATAATATATTTAGTTAGCTCTATTATCTTGCATGGTTTTTTAGATTTATGTAATTAAACTGTTGCAAATGTAAATATCCCTGTGATTTTGCATAAATGCTAAGAAACCCATAGTCTAATATGATCAGTAAAATGCATATTTAATTACGTAAAAGATCCTAGAGGAATGAAATTGGTTTCCAAACCCATAAGAGATCGAGTTACCATAAAAATAATTCTGAACATGGTAGCATGATGAAAGTAAATTAAATTAATTAATATAATTATCCTAACTTATTTAAAGTTGATTATTTTTATTTCTAAAGCCATCATTCATACATTTAGGTAAAACTTCATTTAGATTAGAAATTGCATAGTGATCACTCATTGCATTTAATTTAATTAAATCATCATCATCCAAATTTGTTTAGTTTTTTTTTTATATCAAATTGTTAATTTAATTGTGAAATTGAATTGATTAAACTTATACAGTCCCTGCGGAGACGATAACTCATTTTTACTTACTTATTACTTGAATGACTACGTACACTTGCTTAAACACGTTACAGTCTGTTACAAGTTTTTGGCGTTGTTGTCGATAATTGTTGCCTTAATAAATTTCTTTGTGAAATTATTTTTACAATTATTTTTATTTTTCTTTTATTTAAATTTTAAATCTACTAATTTATTCTTTATTCTTTAATATTTATTTATTTATTAGGTGTTTTATGAGCATAGATCGAATCATTGATCTATTACCTGTGGACCCTAAAACTGAACAGACTTTTAGACAGAGAAGACGCGAGAGATTTTCTTAAAGACAAGCCTGGATGGACCTTGAAAACCAAGATAAGGAACAAGGTAATGGAGTCGAACAAGTGCACAACCCAATCCTTATTGCTGATGATAGGGATTATACCATCAGACAATACACTGTGCCACTCTTCAATGAGTTAAATCTGAGAATTAGGAGGTTAGATATCGAGGCACCCCAATTAAAATTAAAACCAATGATGTTTTCAAATACTCCAAATGATGGGCTGGTTCAGTGGTATGCCCATGGAAGATCCACACTTACACCTTCGTTTGTTCTTGGAGGTAAGTGATTCATTTAAGTTAACTGGTGTGCCTAAAGACGCCTTGAGGTTGAAACTATTTCCATACTCGTTGGGAGATCAAGCATGAGCATGGCTAAATTCATTGCCACCAAGTTCAATAACTACTTGGCAAGAATTGCAAGTAATGGGGTGAGACAATCACTAGTGTTATTCTTCGGGGCAAAGTGGTGCCAATTGCACCTCGTGCGATTTGCAAATATTACGATACCCAACATTATACCTATGAACATTTAGAGCTTTTAGATTTTTTTCACTTTTGAGGATTTCAATATGGAAGGTATAATAGATTATTTAACGGAGAGGCGTGGCAAGTGGACTCGCCTAGCCAATTCTGAGGTGCCCTCGAAATTTAACCCAGCTATCATGTTTTTGATGGCGAATATGTGGATTCAGTTCATTTTTACCCACCTGGCATTGACTCACAATGCTTTTGATGTTACTGCCTATCAAGTAGTTATGCTTTATTCTATATTGCAAAGAGAGCAAATTTCCTATGGCTACTGGATGTACGAGAAAATGCTCAAGTGCATACTCGATGTACTTCTCACATTTGATTACCACTCTATGCCATCGACCTGACATTCCTATGTCCCCAATCAAGCCATTTATGAGATCTACGAGGAGCGTGATTACGAACAACCTATACAGCCAATTCATTGAACTCCAGCAGAAGCAAAATTGGGAGAAGGAGCAAAGAACCAAATGTAGGAGTGATACCTAAAGGCCAACAAAAAGAAAGAGTAAAGCACATATGTTGAAGACGTCAGGGCTCATGGATATGTCCATCTTGGAGTGGTAGACACAATAGATACAAGATATAGGAAAAATTCTGATTCGTATTGAGGAACAAAATGGATGGCCAACACCAGCACCATTCTTGGACACGTTAGAGTGATTCCCACTGCCAGGTGAGGAGGGCGCCACCAATGATGATGATGATGAGTGGGAGGAGGAGACCCCGATTGTGCCCCTAGATTATGTACAAGTATTTTGACCGGACCGATCATCTACGAAAGGTGTGGTGATTCACAACCCAAGCCATTATAACTTGACTTAGACTTTGGGAAGGAGGACTACTAAAGCATCGACGAGGTGTGAGAAGGGCAAGGCCTCGATGAGGGAGGAGTCAGACACTGATTTCGACTAGTTCTGAAGAATTTTAAAATTTTTAATTTGGACTTTGTACTTTATTTTTATTTGGGATGAGTTTTAATTTTTGTTTTAGTTTTTAATTAGTTAGGATTTAGTATTTTCCATATGTATTTGTGTGTTAATTCTTCTTTGTAGGAATCCTAAACTTTAGACGGCACTACATTTTCAAGCCAAAGCCAAAAGGAGGAGTAGTCCCACCAATTGAGTTGCACGAATCACGCCAATCGGGTAACCTCTTTCCTTTATATTTTTATTGGACATTAAGGACAACGTATCAAATAAAGTGTGGGAATGACTAAGTTAAATTTTTAAAAAGATTATTTTGTTTTATTTTCCTTTGTTTTTAGTTTTTAAAATTTAATTTTGTATGTTTTCTTTGTGCTTGAGCTTGCCGAAATACAAGTGGTTGGTTAGGAGCGTGTTAATAGGATTTTGTGAATAAATTGTAAATTTAGTTTGATAATAATTGATTCTAAATTATTAATTTTAGATTACTTAGTTCAATTTATTACATTGTGAATAGATTTAAGATGTTAACTATACCACATAATAAATAAGTATATAAATAGCATGCATGTTTAATTGACATATAGTTGGAGAAATTGATACACTTGATTGATTTAGTCAATGTATAGAATTACCTAGGGACGACCTAAGGCATTGTTTGGTAGACAGTTTTTTGAGCCTAAAAGCTATCCCATAAATATTTTTCATAGTACCTATTTTGAGCCTTGATCCATTTTCGTGATGAACCAGAATTGAAACCTTAAGCCTAGTATATATTCTCTTTGATCCTTTATTTTGTGGTCCTTACATGAATTTAGACACCTGACCATTGATATTTAGGGATTAGGTAGATACATCACGGTGATTTCAAAAGAGAAAAAAATTTGAGTGAACTAAGGAATTGTATGGTATAGTGAGTATAAGATTTTTGAGCTTGTAGAAAAAAATAAGGCAGAATACCAATTTAGAAAATCTTGATGAAAAATAAAACAGAGCTGAAAAAAAAGTACGCTCTCCTTTTTTCAAAATAAAAATATATATATATATTCCGAACTTAGATGATTATACTCATGTATACTATATTATACAGTAGTAAATGGAGAGATAAGAAAGGTGAGGGAAGTGGATATAAAGTGGTGAGCTACATGTATACTCAGGGAAGTATCGGGGATAATACAATGTGCCAAACTACTTTCATGCTTAGTCATTTTGTCGAGCCTATTCTTTATCCCAAACCAACCTAAGTCGTAGAACATTACAAGCCGAAAAGTCCTGTGACTTAGGTAGTACCTTATATGGATGAAATTGTGTCGAGTTTTGATGTTTTTACCACTTAGATACATTTGAACATATATGTATATTTGTATATTTTTTTGATGGAAACCTATAGTTAACATTCTTTTATTTGTTTGCTTTGTATTTTATTGAACTAACTCATCTAAACTTAGAAATTGTGAGTCAATTGTATATCATTCTAGAGTTATATGTTTATTTACACTTTCATGTTAATATATTTCTATCCAATTCCTATATCAAGCTTTCTCAAGTACATTTTCTTTTCATTGTATGTTAATTTCTTGCTTTTAGTTTAGTTTATTTTCAATTTTTATTTTGTTTTTGTTTAATTTACTTGAGGACAAGCAAAGACTTAAGTGTAGGGGTATTTGACATACTGTAAAATATAGTAGTTAATTCGGGCTATTTTCAGACTTAAAGAGCATGCTTTCTATGCAATTTAGTATTTAGTACTTAGTATTAAATATTAGTACAATAAATATTTTTAACACATTTTTGTGAGTTTTGTGACCTATTAGGCCAACACAGGCCTTAGGTAGTGCTAATATGTGTAATTGAGTCTGTAGGATAATTAATTATAGGCCTAATACATGTGGGAGTGAAGAACAAGTGATGCGCAAGCTTCCCAACCCGATTAAGCATGAAACGAACCAAAAAAGGCGTGGAACACCTGTTGTGTCGTGCCGTGCAAGGGCTATGGCGTGACATTGGTCCACTTTCTGCCCAAGTATATCAAGGCTATTTTTGTCTACACAATCAACTTTATATGAAGACCTAGGAAGTGCTGAAGACCTAGTTTAGGTTGCCAAAACTTCTATAAATAAAACCTTAGGGGTTTAATGTAGCAAAGTCATCTTAGTTGCAATAAAAACCCTAGTTGTTTAGAAGTAAGATTAGATTTAGTTTCTTTCGGCTTCTCTAAACTCTTTTGTTTTTCCTCTTTGAATTGACTTTGATCCAAAAGTTCTTTTATATTATTGAAGTATTCAGCTTATTTCTTCTGTGCAATCGGCATATTTCGTTATTCTGATCGAGAGATTTACTACTTAGTTCTCTATTTGACATCAATCCCAAGATTATTCTAATCTCTTTTTTCTCTGATTTATTCGTGTTCTTTACATGTTTATTTCAATTGCGATTAAGATTATGAATAACATGAGTGACTAAATCACTTGGCGGGATTAAAGAATGGATGAGGATGTGATCAATAGAGGATTTAGGGTTTCCTGAGAGGATTAGTTGGTATAGATTACACATTCTTAAACCCTAGGCTTAACAACCTTAGGAAGTAATCATAGGTGAGACGAGATTGGGAGATAAGTCAAACTGAGTAAATCATAGTTATCCTGATTGAGAAAGTGAGATCGGAAGATAAAGGAGTATCAACCAATCGATTAATTAGTTTAAGGTTAGGAGGTAATAATTGGTTAATCGATAGCTAATTCACCCCAAACCCTAATCTAAAGTTAATTACAAACCCTAAAGTGAATTAATCCTCTTGATTGGTTTTATTGATTTAAGTCGTCTGTTTATTTTCTTATTTATTTATTTTAATTATTTAATTTCTCTCATTAATCTATTTTATGATGTATCATAATATTGGAATTAATTATTACTATGTAGACTTATTATTGCAAAAAGATTTTCTATAGATTTATTCCATCCTTCTTGGGGTATGATCCTCAGAATAGTTCCTTTGTTTCGTTGTAGACAATACTATATTACAATTTGACCCATATACTTCCAGACACCATCGTTTTAATTATATATTCTTTTGTTGTGCTATTTTTAATATAAATGATAACTCATTTATAAGCTTTTAGACCAATTTGTGATATTTATAGTGATAAACCCTAAACCGAATTCACTCTTGTGTTTTCGGATAGACAGATCCTTATTGTTCCCTGCTTTCAACCAAACGATATTCTCCGCTATTCTCGTACCACGAATTGCTTCAAGTATGGGCTCGAATGATTTGAATAAAAAAACAGAACTAGAAATAGTTCTCTTTTCTTTAGGGTGAAAATGAAAATTCTCTTCTCAAATAGAAATCGACACAATTGTTATTCCAAAAATTATATTTAATTATTAGAGAATAAAAGTCTCTCTATTTTCGGGGAGAATAACAATATTTGAAAGTTGTGTTAATACCCCTACCGGTGCTATCTATTTATAGGGAGAGAAGGTAGAACTCTTGTTGAATTTTAGAAGTTTATTTCAACAAAAAAAAAAAGAATTCCTACTCTAACTTGGAGTATAAGGGGCAACAACCATAGTTAATAATACTAGGGTTTACTGTAACACCCCGAACCCGAGACCATCGCCGGTGTCGGACACGAGGGGTTAGCAAGCCAAGTTTACTTGTTTTGCCCATCCATTGGATATTTCCAGTCAGGCTGGAAAAACTGCGTCACTGTCGCCTTAAAAATCATATCTCGAGTTTCAAAACTCGGAAACTGGTTTCGTAAATTTTCCCTGAATTTAGACTCATATATCCATCCATGGATTTATTTCTAGAATTTTTGGTCGGGCCAATTGGTACAGTTTATTAGTTAAAGTCACCCATGTTACAGGGATTGACTGCTCTGACCTTCGCGCGGTATAACTTGAATATCTCTCTGTACAGGGCTTTAATGCTGATGCCGTTTGTTTCTAATGAAACTAGACTCAAAATGGAATCTGTAAATATAAGGTATGTCTCCTAATTCTTTTTGGATAATTTATAGTGAATTTGTAAAGTTGCGACAGGGAACCCAGAAACCATTCTGGCCCTGTCTCACCATAGCTTTAATATCTCTTAACCTGTAACTCCTATGACCATTTCGTTTCTTCCATAAGAAAATAGACTCATCAAGGTTCATTTACATAGCTTATTCACTATTTAATTCCATTCCTATGAATTTTGGTGATTTTTCACATTCACGCCACTGCAGCTGGCAGCATCTGTTTTTAAGGTAGGGCTTACCTATTTGGTAGTCTCCAAGAACCAACTAGTCTTGCCATACATAGGTTCATATATGATCATTTTAACCATGCCAATGGCTGATCATATGACCAACATTCCCATTTCCAAGCCATAGCCACATCATGACACCAAATATATACATACAAACCACAATTAGTCTAAGTTCATGCTTCCTTTTTCGAGCCATTTTCGCATGGCCGTACATACTTACATTACAACATATTTAACAAACAAGAGGTAGTCCTATACATGCCATCTCAAGTTCAACCAAAAATTTATACCAAAATGGAGGCTTGATAGTGTGGATTACTTCGACTTCAACGATCCCAAATCCGATTGCTTCGAGCGAAATCTAGAAAACTGAGAGCCAAAGCAACGGGGTAAGCATTTTTATGCTTAGTAAGTCTCAAGGAATATAATCAACTCTAATTACAGCAACACATTCACATAGCCAAATGCATCATTTCATTAATACACATTCTTACTTCACACTTCATCATTATATAATTTCACAAAGTATCAATCAATTCAATAACTGAAATTCATTAGTCGATTGAGCGAATGTTGCTCAAACATGTCGACTTTCCAACGCACATATAACGTACCTTATCCTTTGGGCCTTTCGAGTGTACTAATTGAATTCATTACAGCAACCAACACTCACCTCCAGCCCAAGATTCTTCGAATATAACCGATATAATCACGTGCACAAATGCCTTCGGTCTTAGCCCGGATAGAATAACTCGCATACGAATGCCTTCGGTCTTAGCCCGGATATAGCCACTAGCACAATTGCCTTCGGTCTTAACCGGATATAATTTCCAGCATAATTGTCTTCGGCTTAGCCCGATATCATTCAATTTCTCATGCACACATACATCAATAATCATTGGACATACATATTTCAATTTTCGTTACTAAGGCTCAAACACAATTATAATCATTAGCATATTCGCCTTCGGGACTTAGCCCGGGTGGAATTCAAATACTCATACACACATAATCAATAATCATACACATCCATATTTCATCTTACATAATTCAAGTAAGGTCACTTCTTGAGGACTTACCTCGGATGTTGTCGAACGGCTTTTTCGGCTATTCGATCACCTTTTCCTTCCCCTTGTCCAATTGTGGCCCTCTTAGCTCTTGAACTAATTCAAACAATTTCAATTTATTAAAACCTCATTGTGCTTGCTTATGGCCGAATATGACAAGGATTTTAAATGGTCATATGGCCACTCTTTAGCTTGAATACACAATGGTCATGCACATTTTATACTACATCAAACAATTCAATACAATTTATTTGAGCATCAAGGAAATGCTAAGGCCTTCAATAGGCTACCCAAGGCCGAATATTCATGTACATGTTGAGGTCAATTTTGCACTTAATACCTCACAAAACAGCATGCAATTTACTAATTAATGCTTTGCACATTGTATTTAAAACTTATAATATAGCATCAAGCACTTATAGGTGTGCTAGGCGAATTGTGCTTGCAATTTCACAAGCATTCTTCCACATTTTCTTCTTCAAACCAATATATTCATCACTTAGTTCATAACCAAACATAATGTGCAATCATATATATGCATATATGAGCATGGCGAATTTTCAAGGTGTCATAGCCATCCAAAACACAAATTTTTAACTAACATGCAAAAGCATGAATCATGCTCAAGAATGCATCATGGCGAATATGACAATCATGCTCCTTTTCAACTTCAATCATAATAAAACAAAGAGAAAACTCATAGTCTTACTCAAGAGTAGACAATCCATCTTTGCATGCATCATCATCAAGCTTCACACTTAGCATGCAATGGCTTTATCACTATAACAACTTTGGCCAAATACCATTTCCATGGCATACCAAAGATTTGAGCCATGGCTAACATGCACATCAAGTTAGCAACCAAAACATGCATGAAACTCCCAACACAACCTCATACATACCTTAATCTTGATGTAAACTTAGCCAAATCTCCTTCTAGGTCTCTTCCAACCCAAGCATGAAGCAAAAATCCTCCCCCTTTTCCCTTAGTATTTTCGGCCAAGAAGATGAGAAAGGATGAACAAATTTTTCTTTTCTTTCCTTAGGACATTCGGCCAAGCCTATGGAGAAGAATGAACATTTTTTTCTTTTTTTTTTTTTCATACTCTTATTTTATCATTTCTAACATCATCCATTAGTAAAACATGTTGGGAACATGTTTTCCCTTGCCCATAATTTGTCATGGCCGGCCATCCACCTTAGGGAATGGGATAATTGACATGCAACTCCATTTATTTCACTTTATGCATTATTAGGCCACTTAAAAATACACCTATCACATTTTCAAGTCCTAACACATGGGTCCTTTCTTATAAATTAGCACCTAATTAATAAAAATCGAGACACGAAATATTTACGCATACCAATTCCACATACAATAAGCACGGAATATAACACTTAATTATTCTTGTGACTCGGTTTCGTGGTCCCGAAACCACTCTCCGACTAGGGTCACATTAGGGGTGTCACATTTACCATCCCACCCTTTTACGTAAGGGCTTTCTGGACTCATCCATATCTGGTCCAATTACAAGTACTTCCCTAGCTTTAACCTAATACTTTATAATTGGATCCAACCCAATATTTTTTTTTCTATTTCCCAAAACAAACTTTAGTATATTTCCAATTAAATGCCAAATCTAATTCCGTTAAAATCATGAAGACGTTACCATGAAAAAAATACATGAGAAAATATATTTAATATTTTCGTATTCAATGGTTAACTATATCGAAATGAATTACTTCTATTTTTGAACTTCATTTAATTCAAAAAACTGATCGCCTCCGAACGTACTAACTTCTAGAGTATGAATACTGCAGTAAAATATATATAAGTAAAAGATATATAAATGAGGTGGCATCTGCAAGTTTACAGGTCCAGTTGTAATATAGTTACAACGAAGTAACTGAGTACTCCAAAGATCCTATTCAAGGGAGTTTAACCTAAACACCAAAAGATCTAATTAGTACTTGAAATAGGTTATATTATGCTAATATAAATAAAAGGAGTTTTTAAGATTTTTATAATAATAAAATATAATAAAAAAAGAAATAAATATCAAGAGATTGAAAAATATAATTAATCAAATCTGGTTATGGGTGATTAGCTTGCTTTGGTAATCTTCATCAACTATCGCTTTAGGTTCATCATCAATCAACTAGTCACTATCCCAGTAGGATCTTCCGATCTTCCACTAAAATGATGAGTTACAAGGACTACTTATCTTCTGACCTCACAGTCCAAATTGACTTGGGGTGAAGGTGTTCATGGATAAGCCATAGCAATTTTCGTTTAATTCCCACCTTGATGACTTCCTAGGGTTGTCACGCCTAGGGTTTAGGTTCTTTCTTTCCTAAACAGTAGATCCGTTGAGTAACCTTATACAATAGTTAATAAATCATACCTCCACCCACTAATCCCCCATAAAAGAATTAGTTCATCATGGTTTTCATAAACAATATAGAATCAATATAGAATCAATATAAAGAGTAAACATAAAAAATGAATCAAAAGTATAGAGTTTGAGAAAAAGCTTGATTTGTATTAAGAATGAACGCGAATCCGCAAAGTTTGATTGTATCTGCAAATCAGATCCCTCAGATAAATCAAAAAACAAACTGAAAGTAAATTTAAAACCTAAGAAAAGGGAAAAAATAAATTGAAATTAAAAGAGAAATTCTAAGCAAAGTAATTGATGTCTATAATGTGTGAAAAATGAGCCTATTTATAGATTTCAAGTGTCGTCGTCCTTAACCCTAGGTTAGCTAACGTTCCTGAGCTTTAAGTTTGATTGTACGAACCGAAACGCCCCCTGGCTCTTGTTAATTTTTGTCCCGAGTCACTGTCGGGAGACATAAAGACTTGTGTCACAACATAGAAGTCAGTATACTGCTCTTCAAGATGTCTTTAGAGGTATGTTGTGACACCCTTCATCTATGTCGCGATGTCGAAGCCAGTTTCAGAATTTCTTCATTCTACTTCCTATGCTGCAACATTGAACCCCTCATGTTCAACTTTAGGTCTCATTTGGACTCTAAGGTCAATAAAAGACTCAGTTTGCACATTTTATTTTCTTTAAGAAAACTTACTAAAACATTGTTAAAACCTAATGATAACGCTTGTTTTCAAGCTCCTAAAGTGTGAAAGTTAGTTTAATTTGGTACATTGAATTATGGCAGATCAAACTCCCCTACACTTAAGTCGTTGCTTGTCCTCAAGTAACACAAACAAAAACAAAAAATAAAGGAGATGATCGTTGAGCAAATATAATACAAGTAATTGACTTTGGAGCACATGACTAGGTATTTCATATTTACTAATAACTTTGACATGATGAATAATAGGTTTACCATTTTTTGCCCCAAATAACTAAGTTTAGTGCATTACAAAGTATACAAGAATTAAGGGTCTCACTTGTAGGAATTCATCAACAAATCATACAAGTAATTTGATTAACCTAGTATAATACTAATAGTAGTTTATGCGATTATTTAATGTAACGTCCATATGCATAAAGATATTTAGGTCATGTAACACCCCAAACCCGGCCTAGACGTTATGATCGAATTTGGCGATGTCACATTGAAGTGTTTTTCGTGAAGAAAGATATCATTTACAAAGCCCAATCTAGGTTATGGCCCTTGGTGTGATCTAAAGGTGATTTAAAACTTGAGTTGCCATCAAAAGTATTTTCTTTAAAACGTTATTAATTTTAAAAATCTCGTTTGTAGCGGAAGCTTTTTAAAACAGTTGCATTCTAGCGTTTACTTGTAAAATGCTGTTTTCTTGCGGTAGCTCTTAAAACCGTTTACGTAATCGTGATATTTTTGAAAATCATTTATCTTTTTGAAAACTCATGTGTTTTTCCTATTGCTAGCATTATTAAAGCAAAACAATATAAATCCCCAAATTAAAATAAAATCCTGAGAGGCCTTATTACATAAAAATACCCAAATTAAACTACTTATAATTTAAAAGATAAATACGAAAGTGTAAGCCGTTGTGTGGCCACCTTCGAGTCTTTTGCAGCACTGATCTGACTAAGGATTACCTACGCAGATTAGCAAAAGGGGTGAATTTACGAAAACTCGGTGTCTAGTCCCATAAGAAAACAATCAGAGCAAACACAATTTGGGCCTAAGCCCTTTCAGTTTCAGTTAGGGCCATAGCCCATTTCAAATCAGAAATAGTGTGGGCCTGAGCCCATTTCAGTAACAGTGTCAGTGGGGCCATGTTATTGGCTTTCGGGCCAAATGGAGTTATGATATAGCATGTGTTATTCATGCAAATTGTGATTTATCGGATATGAGAAAGATGAAAGATATTAAGATATATGCTTGGAAATGTGAGTACACAGGATTAATGTGCATGTTTACTATTAGGTTTGAAATGATTTGTTAATTGTTGTAATATGTTATAACGAAAAGATTATGATTGTTGGGCTAATTCCAAGAAATGTTAAATTATGCTTATAAATTGATAGAGCAAACGTTGTGACTAAATAAAAATTATAACTATGAGATTATGGTAGATTTTGTGTTTGTAGTTGAGTTATGATAAACACTTGGTAAGATGTGAATGAGTAAGTTATACTATGAGACTTAAATGACATTTGTATTGTAACACCCCAAACCTGGCCCAGACGTTATGGCCGAATCTGACGTGCCACATTGAAGTTAAGAATCCACGTTTCACTTTAGTGTTTTAATAAACTGTCTTTTGTTAAGGCTTAACCAAGTGAATGGAAGCTGTGCACCAGGTAGGTATCCAAAATTAGAGGAGGTGAGCCATGAAAGCTGCTAAAGTACCAAGCTCTTCTATTGGATCCAATCCTAGACATGCCCACAACCATTGCCACACTTTGATAACCGAGTTGAAATTCATTTGAATAGATATCTTTGATAAACCGATTAAACGTGTCGTTACGTTATTTTGAAAATGAGTATCATTTTGAAAACGCGACCTAAGTCTAGCCCATATGAAGTATTATCAGAAATATTTAGAGTTATTAAAAATAAAATAATCCCAGGAAGAAAATAAAGTTAAAATGGCCTTATTACAATCCCAAAGAAAAAAAATAAATAGTAATTAAGATAAACTAAAGAAAACCAGTTACTTATTTTAAAGTCCAAAAGCGATCACCGTGGCCACTCTGAATCCCCTCCGGCTCCAAGTTCCCACATCAAGGCTCACCTGCAAGGTTAAGGAAGGGGATGAGTTTGGAAACTCAGTGTGCAACAAGCCCTTTTAGAGCCCAAACCAATATCAAGATATCGGGCCTAAGCCCAAATTCGCCTCAACATATCTCGGGTCAAGCCTTTTCAGTATTCATATCATTGGGCCGAAGCCTTTACTATAAACGGTATGGCCCATAGGCCCATTTCAAAACCATATGCAATGTTAATGAAAATATGCAAGCCCATTTGGGGAGACTACTCAACCTACCATCCGCTACTCTCCACCCGTACCAACCAAGCTCTCCATGTGGGGAATAACTCAACCCACCCAACGAAACTCTCCACTGGTAGCATAGCTGCTTTATCAGATAACTAGAGGCCTAGCATCTTTTAATAACTGGGGTAAAACCCATTTTGATAAACTGGGGCAAAGCCCTTTTGCACTTCCTTCATTCATAACAAAACCCAACCCATGTATATATGAACATATCATGGCATATCAGGTGCATATCATGGCATATCATGTACAAAACAGTATCACATGCATCTTAATTATAACATATCCTTAGGGGTATAATGGTCATTTTCACATCATAAGGGTAATTTCATTATTTTATCAATTATTAGGGCTTTCCATGCTGATTACCAATTATCAACAATTTCAAGTGTTTAATAACGATTCTAGCCCATTCTTAGCAAAACCGAGTTATTGGGCCAAAAACCCCTAATGGGCCCTACTTAGCCGACCTAATCATCTAGGCCCATTTAGCCTATATTCCATAACGGTATTAACTGTCCTAATGTGCAATTTATCAGGATTCCATTTTCTACCAACTTACCCAAATGGGCCCGAAAGCCTATTGGGCCCGATTTTAGCCTCTCGAGGCCCAACTTACCATGATGCAAAAAATCGTGCCCTTACCTGTTCCAACGATCTCGATCATCAAACTTAGCGTATCTACTAACCTATGAGCTATCGCATGCTCACAAGTCCTCGAAATGTCGAAATTTCGGCATTTCGTCTTTTCAGCATATATCGATCTTAAGCTACGGAAGAGGGTTCGTTACACACCTATTTTGTGACGTTCGCCAATAAAGTCTCCCACGACAACCTACAATTATTTACCACCATTTTTAGTCTACGCAACATGCTAATCAAACCCAAATCCTACCTTACCAAAATCGGCCAAAGAATCCCTAACAACCATAAGTCACTTACTTTCACCTAGTCCGCTGCTCGATCCAAGTTTTCCAAATTGATACCCCAAGCCTTAGTGCTCTTCGAAAGTATCTACCCCACTATACAAACCATAAAAATCAAATGAAAAAGCCCAATAAGGCCTATATTTCAAATCGGTAACCTCCCTAAACTATAGGGGTTTCGGCTTTTGTCAACAGTTATACTACTGAATCGATTGGAGTATGAATACTTACCACAGTCTTCTTTTTTGAACCGATTGAAGCTTAGAAGATACAGGAATTTACCACCAAACAGTGAAGGAAAAAGAAGGTTGTTGGTCAACAAGAAATTAGCACCACCAAGTTTCACAGGTTTTGGCTTTTGTGACTTTTCGACAAAAGTGAAGATAAGGAAAGAAGTAGTAGATGAACGGAAGGGAATAGTGGACTGGTTTCAGAAAAAGAAAAGGAAGGAAAGATGGATGGAAGGGTGGTAGTTTTGTCTAGAGAAGAAGAAAGAAAAAGAAAAGAAAAGAATAATCCTATGGTTTACAGAAGAAAACGACACAACTAAACTCCTAAATGCCGAAATACTAACCTAATATTCCTCTGCCAAAATCCCCTCTCTAATCCCCATTATTCGGCCAACTCTAAGCCTCCCTTCCAATCCCTAAAATCTCTCCCCTTATCACTCCTTAATCCATGTGTTTGACTGATTTAAACATTCTCCAACAGAGTTCCATTCGGCTTTAAACTTCTGCACGCACAAGGCATAAAAATAACATCACATTTGCCATCACAGAGAATTGAACCCAGGTTTCCCCCAACCACTTACACGCCACATTTTTAGCTCCTTAGTGGCGTCACTTAGCCACTTTGCCAGGGGCTCCTTTGTGATACATTTTACCCACAACTTTTAATAAAGCCATCTACCCAAAGCCCCTAACTCCTTAAGTCCAAAGTTCAAAAATTCTTCCGAGTTTTGGTCATCACATGGGCCTTCCATAAGCCCATTTACTTATTCCAACTATGAATTTTCACTACCAAATACCAAATTTTAAAAACTTTACCAAATTCTCAGAAATTACGAAAAACCCAAAAATCAGGATGTTACAACTCTACTCTCATTAAAGAAATTTCAGCCTCCAAATTTACCTGATCTAAACAGTTGAGGATATTGTTGACGCATTGCCTCCTCGGACTCCCAAGTAGCTTCTTCTTTGCTATGGTTTCTCCAAAGTACCTTCACCAGTGGGACTGACTTCCTTCTCAGCACCTTGACGTCGTGATCAAGTATCTGAACAAGTTCCTCTTCGAAGGTCAAATCCGACTGTACTTCAATTTCTGCAACTGGCACGATATGAGTTGGGTCAGAACGATATCGCCTTAGCATGGACACATGAAAGACATCGTGAATACAATCCAATTCCGGAGGTAACTCTAGCTGATAAGCCAGCGGCCCTATCCGCTTAAGGATTCGATAAGGCCTAATGAACCGTGGACTCAACTTTCCTTTCTTACCAAACCTCAATATCTTCTTCCAAGGCGATACCTTCAAAAAAACCATGTTCCCTACAGCATATTCAATATCCTTACGCTTCAGATCAGCATAAGACTTTTGTCGATCCGCTGCCTCCTTTAACTGATTCCTGATCACCTTAACCTTGTCTTCAGTATCTGCTACCAACTCTGGACCAAGTACTTGCCTTTCCCCCAACTCTGCCCAACAAGTAGGCGAACGACACCTTCGCCCATACAGTGCCTCGTAATGATCCATCTAAATACTTTCTTGGTAACTGTTGCTATACACGAACTCCGCCAATGGCAAGTAATCCTTCCAACTGCCCCTAAAGTCGATAACACAACCCCTCAACATATCTTCTAGAATCTGAATGACCCTCTCTGATTGCCCATCCGACTGAGGGTGAAAAGCCATACTAAAATCCAATCGCGTTCCCAATGCCTCGTGCAACTTCTGCCAAAACTGAGATGTAAACCTTGGATCTCGATCAGAAATTATTGAAACTGGCACTCCATGCAACCGCACTATCTCTGCCACATACAACTTGGCCAACATCTGAAGTGAATAATCGGTTCGGACAGGTATGAAATGAGCAAATTTCGTCAACCTATCCACAATCACCCAAATTGAATCCTTCTTGGAAGGTGTCAATGGCAAACCACTTACAAAATCCATAGTTACCCTTTCCCACTTCCAAAGTGGTATCTTTCTTGGTCAGAATAACTCAAGGCGCTTGATACTCTACTTTACTCGTTGACACATCAAACATTTTTCCACAAATTTAATCACTTCTCGCTTAAGCCTAGGCCACCAATATAGCTCTCGCAAGTCTTAATACAACTTACTCCCCCCTGGATGCATTGCACAAGGTCCACTATGTGCCTCCATTAAAATCATCAATCTCAAGTCAGAGTCCTTCAACATACAAATTCTTCCTTGAAAACAAAGAAGCCCATCATTATTTACTCCAAAGTTTGGATTCTCCCCCTTCTCAACTTGCTGAAACCGAGAAACCAACAACTCATCCACCAACTGCTGCTTCTTAATCTGCTCCACCCAAGTGGGTCTCACTTGTAATTCGGCCAATAAGCTTCCATCGTCATACAAACTTAAAAAAGCAAACATTGCCTTCAATTCCGCCACAGTCCTTCGACTTAACGCATCAGCCACGACATTTACCTTACCTGGATGTTACTCAATCAAACAGTCATAGTCCTTTAACAACTCTATCCACCTTCGCTGTCTAAGATTCAGCTCCTTTTGAGTCAGCAAGTACTTAAGACTCTTATGATCCGTGTAGATAATGCATCTCTCCCCATGCAAGTAGTGCCTCCATATCTTAAGCGCAAAAATCACCGCTGCCTACTCCAAGTCATGAGTAGGATAGTTTACCTCATGAGGCTTAAGTTGTCGTGAAGCATAAGCGACCACTTTACCCTCTTGCATCAACACACAGCCCAAACCTACATGTTACGCGTCACTGTACATGGTGAAATCCTTACCAGACTCTGGCTGAATCAACACTGGTGCCTCAGTCAGGACCTTCTTTAACTTCTCAAAGGCCTCTTGTTGCTTACTTGTCCAAAAAAACGGTGCTCCCTTCCCTATAAGTTTCGTTAACGGCACTGCCAACACCGAAAATCCTTCTACAAACCTCCGATAATAGCCTGCCAACCCCAGAAAACTCCGGATTTCTGTTACTGACCTTGGTGGCTTCCACTCCAGAATTGCCTCAATCTTTCGAGGGTCTACCTTAATCCCCTCGAGGGTCTACCTTGATCCCCTCAGCAGACACAACATGCCCCGAGAAAGTTACTTCCTTCAGCCAAAACTCACACTTACTAAACTTTGCATACTGTTGCTTTTCCCTTAGCACTTGCAACACAATATGAAGATGTTCATCATGCTTTTCTTCCGTTTCCGAGTACACTAAGATAACATCGATAAAAACGACTACGAACTGATCCAAGTATGGCTGAAACACCCGATTCATTAAATCCATGAATGTTACTGGTGCATTAGTCAAACCAAAGGGCATAACCAGAAACTCGTAATGACCATATCGAGTTCTGAATGCCATCTTATGAATATCCACTTCTTTGACTCTCAACTGATGGTATCCTGACCGAAGGTCAATCTTAGTAAATACTGAAGCTCCTTTCAGTTGGTCGAATAGATCGTCGATTCTGGGCAAAGGATACTTGTTCTTGATCGTCAGCTTGTTCAACTGTCGATAATCAATACACATCCGCATGGTCCCATCTTTCTTCTTTACGAATAGCACTGGTGCGCCCCACGAAGAAATACTTGGTTGTATAAACCCTCTATCCAACAGTTCCTGAATCTGAGCTTTCAATTCCACCAACTCCTTTGGTGCCATCCTATAAGGCGCAATAAACACTGGAGCTGTACCGGGTAATAATTTGATTCCGAACTCGACTTCTCTGTTCGGAGGTAATCCAGGAAGTTCCTCTGGAAATACATCTTGAAACTCTTTGATGGTCCTAACTGACTCCACAGTTATCCCCTCAGGTTCAGCTTGACTCACAAATGCTAAAAATGCCTCACAACCTTTCCAGATCAACTTCTCAGCCCTTAAAGCCGAGACAACATTGGACAGATAGTTCCTTCGCTCCCCTATGACCATTATGTCCTCATCCTTGGCAGTTTTTAGCACCATTCTCTTAGCAGCACAATCCAACGTCGCCCTATGCTTAGTTAGCCAGTCCATTCCCAAAATAAGATCAAAATCCCCAAATGGTAGCTCCATCAAATCTCCTACAAATATCCTATCTTGTGTCTCTAAGGGCACCTCCCTAAAGAGTTTATCTACCTTAACCGAGTGTCCTAAAGGGCTTATCATCGATACCCCACTCACAGTCTCCTCAGGAAGCATACCCAATGCCCCAGATACATCACAAGCAACATACGAGTGAGTGGAACCTACATCAATTAAAGCAGTCAAGTCATGCTATGAATGAAGAACGTACTGATTATAACATCAGGAGTGTCACCCTCCTTACAATACGGTGCAGCATAAACCAACGCCAGCTGTCGAGCTTCAACATGTCCAGCACCCTTGCCAGATGCCCCACGTCCACGTCCATTACCATTACCACCCCTACCTTGCCCACGGCCTCTCTGTGGTGGTGTTCCTCCTCGTGGCTGTTAGATCCCTCTTTGTTCTGCAGCTTGACCCTGAGCTGCTCTCTGAGGACACTCTCTGAACTTATGTTCCTTTGACCCACATCAAAAGCATGCCCCAGTTCGTTTTCAACACTCCCCCATATGCACTCTGCCACAGTCCTTGCAAGCCTGCAGTCTAAAAGTGCTCACCGTAACTGTTCGAACCGGTTCCTCCATACTAGATCTTTTAGCATTCCTATTTGCAACACCTGGGGGTCCAAAATGCCTCCTAAATCTGGGTCAATCCTTCTCATGATTCTGCCTTTCAGTCCATTTTACTTCCTCGGCTATCTTAACCTTCTCTACCAACGCAGCGAAATCATGCTCCCTCTATGGAGCTATCAGCACCCTAAGCTCATCGCGGAGGCCATCCTCGAATCGAACATTGCGCTCATATTCGGTCGCGACTATCCGGGTAGCATACCGACTCAGCCTCATAAATTCCGCCTCATACTCCGCAATAGTCTTATTTCCCTGTGCCAGATTCAAAAATTCCTTTCGACGGGCATCCACATAACTAGCTCCAACATACCTCCCCTTAAAAGTAGTCTTGAATAGCTCCTAGGTTACTTGTTCGATCGGGGTACTCTCCCTTACGGTATCCACCACCGGTATACCACATCTCGTAGCAACGACACAGCCCCCTTTAGCTTTTGTTCCACAGAGTAATCTAGGTCGTCCATAATCCACTCTGTTGCCTCTAGCCAATATTCAGCCACATTTGGGGCTACTCCAGATACGCCCCTAAAAACCTCCGCTCCGTTAGCCCGAAGTTGCTCAGAGATGGATCCCCTATTTACTGTCCCAGTGCTAGCTCCAGGAACCCTTTCTAAAACCCTTAACATTGCTTGGGACAAAGCATCATCCCCCGCAGCTCGATCATATGACCCAGTCTCAGTCGCCTGTGGCACGAATGCCTCCTCAGCTGGCCTATGCCCTGAGGATGAAGATTCAGCTTGCACCCTTCCGCGACCAATTCCGCGGCCTCGTCCACGAGTTCCTCTTGTACTCATATCGAATTATTTGATTACGAATTTTATGACATTAGTTTAATATTCCAATTGTTTATTACGAGATGTCTTATAGAAATATAGCAGATCAAGGATTGTTTTCGCAACGTCGTAGCCTAGCTACAGTCTCATTCCTACCGTTTTACAGTTCTACCCTATCTAAAGTATCATAGTAGAGTCTCAGTTCTATCCATAGCATCATACCAATATCACATAACGAAAAAAAAGAGAGTATACTTACAGACTTGGTGCCGGGGATTTAGTGTGCCACTTCTTTCTTCAAACCATTTAAAACAAAAACCTTGTATTTGGTCACAAAAAAAAGAAATTTCCTAAAAATTGATTTAAAATACCTTTGTTTTGAAATTCTTGATTTAAAACCCGTTTAGAAACCCACAGCTGAGTTGTTGCAACCTGGCTTTGATACCACTAAATGTAACACCCTAAACCCGGCCCAAACATTATGGCCAAATCTGACGTGCCACATTGAAGTTAAGAATCCACGTTTTGCTTTAGTGTTTTAATAAACCGTCTTTTGTTAAGGCTTAACCAAGTGAATGGAAGCTATGCACCAGGTATGTATCCAAAAATAGAGGAGGTGAGCCATGAAGGCTGCTTAAGTACCAAGCTCTTCGATTGGATCCAATCCTAGACATGCCCACAACCATTGCCACACTTTGATAATCGAGTTGAAATTCATTTGAGTAGATATCTTTGATAAACTGATTAATCGTGTTGTTACGTTATTTTGAAAACAAGTATCATTTTGAAACGCGCCCTAAGTCTAGCCCATTTGAAGTATTATCAGAAATATTTAGAGTTACTAAAAAAAAAATAATCCCAGGAAGAAAATAAAGTTAAAATGGCATTATTACAATCCCAAAGAAAAATAAATAAATAGTAATTAAGATAAACTAAAAAAAACTAGTTACTTATTTTAAAGTCCGAAAGCGATCACCGTGGCCACTCTGAATCCCCTCCGACTCCAAGTTCCCACATCAAGGCTCACCTGCAAGGTTAAAAAAGGGGGTGAGTTTGGAAACTCAGTGTGCAACAAGCCCCTTTCAGAGCCCAAACGAATATCAGCATACTGGGCCTAAGCCTAAATTCAGTCTCAACATATACTAGGCCGAAGCCTTTTCATTATTCATATCACTGGGCCAAAGCCTTTTCATTATTCATATCACTGGGCCGAAGCCTTTACTGTAAACGGTATGGCCCATAGGCCCATTTCAAAACCATATGCAATGTTAATGAAAATATGCAAGCCCATTTGGGGAGACTACTCAACCCACCATCCGCTACTCTCCACCCGTACCAACCAAGCTCTCCATGTGGGGAATAACTCAACCTACCCAACCAAACTCTCCACTGGCATCATAGCTACTTTATCATATAACTAGAGGCCTAGCCTCTTTTAATAACTAGGGCAAAGCCTATTTGGATAAACTGGGGCAAAGCCCTTTTCAGTAAACTGGGGCAAAGCCCTTTTGAACTTCCTTGATTCATAACAAAACCCAACCCATGCATATATGAACATATCATGGCATATCAGGTGCATATCATGGCATATCATGTACAAAACAGTATCACATGCATCTTAATTATAACATATCCCTAGGGGTATAATGGTCATTTTCACATTATAAGGGTAATTTCATTATTTTATCAATTATTAGGGTTTTCCATGCTCATTACCAATTATCAACAATTTCAAGTGTTTAACAGCGATTCTAGCCCATTCTTAGCAAAACCGAGTTATTGGGCCAAAAACCCCTAATGGGCCCTACTTAGCTGACCTAGTCATCTAGACCCATTTAGCCTATATTCCATAATGGTATTAAATGTCCTAATGTGCAATTTATCAGGATTCCATTTTCTACCAACTTACCCAAATGGGCCCGAAAGCCCATTGGGCCCGATTTCAGCCCCTCGACTTACCATGATGCAGAAAATCGTGCCCTTACCTGCTCCAACGATCCCGATCATCAACTTAGTGTATCTACTAACCTATGAGCTATCGCATGCTCACAAGTCCTCGAAATGCCAGAATTTCGGCATTTTGGCTTTTCAGCATATATCGATTTTAAGCTACTGAAGAGGGTTCGTTACACACCTGTTTTGTGACGTTTGCCAATAAAGTCTCCGACGGAAGCCTACAATTATTTTCCACCATTCTTAGTCTACAGAACATGCTAATCAAACCCAAATCTTACCTTACCAAAATCGGCCAAAGAATCCCTAACAACCATAAGTCACTTACCTTCACCGAGTCCGCTGCTCGATCCAAGTTTTCCAAATCGATACCCCAAGCCTTGCTGCTCCTTCAAAGTATCTACCCCACTATACAAACCATAAAAATCAAATGAAAAAGCCCAATAAGTCCTATATCTCAAATCGGCAATGTGACAGCCCTAAATTGACCCTAGTCGGAAAGTGGTTTCGGGACCACAAGACCGAGTCATAAAAATAATTAACCATTATATTTAATGCTTATTATATGTATATAGGCATGTGTGAAAATTTCATGTTTGAATTTTGTTAATTGTAAGTGAATTTTACTAAATAGGACTTGTGTGAGAAAATTTAGAAATGTGCTAGGCAAATGTTAAAGTGGCCTATTGATGCATACTAGAAAATGTTGTCCTTGCATGTTAAAATATCCAAAACTTGGGATGGTGGCCGGCTATGCTATGGGTAAAAAGGTATTATAAACATGTTATGTTAGTGTTTCATGGTAGGAATGATAAAATAAGGAGCATGGTAATAAAATAATGAAAAGGAAAATGATGAAGAAAAAAAAAAGAAAAAGTTCTCATGTTGTTCAACTTGGCCGAATAGAAGAAAGAAAAAAGAAGGGAAAGAGCTTGGAGAAAATCGACTATGGTGGTTCACTAGACTAAGGTATGTTAATGTTGTTCCATGAGATTCATGCATATTTTTAGTTGTTAGCTTGAGTTCTACCTAGCCCATGGTTTAAATCTTTGCTATGAGATGGAGATGATATTCGGCCATGCTTGGTTGGTGTTTGATGTTGTGGTGATGAGGCATGAAGATGAGTTAAGTTTCGGCTAAGGTGGACTTGTGTTGATGTCATTTGCATGCTAAGTGTGAAGCTTTGTAATGATACATATGATGGTGATTGATGACTCTTGGATTTTCTTTTTAGCATTTTTGAGTTACACATTAAGTTTTTTGTTTAACCCATGACCAAAATTGAAATGGTATGGTGTCTTGATGCATTCGGCCATGGTAGGAAGTAGATGAGAATTGGTAGTAAGGTGAAGTGCAAATGTTAGTATTTGATTACTAGTGTATATATGTGTATTAGCCGAGTTTTGAACTTGAAACAAAATGGTATGTAGTCAATACAAGTAACCATATTTGTAGGAAGTATTAAGCATATAATCGGCCTCAATATAGACATGCATATTCGGCCACATGAGGTAGATTGGTGTTGCATGTATTCGGTTAGAGGCAAGCATATTGATGATTTTATCTTGGCTTAGATAATCGGCTAAAAGAGAGTGTAGGCTAATATGTTGAGTTGATTCATGATTTCATATATATGTGACTCTAATGTCTAATGTATATATGGGTTAAGTACCTTGAGTTTCTCTTTTTGATGTTCAAATGATTAAATCAATTTATTTGTTAAATTAAGCTCAAGAGCAAAGGGAACTAAATCCGATAAAGGGAAGGAAAAGTGATCGAATAGTCGTCGAAATCGTTCGACAACATCCGAGGTAAGTTTTCGAGTAATGAAACTTAGTTTACGATTTGATTAAGTCATGACGTATAAGCATAACAAATATACGGTGATATAATGATTCTACTTGAATTATATGTTGAGTTAATTAGCCTATACGTATGATGGGTAGTCGTATGTGCATAGAGATCATGACATAAAGCAAACCAAATCATACTGTTTGTATGTGGCTATTGAGCCGAAAATGGGAATGCTTAATAATTGACTTGTGTTTGAATTCTAGTTATGAAAATGAAATAAAGATGTGTCATGATTTATCGATATGTGCATGAATATTCGGATGATAACGGGCTAAGTCCCAAGGCATTTGTGCGAAGTTACTAATTCCTGCTAAGTCCCAAGGCATTTGTGCGAGTTACTAATTTCGGCTAAGTCCCAAGGCATTTGTGCGAAGTTACTAATTCCGGCTAAGTCCCAAGGCATTTGTGTGAGTTACTAATTCGGGCTAAGTCCCAAAGGCATTTGTGCGAAGTTACTATTTTCGGCTAAGTTTCAAGGCATTTGTGCGAGTTACTATATCCGGCTAAGTCCCAAGGCATTTGTGCGAACTACTATATCCTGCTAAGTCCCAAGGCATTTGAGCAAGTAGCTATATCCGGTTAAACTCAAGGTACTTGGTTTGGGAATGAGCGATCTTGCTGTAATAATTTCAATTAATATGCTCGTAAAATCCCAACGATGAGGTATGTTTCAGATATGCATTGGATTAGTTGATTCCTTTTAAATAGTATTCGTCAATCGATTAATGAGCTTCCGCTTTTGGTTAAGTTGATCTCTTATGTATGAGTATAAGGGTTGGTAATGTGAAGTAAGTATGATTTTGAGAATGTGTGTATATGAAATTATCCGTTTAGTCATATGAATGCTATACTTCAATTGTGCCTAATTTCATTGCTCAAAACTTACTAAGCATTAAATGCTTATTCCGTTTCTTTGATTCTATATTTTATCGTCAGCTATCGGACTCGGGATTGTCAAAGTCGAAGTCGTCCACACTATCAAAGCCCTTTTGGTACTCTTTTAGTTGAACTCTGCTAATGGCATGTATAGGACTGCCCTTTTGTTATTAGTCAAGTACTTTGGTGTTGTATATATTTGGATAGCCATGCGAAAATGGCTTATATATTTTGAGCATAATGATATAATCATTTTGTATGTATATGGTTATTGAGAGGTGTGGATATGCTTGGCAATGATTGGCCATTGGAATGGTTAATCATGATCATATTTTGTGCTATATATGCTAAAGGGCTAGTTGAATCATGGAAACTATGAAATAGGTAAAGTCTACCTTAAAGGCAGATGCTGACAACAGCAGTGATGTAAATTTGAAAAATCACTAGAAATAGAAGGAACGGAATTAAATAGTGAATAAATTATGTAATCGAACCTTGATGAATCTACTTTCATATGAAAGAAACGAAACGATCATATGAGTCGTATTTTAAGAGATATTTAAGTTTTCGTGGAAGAGGGACAGAGATATTTCTGGATCCCCTGATCTAACTTTGGAAATTCACTATATATTAACCAGAGAGAATTAGAAGTCATTCCATATATGTATAGATTCCATTTGGAGTCTAGTTTCATTATAAAAACAAACGGCATAAGTATTGAAGCCCTGTACAGGGAGATATATAAGTCGTAATGCATGAAGGTGAGAGCAAATAACCACAAACAGGGAGACATTAACTAATAAAATATACTAATTGGCCCGATCAAAATTCTAGAAAAAATTTGTAGATGGATATATGAGTCTAGTTTCAGAAAATTTACTAATCAGTTTTGAGCTTGAACTCGAGATATGATTTTTAAAGTGACTGTGATGCAGTTAGCCAACTTGTCTAGAAATAAAAAAAATGAACTGTGTAAGTCAATGAAATAAGTCCGTAAATACCTCGTGTTCGACTCCGGAAATGGTCTCGGGTACGGGGTGTTACAATTTTATTGGTATCAGAGCTACGGTTTAGTCGATTCTAGGACTACCGTAATACGTTTGGGTCTAGCTATACATGCCATTTTGCGATTATTTGATAGTGTGGTGATTTCTAACAATTGAAAATGTGTTTATTTATAGTAATGGATCCTGATCCCAACCGAGCGATAGCTGATGATTTTGAGAGTGTAGCGCCTTCTCTCGCGCAAGGGACAGCGCCGGTAGACTCTCAACCTATTGCTAGTAATCCGAACGATGAAGCTAGACAAGCTTTTTATAGCGTGATGAATGATTGGTTCAACCAATACTTTCGAACTAATACGGCTGTTCCACAACCCCCATTCCCGACTAATACAACCCCCGCACCTGCAATGCCTCCGGTCACTGACCAAATAAGGTCAAATAAGCCCCAGCTGATGTAATCCGAAAACACGGCTATCAATTTAAAGCTACGACAAATGACGACGCCAAGTAAGTTGAATTTTGGTTGATAACACTATTCGGTACTTGATGAACTATCTTGCACACCGATGAATGCTTAAAGTGTACTATCTCCTTGCTACGTGATTCTCGCCTACTATTGGTGGAATACGTTGATTTCAGCAGCCTGAGAGCAAGTAACTTGGGAGTTTTTCCAAACCGAGTTTCGAAAGAAGTATATCACCGAGATTCATTGACCAAAAACGGAAGGAATTTCTTGAACTTAAACAAGGTTCCATGTCGACACGACTATGAACGAAAATTTGTAAGGCTTAGCCAGACGCATGAGAATGCATTTCTTCGTAAGTCGTGATGTGTAAACGTTTCAAGATGGATGAATGATGATATAAAGTCAGATGTTGGCATTTTAGAAATTCGAGAATTTGTGGTACTTGTCAAGTGAGCTTGCAAAGCCGAGGAGCTCAGTAAGGAGAAAAGGAAAGATGATATGGGAGCAAAGGAGTTTCATAAGAGATCTTCGGGAAAGCCCTTCCAACAGTCATCGAAGAAATTTAGAGATGACTTAGGCCGGTCTAGAGACACTTCGGGTTTTTCTAGACGAGATCATAAACGACCCCCTGTGAGTACACGAGTCACTTGGTCGCCGTTGTTGGAAACGATCGTCGAGACGTAACGAGTGCCGATTGTGGTAAATGGCATTCGGGAGTTGTAGATTCCATGACCGCCTCGTTATAAATGCGGATCACCGACCATTTTATCAAGGATTGCCCGAGACCGTTCGAACAAAATGTAAATCGAGTGGGAAACCAAGTGCTACTATCGCCGGGGTAGACCGCCTAGAAACACGGCAATACTAGTGGTGGTCGAGAGGATCTAGAGATGCTACAACCAGATCCGAGGCTCGTGCGCTCGCTAGAGCTTATGCTATATGTGCACGCGAGGATGCTTCTTCACCGATGTTATTATCGGTACTTTCACTCTCTTTGATACTAATGTGATTGCTTTGATTGACCCCGGTTCTACTCATTCTTATATATGTGAAACCTTAGCAACCAAGAAGACTTTACCTGCTGAGTCTCATCGAGTTCGTAATTCGGTGTCAAATCCTTGGGTTGTTATGTGCTTGTCGACAAAGTGTGTAAGAAATGTCCCTTAGAAATTAGAGGTTCCTCGCTTCCTACCAATTTGATGCTTTTACCGCTTGATGAATTTGATGTTATCCTCGGTATGGATTGGCTAACCGCTCACGATGCAGCTTGTCAATTGCAAAAGAAAAACTATCGATTTGAGGTGTGCAAATAATGAGATGATCCGAGTTGAGTCTATCGACTTGAATGGGTCGCCACCGTAATATCATCGATGTTGGCTCGTAAATATGTAAGAAAGGGTGCGAAGTATACCTTATGTATGTACTTGATGACAAAGAGTTAGAAAAGAAGCCTGAATCTATGCTGGTGGTTTGTGAATATCTGGATGTTTTTCCCGAAGAATTACTGGGTTTACCACCTGTTCGAGAGGTAGAGTTTGGTATTGAGCTTTTACCTGGGACTACACCGATTTCGATAGCTCCGTATCGAATGGCACCAACAGAATTAAAGGAATTGAAAGCTCAGTTGCAAGAGTTGACGGATAGAGGTTTCGCTCGACCAAGTTTCTCACCTTGGGGTGCACCAGTATTGTTTATGAAAAAGAAGGATGGAACCATGAGGTTGTGCATCGACTATCGTCAGGTGAATAAGGTGACAATAAAGAATAAATATCTGATACCGCACATTGACGATTTGTTTGATCAACTAAAGGGAGCCTCAGTGTTTTCAAAGATAGATTTGAGATCGGGTTATTATCGCCATGAATTCGAGATTCGATATACCCAAAACAAATTTTCGTAACGAGATACGGTCACTTGAGTTCTTAGTGATGCCGCTTGGGCTCACTAATGCCCTACGCGGCATTTATGGATCTGATGAATCGGGTCTTCAGACAGTATCTGGACCGGTTTGTAGTTGTGTTTATTGATGACATCTTGGTCTACTCAAGAGATGAAATCGAGCATGCTGAGCACTTGAGATTAGTGTTGCAGATTTTACGAGATAAGCAGTTATATGCTAAGTTCAGTAAGTGTGAGTTCTGGTTAAGAGAGGTGAGCTTCTTGGGTCATGTGGTATCCGCATCGGGTATTCGAGTGATCCGAGCAAAATTTCAGCCATACTTAACTGGAAGCCTCCGAGAAATATTACTGAGGTTCGAGCTTTTTGGGACTTGCTTACACTACCGACGGTTTGTAAAAGGTTTCTCGATGATAGCCACACCAATGACGAAACTACTTGAAATATGTTAAGTTTGAATGGACAAAAAGTGTCGTAAAAGTTTTGATCAATTGAAAACTCATTTGACTAAGCTCCAAGATTAGTGCAAACCCGAATCGTGCAAGGAGTTCGCTATTTACATGTGATGCATCCTTACTTGGGTTGGGTTGTGTATTGATGCAAGAAGATCGAGTTGTAGCTTATGCGCCGAGGCAATCAAGCCACATGAGAAAAATTATCCAACCCATGATCTCGAATCGGCCGCCATCGATTCGCTTTGAAAATATGGCGACATTACTTATTTGGTGAGAAGTGCCATGTATATTCGGATCACAAAAGTCTCAAATATTTGATGACTCAAAGAGACTTGAATCGTGACAAAGACGTTGGCTTGAGTTGTTAAAAGATTATGAGCTTGTCATTGACTATCACCCGGAAAGGCTAATGTGGTTGCGGATGCTTTGAGTCGTAAATCACCGCTTGCTTTTCTGAGCGATGAATGTACACTTGTCTGTTTCTATCCGACAATGTGTTAGTAGCGTAATTAAAGGCTAGACCATTGTTGATTCATCAAATTTGTGAATCTCAGAAAGTCGATGATGAATTGGTTGCAAAACGGGCTGAATGTGTTTCGGATAGGGAATCAGAGTTTCAAATTGATGACGACGATTGCTTGAGGTTCAGAAGTCATTTGGGTGTTCCAAGAAATTCAGAACTTATTTCGATGATTCTGAACGAAGCTTATAGTAGCCGAATGTCAATTCACCCGGGAGCACGAAATGTACAATGATCCGAGACGCCGCTTTGGTGGCATGGTATGAGACGAGACATTTCGATTTTGTTTCGAAGTGTTTAATATGCCAGCAAGTGAAAGCGAAACATCAAGTGCCTACGGGTTTACTCTAGCCGATCATGATACCTGAATGGAAATGGGATTGTGTCACGATGGATTTTGTGTCTGGGTTGCCATTGTCGACAAGTAAGAAAGATGCGATTTGGGTTGTTGTTGATAGACTGACTAAGTCGGCTCATTTTTTTCCCATACGTACGGATTATTCACTGGATAAACTAGCTGAATTGTATGTTTCTCAGATTGTGAGATTACACGGGGTACCCATTTCTATTGTGTCGGATAGAGATCCGAGATTCACCTCACAATTTTGGAAGAAATTGCAAGACGCTTTGGGTACCAAGTTGCATTTTAGCATCGCTTTTCATCCCCAAATCGATGGTCAATCCGAGCGGATAATTTAGATACTCGAGGATATGTTGAGATGCTGCATCCTTGAGTTTAGTGGTTCATGGGAACGGTATCTACCTTTGATTGAGTTTGCTTACAACAATAGTTTTCAGTCAAGCATTAAGATGGTGCCTTACGAGGCTTTGTACGGTCGAAAATGCCGTACACCATTGTTTTGGACCAAGCTCGATGAAAGTAAAATTTTCGGAGTTGATTTGATTAAAGATACTGAGCAGAAAGTAAAAATAATTCGTGAAAGTCCAAGGCAAGATCGATCGTCGTGAGTCGACGCGGATTTGAAACTAAAGGACATTGAGTATCAGGTGGGAGATAAAGTGTTTCTTAAAGTTTCACCTTGGAAAAAGATACTCAGATTTGGGCGTAAGGGCAAATTGAGTCCGAGGTTCATCGGGCCATATGAAATATCCGAACGAGTCGGTCCAGTTGCGTATAGATTGATTTTGCCCCATGAACTTGAACAGATTCATGACGTCTTTCATGTTTCGATGCTTCGACGTTATAGATCTGATCCATCGCACATAATTAATCCATCAGAGGTTGAAATTCAACCCGATATGAGTTATGAAAAAGAACCGATTAGTATTCTGGCTCGTGAAGTGAAAGAGTTACGAAACAAAAAGGTTCCTTTAGTAAAAATGTTATGGCTCAAACACGGGGTGGAAGAAGCTACTTGGGAGACTGAGAACTCTATGAAAGAAAGATACCCAAACCTATTTAACGGTAAGATTTTCGGGGACGAAAATTTCTTAAGTGGGGGAGAGTTGTGACAGCCCTAAATTGACCCTAGTCGGAAAGTGGTTTCGGGACCACAAGACCGAGTCATAAAAATAATTAACCATTATATTTGATGCTTATTATATGTATATAGGCATGTGTGAAAATTTCATGTTTGAATTTTGTTAATTGTAAGTAAATTTTGCTAAATAGGACTTGTGTGAGAAAATTTAGAAATGTGCTAGGCAAATGTTAAAGTGGCCTATTGATGCATGCTAGAAAATGTTGTCCTTGCATGTTAAAATACCCAAAACTTGGGATGGTGTGTGACAGCCCAAAATTGACCCTAGACGGGATGTGGTTTCGGGACCACAAAACCGAGGCATAAAAAAATAATTTAAAATTTATTGTGATGCCTATGATATGTGTTAAATTGTGTGTGACATTTTTGATGATTTGATTTAGTGTTATAAAGGTGAATTTCACTAGAAAGGACTTGTGTGAGAAAACTTAGAAATGAGATAGGCAAATGTTGAAGTGGCCTATTGATGCATACTAGGAAATGTTGTCCTTGCATGTCAAATTTCCCAAATTTGACTATAGTGGCCGCCAAGGTGGGTATGATGGGCAAGGAAAACATGTTTCCAACATGTTTGGTTAGTGAGTTATGTATGAAGGAATATAATAAAATTAGCATAAAAAATGAACAAAAAAAAAGAAAGATGAGCATGGATGCCCCTTGTTGCCGTGAGTAGAGGAAAAAGAAAGGAGAAATTTTTGTTCATCCATTTTCACTTCTTGGCCGAAAATACTAAGGAAAAAGGGGGAGGATTTTGCTTCATGCTTGGTTTAGAAGAGAACTAGAAGGAGATTTGGCTATACTTGCATCAATATTAAGGTATGTTTGAGGTGGTGTCATGAGATTCATGCTTGTTTTGGTTGCTTACTTGATGTGCATGTCAGCCATGGTTCAAATCCTTGTTATGCCATGAAAATGGTATTTAGCCAAGGTTGATATTGTGTTGAAACCATTGCATGTTAAATATGAAGCTTGTTAATGGTATATGTGATGGGGGATTGATGGCTCTTGGACTTTCTTTTTAGTATTTTTGAGTAAGACATTAAGTTCTTTGCTTAATCATGACCAAAATGATGGTGTGTGATGTATTCGGTCATGGTATATCCATAAGTATGATTCATGCATGTTGCATGGTAGGTAAGATTTGAGCTTTGGATATGTGTTTATATTTGGATATAAACAACTTAAGATTCGCCCTTGCACCTACATGAATATGTGTTTGCACATGATGAATTGGTATGACATATATACTATTTCAAGGTGTATATTTGCTTGTGATGATGTTTTCTGTTATGTAGTAAATGAAAGATGTGCATTGAGCTACAATATGTAATGCGTTAGTTAGTAAATGCATGCTGTTTTTTTTGTGTGTGGTATTATGTAAAATTGGCCTCAACATAGACATGCATATTCGCCAAATGAAGTAGATTGGTGCGCATGTTTTCGGTTAGAGGCAACCGTATTGAAGCCTTATCTTGGCTTAGATAATTGACTAAATGGGTAATAAGTGAGGATGGTTGCGAATATACAAACATACATATGCATGTGTAATTGAATTATGAATGTTTAGCAAGATGGTTAAACTAGTTAATTTATTGATTAAGCTCAAGGAGTTAAAGAAGGAGAATCAAGCAAGGGAAAGACGAAGGTCATCGAGTAGCCGACTTGGACTGCTTTTACCCAACACAAAGTAAGTCATTAAGCGTATATTTGGTGTTGATTTAAATGAGTTGATGTGTAAATGGAAATGTATGTGTATGGAATGATGCCATTGTTGAATGTATAAAGGCAGCAAAATGCATAAGGTATTGGTCTCGGCACTAAGTGTGCGGGTATAAATGGACACGGTGACAAGATTGGCACTAAGTGTGCGAGTTTAAATTGTACAGCACTAAGTGTGCGAAGTTTGATTATATAGCACTAAGTGTGCGAGCTGAAAATTATATAGCACTAAGTGTGCGAGCTGAAAATATATAGCACTAAGTGTGCGGATTCACTATATGCTCTTGTATTACAATTGGCACTGAGTGTGCGACATTATCGAGTTAATCTCGGACAGCGGATCGGTAAGTACCTTGAGCTCATGACAAATAGGCAATACATTCATGCTCGGGGTTGAGCTTGGTAAGCTTGAAATCTATGTGATGATTGCAATTGTATGATTGTGGTTCAATGAGTTGGTGTGTAAAATGCCTCAAATATCTTATTGTATAGAATATGAAATGTGGATGTATGACTTGGTATGAGATTGAACCGAAAAGGTCCGAGGAATTATGGTATAGTTTCGATATGGATGAAGTACCTAGCCTCGCTTATTGTTTGATGTTGCGAAAACTTTATTAATGGATGGTTGATGAATGCTTATGACTTACTGAGTTATAAACTCACTCGGTGTTTTCTTGTCACCCATTTTAGGTCTCTTGGACTCGTATTGTCACGTGCTCGGAACCGTCGTTGAAGTCATCACACCGCTGGAAATCTTTTGGTATTGTCTTCGTTGTTGAAGAACATTTGGCATGTATAGGCTATTATGTTTTGTTGAACTGTGGGTTGTAAACTTTAAGCCATGTGAAAATGGCCTATGTGGTCGCCGAGTGGGATGCTAGAACCTATAGCCACGAGTCTTAGAAACTTTAATTTTGATAAGGTGGCCATAATTTGTGTCATGTATGATGGATGATTAAGGCCAAGGAAAGATTCATGAAATTGGCATAGTCTACTGCAGTAACTGTTGCGGACAGCAGCAGTGAGATGAGATTGAAAAATCACTAAAAATAGTATAAGTAGAATTAAATAGTGAATAAATTATGAAATTGAACCTTGATGAATCTATTTTTATATGGATGAAACGAAACGACCATATGAGCAGTATACTGAGAGATATTAAAGTTCTCGTGAGACAGGGCCAGAACGGTTTCTGGGTCCCCTGTCGCGAATTTGAAAATTTACTATAAATTATCCAGAAAGAATTAGAAGTCATGCCTTATATGTTCAGATTCCATTTTGAGTCTAGTTTCATTAGAAACAATCGGCACCAGTATTAAAGCCCTGTACAGAGAGATATTCAAGTTGTAACGGGCGAAGGTCAGTGTAGTCGACCCCTGTAACATGGGTGACTTTAACTAATAAACTGTACCAATTGGCCCAACCAAAAATTCTATAAATAAATACATGGATGTATATATGAGTCTAAATTCAGGGAAAATTTATGGAATCAGTTTCCGAATTTTGGAACTCGAGATATGATTTTTAAGGCGACAGTGACGCAGTTTTCCAGCCTGTCTGGAAATGCCAAATTGGTTGGTACTTTGAGAGGATTTGGCCCGTTAACCCCTCGTGTCCGACACCGGCGACGGTCACGGGTTCGGGGTGTTACAATTTTATTGGTATCAAAGCTATGGTTTAGTCGGTTCTAGGACTACCATAGAGCGTGTGAGTCTAGCTATACATGCCAATTTTTTAGTGCTTAATAATGTGATGACTTCTGACGGTTGAAATTTTTGTTTTGATTAGCGATGGACCCGGGATAGAGAGACCCTTGGCGGATGACGATGAAAGTGTAGCGGTTGCTCCCGCGCAAGGGACACCGCCTGTTGAGCCTCAGTCATCCGCGAATAATCAAAATGAAGGGGTGAAACAAGCCTTCTTCACCATGATGAATGAGTGGGCCTCGCAATATGCCCGAACCAACCCGGCTGTCCAACCATTCCCGAATTTAAATACTCCGCCCCAAGAGTCCGCAATGCCTCCGATTCGATCCCGTGAGGCTAAGCAAACCACCAGACTTGATTAGGAAGCGGGGCCGAGGAGTTCAAGGCCATAGTCACCGATGATGCCGAAAGAGCCAATTCGCTCGATAACACCATTCGAGTGTTAGATGAACTGTCATGCACACCGATGAATGTCTTAAGTGTGCTATATCCTTGTTAAGAGACTCACTTACTATTGGTGGAGGACTTTAATTTCCATAGTCCCAAATGAACGGGTTACTTGGGATTTCTTTCAATCCAATTTCAAAGAAATACATTAGTCAACTGTTCATCGATCGAAGCGTAAGGAATTCTTGGAACTCAAGCAAGGCCGGATGACCGTATCTGAATACGAACATGAGTTCGTAAGACTTAGTCGGTATGCTCGGGAGTGTGTGGCTGATGAGGTTGCTATGTGCAAAAGATTTGAAGAAGGATTGAATGAAGACTTAAAGCTGCTAGTGGGTATTTTGGAGATAAAGGAGTTCGTAACACTAGTCGAACGAGCCTGCAAGGCGGAAGAACTCGGAAGGAAAAGAAGAAGGCTGAATTTGAAGCAAGAGATTACCGTAAAAGATCAACGAGTAAAGCTCCGCTTCTCGGCGTAAAGAGGTTCGTGGAGGACACCAAGAAGTCGAGGGCGATCAAGGAATTTCCATTAGAGCCCGACCATCGACGGACTCGAGCTACATCGGTAGCTAGTGTGGGCAATAATCGCCAAGAGAGACCCGAATGCCCCAATGTGGAAGACGACACCTAGGTGAATGTTGGGGTAAGTCTGTTAACCTGCTCATATTGGATGTGGTTCAAGGACCACTTCATTAGAGATTGCACGGAGTTAGATGAGAAGAATAAGATGCAAGGTGCAAGTTCTAGTGGGCGACGGCTAGAGGTAGACCCCGAGGATTTCGTGAAGTAGGGGTGGTAATCGAGAGGAGCCACCGATACGCTGTTCGATCCGAGACCGTGTTCTGCTAGAGCATATGCCATCCGCAAGACGAGAAGAGGCATCCTCCCCGACGTTATCACCGGTACTTTTACTCTCTTTGATACTAGTTTGATTGCATTGATTGACCCCGCTCTACTCATTCATATGTATGTGAAACTTTAGCATCCAAGAAGACTCTACCTGCTCACCATCGAGTTCATAATTCGAGTGTCAAACCCTTTGGGTCAATACGCATTCGTTGATAAAGTGTGCAAGAGATGCCCCTAATAATTCGAGAATCCTGCTTTCCTACCGATCCGGTGCTTCTACCATTTGATGAATTTGATGTTATTCTTGGTATGGATTGGCTAACCATACATGATGCAGTGGTGGACTGCAAAAGGAAAACCATTGATTTGAGGAGTGCAAATAATGAGGTAGTCCGAGTCGAGTCTCATCGATTTAAAAGGAGTGCCGATAATATCTTCTATGACCGCCGGAGATATGTGAAAAAGGTGTGAAACATACCTTGCGTATGTGTTTGAAAGTAAAGAGACGGAAAAGAAACTCGAATCAGCATCAGTGGTTTGTGAGTATTCGATGTTTTTCCGGAGGAGTTACGGATTGCCACCGGTTCGAGAAGTGGAATTCGCATCGGTTGTACCGGTACTACGTCGATCTCAATAGCCCCAGATCGTATGGCATTAACGGAGTTAAAGGAATTGAAGGTTCAATTGCAAGAATTGATGGATAGAGGTTTCGCCGACCGAAGTTTTTCTCCATGGGGCGCACCAAGATTGTTTGTGAAAAGAAGGACGGAACCATGAGGTTGTGTATCGACTATCGCCAACTCAATAAAGTGACGATAAAGAATAAATATCCGCTGCCACGAATTGACGATTTGTTTGATCAATTAAAGGAGCCTCGGTGTTTTCAAAGATAGATTTGAGATCGGGTACTATCAGTTGAGGGTCCGAGAATCGGACATACCCAAAACCGCTTTTAGAACGAGGTACGGTCACTACGAATTCTTGGTGATGCCGCTTGGGCTCACTAATGCCCTACGGTGTTTATGGATTTAATGAATAGAATTTTCAGCCATACTTGGATCGGTTCGTAGTTGTATTTATCGATGACATTTTGGTCTATTCGAGAGATGAAATTGAACATGCCGAACACCGAGGCTAGTGTTGCAAATCTTACGAGATAAGCGATTATACGCAAAGTTCAAGAATGTGAATTTTGGTTGAAAGAGGTTAGCTTTTTGGGGCACGTGGTGTCCGTGATCGGGTGTCGTGGTGGACCCGAATAAAATTTTGGCCATAGTCGATTGGAAACCACCAAGGAATGTTACCGGAGTTAGGAGCTTTTTGGGGCTTGCCAGATACTATCGACGATTTGTGAAAGGTTTTTCGGTGATAGCTGCACCGATGACAAAACTACTTCAAAAAGATGTTAAGTTCGAGTGGTCGAACGTGTCAAGAAAGTTTCGATCGACTAAAGACTCGTTTAACCAAGGCCCCAGATTAGTACAAATGAGTCCCAGAAAGAGTTTGTCATATACAGTGACGCATCCTTGCTTGGGTTAGGTTGTGTGTTGATGCAAGAAGGTCGAGTTGTGGCTTACGCGTCGAGACAACTAAAGCCGCATGAGAGAAACTATCCGACTCATGACCTTGAACTAGCAGCCATAGTGTTCGCCTTGAAGATATGGCGGCATTACTTGTTTGGAGAAAGGTGTCACATTTATTCGGACCACAAGAGTCTAAAATATTTGATGACTCGAAAGATTTAAACTCGCGACAAAGACGTTGGCTTGAGTTGTTGAAAGACTATGAACTCATCATTGATTACCACCGGAAAGGCCAACGTGGTGGCCGATGCTTTAAGTCGTAAAGCACTTTGCTTGCTTTGAGAGCGATGGATGCTCACCTATCCATTTCACCCGAGAAGGTGCTAGTAGTCAATTAGAGGCCAAACCGTTGTTGATTCATCAAATACTTGAGTCTCGTAAGGTCGACGCTGAATTGGTCGCTAAGCGAGCGAATGTGTTTCAATGAAGAATCGGAATTTTAGATTGACGACAAAGATTGCTTGACGTTCAAGGGTCGATTATGTATTCCAAGGAATTCAGAACTTGTTTCGAGGATTTTGAACGAGGCTCACGAGTCGAATGTCAATCCACCCGGTAGTACTAAAATGTACAATGACCAAACGCTTGTTTTGGTGGCATGGTATGAAACGAGACATCTCGACTTTGTTTGAGATGTTTAATATGTCAACAAGTGAAAGCGAGCATCAAGTGCCATCGGGATTACTTCACCGATCACGATACCCGAGTGGAAATGGGATCGAGTCACCATGGACTTTGTATCCGGACTACCTTTGTCGCAAGTAAGAAGGATGCGATCCGGGTCATTGTTGATAGATCGACCAAGTCCGCTCATTTTATTCCTGTCGCACGGATTTTTCGCTGATAAATTGGCGTAATTATACGCCTCCCAAATTATTCGATTGCATGGGGTGCCTATTTCTATCGTGGTCGGATAGAGACCCAAGATTTACATCGCGATTTTGGAAGAAATTGCAAGAGGCTTTGGGTACCAAGTCGCATTTTAGCAATCGCTTTTCACCCCAAACCGATGGTCAATCCGAACGGATAATTCAAATACTCGAGGATATGTTGAGATGTTGCATCCTTGAGTTTAGTGGTGCATGGGAACGGTATTTACCTTTGGTTGAATTCGCACAACAATAGCTTTCAATCAAGTATCAAGATGGCGCCTTACGAGGCTTTATACGGTCGTAAATGCCGTACCCTATTATTCTGGAATGAACTTAGTGAAGGAAAAATCTTCGAGGTTGATTTGGTTAAGGATGCCGAGCAAAAAGTTCGAGTAATTCGTGAAAGTTTGAAAGCTGCTTCGGATCGCCAAAAGTCGTATGCGGATTTGAAAAGAAAAGATATTGAATATCAGGTTGGAGACAAGGTATTTCTCAAAGTCTCACCCTGGAAGAAAGTGCTTCGATTTGGCCGTAAGGGCAAATTGAGTCCGAGGTTCATCGGCCCGTATGAAGTATCTAAACGAGTTGGGCCAGTAGCGTACCGATTAATTTTACCCCCTGAGCTCGAAAAGATTCACAACGTTTTCCATGTTTCGATGCTTTGACGATATAGGTCTGATCCATCGCACGTAATCGCCCCGTCTGAGATTGAGATTCAGCCTAATTTGAGCTATGAAGAGGAACCGGTTCGCATTATGATGCGTGAAGTAAAAGAGTTGCGCAATAAGAAAATCCTGTTAGTGAAGGTGTTGTGGCATTAACACGGAATTGGAGAAGCCACTTGGGAACTTGAGGACTCTATGAAAGAGCGATACCGAGCCTATCTACGGTAAGATTTTCGGGACGAAAATTTCTTAAGTGGGGAGAGTTGTGACAGCCCAAAATTGACCCTAGACGGGATGTGGTTTGGGACCACAAAACCGAGGCATAAAAAATAATTTAAAATTTATTGTGATGCCTATGATATGTGTTAAATTGTGTGTGATATTTTGATGATTTGATTTAGTGTTATAAAGGTGAATTTCACTAGAAAGGACTTGTGTGAGAAAACTTAGAAATGAGATAGGCAAATGTTGAAGTGGCCTATTGATGCATACTAGGAAATGTTGTCCTTGCATGTCAAATTTCCCAAATTTGACTATAGTGGCCGGCCAAGGTGGGTATGATGGGCAAGGGAAAACATGTTTCCAACATGTTTGGTTAGTGAGTTATGTATGAAGGAATATAATAAAAATTAGCATAAAAAATGAACAAAAAAAAAGAAAGATGAGCATGGATGCCCCCTTGTTGCCGTGAGTAGAGGAAAAGAAAGGAGAAATTTTGTTCATCCATTTTCACTTCTTGGCCGAAAATACTAAGGAAAAGGGGAGGATTTTGCTTCATGCTTGGTTTAGAAGAGAACTAGAAGGAGATTTGGCTATACTTGCATCAATATTAAGGTATGTTTGAGGTGGTGTCATGAGATTCATGCTTGTTTTGGTTGCTTACTTGATGTGCATGTCAGCCATGGTTCAAATCCTTGTTATGCCATGAAAATGGTATTTAGCCAAGGTTGATATTGTGTTGAAACCATTGCATGTTAAATATGAAGCTTGTTAATGGTATATGTGATGGGGGATTGATGGCTCTTGGACTTTCTTTTTAGTATTTTTGAGTAAGACATTAAGTTCTTTGCTTAATCATGACCAAAATGATGGTGTGTGATGTATTCGGTCATGGTATATCCACAAGTATGATTCATGCATGTTGCATGGTAGGTAAGATTTGAGCTTTGGATATGTGTTTATATTTGGATATAAACAACTTAAGATTCGGCCCTTGCACCTACATGAATATGTGTTTGCACATGATGAATTGGTATGACATATATACTATTTCAAGGTGTATATTTGCTTGTGATGATGTTTTCGGTTATGTAGTAAATGAAAGATGTGCATTGAGCTACAATATGTAATGCGTTAGTTAGTAAATGCATGCTGTTTTTTTTTTTGTGTGTGGTATTAAGTGTAAAATTGGCCTCAACATAGACATGCATATTCGCCAAATGAAGTAGATTGTGCGCATGTTTTCGTTAGAGGCAACCGTATTGAAGCCTTATCTTGGCTTAGATAATTGACTAAATGGGTAATAAGTGAGGATGGTTGCCGAATATACAAACATACATATGCATGTGTAATTGAATTATGAATGTTTAGCAAGATGGTTAAACTAGTTAATTTATTGATTAAGCTCAAGGAGTTAAAGAAGGAGAATCAACCAAGGGAAAGACGAAGGTCATCGAGTAGCCGACTTGGACTGTTTTACCCAACACAAAGTAAGTCATTAAGCGTATATTTGGTGTTGATTTAAATGAGTTGATGTGTAAATGGAAATGTATGTGTATGGAATGATGCCATTGTTGAATGTATAAAGGCAGCAAAATGCATAAGGTATTGGTCTCGGCACTAAGTGTGTGCGGGTATAAATGGACACGGTGACAAGATTGGCACTAAGTGTGCGGGTTTAAAATTGTACAGCACTAAGTGTGCGAGTTTGATTATATAGCACTAAGTGTGCGAGCTGAAAATTATATAGCACTAAGTGTGCGAGCTGAAAATATATAGCACTAAGTGTACGGATTCACTATATGCTCTTGTATTACAGTTGGCACTGAGTGTGCGACATTATCGAGTTAATCCCGGACAGCGGATTGGGTAAGTACCTTGAGCTCATGACGAATAGGCAATACATTCATGCTCGGGGTTGAGCTTGGTAAGCTTGAAATCTATGTGATGATTGCAATTGTATGATTGTGGTTCGAATGAGTTGGTGTGTAAAAATGCCTCAAATATCTTATTGTATAGAATATGAAATGTGGATGTATGACTTGGTATGAGATTGAACCGAAAGGTCCGAGGAATTATGGTATAGTTTCGATATGGATGAAGTACCTAGCCTCGTTTATTGTTTGATGTTGCGAAAACTTTATTAATGGATGGTTGATGAATACTTATGACTTACTGAGTTATAAACTCACTCGGTGTTTTCTTGTCACCCATTTTAGGTCTCTTGGACTCGTATTGTCGCGTGCTCGGAACCGTCGTTGAAGTCATCACACCGGCTGGAAATCTTTTGGTATTGTCTTCGTTGTTGAAGAACATTTGGCATGTATAGGCTATTATGTTTTGTTGAACTGTGGGTTGTAAACTTTAAGCCATGTGAAAATGGCCTATGTGGTCGTCGAGTGGGATGCTAGAACCTATAGCCACGAGTCTTAGAAACTTTAATTTTGATAAGGTGGCCATAATTTGTGTCATGTATGATGGATGATTAAGGCCAAGGAAAGATTCATGAAATTGGCATAGTCTACTGCAGTAACTGTTGCGGACAGCAGCAGTGAGATGAGATTGAAAAATAACTAAAAATAGTAGAAGTAGAATTAAATAGTGAATAAATTATGAAATTGAACCTTGATGAATCTATTTTTATATGGACGAAACGAAAAGACCATATGAGCAGTATACTGAGAGATATTAAAGTTCTCGTGAGACAGGGCCAGAACGGTTTCTGGGTCCCCTGTCGCGATTTTGAAAATTTACTATAAATTATCCAGAAAGAATTAGAAGTCATGCCTTATATGTGCAGATTCCATTTTGAGTCTAGTTTCATTAGAAACAATCGTCACCAGTATTAAAGCCCTGTACAGAGAGATATTAAAGTTGTAACGGGCGAAGGTCAGTGTAGTCGACCCCTGTAACATGGGTGACTTTAACTAATAAACTGTACCAATTGGCCTGACAAAAAATTCTAGAAATAAATCCATGGATGTATATATGAGTCTAAATTCAGGGAAAATTTACGGAATCAGTTTCCGAGTTTTGGAACTCGAGATATGATTTTTAAGGCGACAGTGACGCAGTTTTCCAGCCTGTCTGGAAATGCCAAATTGGTTGGTACTTTGAGAGGATTTGGCCCGTTAACCCCTTGTGTCCGACACCGGCGACGGTCACGGGTTCGGGGTGTTACATGGTGGCCAGCCATGCTATGGGTAAAAAGGTATTATAAACATGTTATGTTAGTGTTTCGTGGGAGGAATGATAAAATAAGGAGCGTGGTAATAAAATAATGAAAAGGAAAATGATGAAGAAAAAAAAAAAGAAAAAGTTCTCATGTTGTTCAACTTGGCCGAATAGAAGAAAGAAAAAAGAAGGGAAAGAGCTTGGAGAAAATCGACTATGGTGGTTCACTAGACTAAGGTATGTTGATGTTGTTCCATGAGATTCATGCATATTTTTAGTTGTTAGCTTGAGTTCTACCTAGCCCATGGTTTAAATCTTTGCTATGAGATGGAGATGATATTCGGCCATGGGTGTTGTCTTCTTGGTTGGTGTTTGATGTTGTGGTGATGAGGCATGAAGATGAGTTAAGTTTCGGCTAAGGTGGACTTGTGTTGATGTCATTTGCATGCTAAGTGTGAAGCTTTGTAATGATACATGTGATGGTGATTGATGACTCTTGGATTTTCTTTTTAGCATTTTTGAGTTAGACATTAAGTTCTTTGTTTAACCCATGACCAAAATTGAAATGGTATGGTGTCTTGATGCATTCGGCCATGGTAGGAAGTAGATGAGAATTGGTAGTAAGGTGAAGTGCAAATGTTAGTATTTGATTACTAGTGTATATATGTGTATTAGCCGAGTTTTGAACTTGAAACAAAATGGTATGTAGTCAATACAAGTAACCATATTTGTAGGAAGTATTAAGCATATAATCAGCCTCAACATAGACATGCATATTCGCCACATGAGGTAGATTGGTGTTGCATGTATTCGGTTAGAGGCAAGCATATTGATGCTTTTATCTTGGCTTAGATAATCGGCTAAAAGAGAGTGTGGGCTAATATGTTGAGTTGATTCATGATTTCATATATATGTGACTCTAATGTCTAATGTATATATGGGTTAAGTACCTTGAGTTTCTCTTTTTGATGTTCAAATGATTAAATCAATTTATTTGTTAAATTAAGCTCAAGAGCAAAGGGGAACTAAATCCGATAAAGGGAAGGAAAAAGTGATCGAATAGCCGCCGAAATCGTTCGACAACATCCGAGGTAAGTTTTCGAGTAATGAAACTTAGTTTACGATTTGATTAAGTCATGACGTATAAGCATAACAAATATACGGTGATATAATGATTCTACTTGAATTATATGTTGAGTTAATTAGCCTATACGTATGATGGGTAGTCGTATGTGCATAAAGATCATGACATAAAGCAAACCAAATCATGCTGTTTGTATGTGGCTATTGAGCCGAAAATGGGAATGCTTAATAATTGACTTGTGTTTGAATTCTAGTTATGAAAATGAAATAAAGATGTGTCATGATTTACTGATATGTGCATGAATATTCGGATGATAACGGGGCTAAGTCCCGAAGGCATTTGTGCGAGTTACTAATTCCGGGCTAAGTCCCGAAGGCATTTGTGCGAGTTACTAATTCCGGTCTAAGTCCCGAAGGCATTTGTGCGAGTTACTAATTCCGGGCTAAGTCCCAAAGGCATTTGTGCGAGTTACTATTTCTGGGCTATGTCCCGAAGGCATTTGTGCGAGTTACTATATCCGGGCTAAGTCCCGAAGGCATTTGTGCGAACTACTATATCCGGGCTAAGTCCCGAAGGCATTTGAGCAAGTAGCTATATCCGGTTAAATCCCGAAGGTACTTGGTTTGGGAATGAGCGATCTTGCTGTAATAATTTCAATTAATATGCTCGTAAAATCCCAATGATGAGGTATGTTTCGTATATGCATTGGATTAGTTGAATCCTTTTAAATAGTATTCGCTCAGTCGATTAATGAGCTTCCGGCTTTTGGTTAAGTTGATCTCTTATGTATGAGTATAAGGGTTGGTAATGTGAAGTAGGTATGATTTTGAGAATGTGTGTATATGAAATTATCCATTTAGTCATATGAATGCTATACTTCAATTGTGCCTAATTTCATTGCTCAAAACTTACTAAGCATTAAATGCTTATTCCGTTTCTTTGATTCTCTGTTTTATAGATTTTGGTTCGTCAGCTATCGGACTCGGGATTGTCAAAGTCGAAGTCGTCCACACTATCAAAGCCCTTTTGGTACTCTTTTAGTTGAACTCTACTAATGACATGTATAGGACTGTCCTTTTGTTATTAGTCAAGTACTTTGGTGTTGTATATATTTGGATAGCCATGCGAAAATGGCTTATATATTTTGAGCATAGTGATATAATCATTTTGTATGTATATGGTTATTGAGAGGTGTGGATATGCTTGGCAATGATTGCCCATTGGAATGGTTAATCATGATCATATTTTGTGCTATATATGCTAAAGGGCTAGTTGAATCATGGAAACTATGAAATAGGTAAAGTCTACCTTAAAGGCAGATGCTGACAGCAGCAGTGATGTAAATTTGAAAAATCACTAAACATAGAAGGAATGGAATTAAATAGTGAATAAATTATGTAATCAAACCTTGATGAATCTACTTTCATATGGAAGAAACGAAACGATCATATGAGTCGTATTTTAAGAGATATTTAAGTTTTCATGGAACAGGGCCAGAGTGATTTCTGGATCCCCTGATCTAACTTTGAAAATTCACTATAAATTAACCAGAGATAGTTAGAAGTCATGCCATATATTTATAGATTCCTTTTTGAGTCTAGTTTCATTAGAAACAAACGGCATAAGTATTGAAGCCCTGTACAGGGATATATATAAGTCGTAATACATGAAGGTCAGAGCAGTCAAACCCTGAAATAGGGGAGAATTTAACTAATAAACTGTACTAATTGGCCCAATCAAAAATTCTAGAAAAAAATTTGTAGATGGATATATGAGTCTAATTTCAGGAAAAATTTACGGAATCAGTTTTCGAGCTTTGGAACTCGAGCTATGATTTTTAAAGTGACTGTGATGCAGTTAGCCAGCTTGTCTGGAAATAAAAAAAAAATGAACTGTGTAAGTCAATGAAATAAGTCCGTAAATACCTCGTGTTCGACTCCGGCAACGGTCTCGGGTACGGGTGTTACAGGCAACCTCCCTAAACTATAGGTGTTTCGGCTTTTGTCAACAGTTATACTACTGAATCGATTGGAGTATGAATACTTACCATAGTCTTCCTTTTTGAACCGATTGAACTTAGCAGATGAAGGAATTTACCACCAAATAGTGAAGGAAAAAGAAGGTTGCTGGTCAACAAGAAATCGGCTCCACCAAGTTTCACAGGTTTCGGCTTTTATGACTTTTCGGCAAAAGTAAAGATAAGGAAAGAAGTAGTAGATGAACGGAAGGGAATAGTGGACTGGTTTCAGAAAAAGAAAAGGAAGGAAAGATGGATGGAAGGGTGGTAGTTTCAGTTAGAGAAGAAGAAAGAAAAAAAAGAAAATAATAATCCTATGGTTTACAGAAGAAAACAGCACAACTAAGCTCCTAAATGCCGAAATACTAACCTAATATTCCTCTGCCGAAATCCCCAATCTAATCTCCATTATTCGACCAACTTTAAGCCTCCCTTCCAATCCCTAAAATCTCTCCCCTTATCACTCATTAATCCATGCGTTTGACTAATTTAAACACTCTCCAACAGAGTTCCATTCGGCTTTAAACTTCTGCATGCACAAGGCATAAAAATAACATCACATTTGCCATCACAGAGAATCGAACCCAGGTTTCCACCAACCACTTACACGCCACCTTTTTAGCTCCTTAGTGGCGTCACTTAGCCACTTTGCCAGGGGCTCCTTTGTGATACATTTTACCCACAACTTTTAATAAAGCCATCTACCCAAAGCCCCTAACTCCTTAAGTCCAAAGTTCAAAAATTCTTCCGAGTTTTGGTCATCACATGGGCCTTCCATAAGCCCATTTACTTATTCCAACTATGAATTTTCACTACCAAATACCAAATTTTAAAAACTTTACCAAGTTCTCAAAATTTACAAAAAAACCCAAAAATCGGGATGTTACACGTATGAATTTACATTATGTTAATTGTATGGTTGAGGTTGCTTATTATTTTCATATGAACTTACTAAGCTATATAGCTTACCCCCTTCCTTTCCCATGTCTTATAGGGTTATTAAGCTAGCTCGGGTTGGAGGTCACAAGAGATACTATCACACTATCAAGTTATCATTTTTGGGTATAAATGAATTCAAGTATTTTAAGTTTATGGCATGTATAGGGCTTGGTCTTTTGGTCATATGTGTCATTATGATTTTAGCCAATGTAATGGCTTGTAATCGTCAAAGGCTTGTTTTGCTATTTGGCCATGTAAGTTGGCTTATATTGGCAACATGGTTGTAAGCCTAAGTATATTCATATAAATGTCAACGCCTTTGGTGATATTAGCATGGTATGCATGGTGAATGTGAATTGTTTGGAAATGTGATTTATGGCATGATAAATGTTGATATGGTTTTGGTATGTGATGTTCATAATTTTGAATGGTTTGGTTGATCTTACATGCTTGAATTTGTGCCATGTGATGTTGTGTAGATATGTGCAAGTGAGGGTGGCAAAAGGGCTTGGTAAATAGCCTGTTTTTGTCCACATGGATAGACACACGGACGTGTGTCTAGGCTGTGTGTGACACACGGTCATCCCCATGGGCGTGTGATCCGGCCGTGTGTCCCCTGCACCTAAATTGTTGCAAAATAGAATGCTCAATATTGAGAACAAGGGTAGAGACATAGGCGTGTGTCTCAGCCGTGTGAAGGACACGGCCTAAGCACATGAGCGTGTGACTTGGCTGTGCGACTTCAATTTGTTGATGATGTCATAAACAGAGAGATACATGGGTTAAAGACATGGCTGTGTGTGACCACATGGCCTGCCCATATGGGTGTGTCCCAAGCCACATGGGCGTGTGACCCCTGTTTTGATGAAAAATTTTCTAAGTGTTGGAAAGTTCTCTAAAGTTCTCAGTTTAGTCCTGAACCACTCCCAATGTATGTTTTGGGCCTCGTAGGCTCGTAATAGGGATGACATGAATGAATATGAAAAGTTTTAATTTGGATGGAAATTTATGTCTCGGTTCTGCATAATTGCTCGTGTATAAGTCTGATAACGCCTCGTACCCTATTTGGACATCGAATACGAGTAAAGGGTGTTACATTTAGTGGTATCATAGCTATGGTTTAGTCGATTCTCGGACTAACCTAGCATGTGTGAGAGTCTAGCTATACATGCCATATATAATCTATGATAGTGTGATATCTCTCGACTCTGATGAAATGGTTTTGTTGAGACAGAGATGCTTTCCAACCGTGCTATTTTCAATAGAGCTAAAAGTGATATTGAGATATTTGAAATGTGTTTATGATGAGACAGAACTTAGAAATGTATGAATAGAAGTTCATGATATGTATTTGATAATATAAGAAATGAGGTAACCATAAGTTGGAATGAAATGAAGGTTTATATAGTGATAAGTCCATCCATGTTTGTTGGGATTCATATGATGTTAGGTGCCCAACATATTTGATTAAGTGAATATGATAAGTACACTTACTCAAAATTCATGGAATGTATGTCTAAGTACACTTGTTTGAATAGGATAATAAAAAAGTTCGTGTAACATAATTATGTATGTTAATTTGCTTGAAGTGAATTATGTAATTGTGATGATATGTTGTTAATGATGAATGCAAAGTCATATGTTGTATTTACAAGAGTCAAGTTAGAGGCTTTACGACCTCACCCCCTTACCAATATGGTATTTTATAACGAAATTTCACGAAATTTAAGTTGAATGAGCTCACAAGTGAGAGACTAAAGAGTTTAGTAGCGGAATAACTAATAAGGTGGTTATAGTTGAGAATAGTTTGGAAAGTGAAATCAGTGTTGGAAGAATATCAGAATGTTTTAAAGATTATATAGATTATGCAATGTCACGGATAAAGAAGAAGCTAGTCCCGGCTAATCGACTAAATTAGGTATAAAGTCTAAAGACATGTTTGTTGAAATTTCTCTCGAATTGGTTTTCATTAGTGAGTGGAATAATACGGGGTTCATGATAATAGAATTAGTCAGAGAAATGATGTCTGAATTGTAATGACGTCTGAGTAGAACAATTATGGTTGAATAAATTACAATGATCTCTTCTAAGTACTCTGTATATATATTCATTTATCCTTAGGGGTTTATGTGATTGTCCGTTTTCTGATGAAATTCTTATCGAGTGAGAGTGCTAGATAACTCTAATGTTAGATGAAAGCACTGATGGTCTATTTATTTTATGATTAGCATTACCTTATCTCTTCGGGATTCTATTCCAATTTGTTAGAGTAAAGACGATGGCAAAATTTATGTGAGGTTATTCTTCTGTTTCTACTGGATGTTGTTTTGTCTTATATATAAATATTTGGAAAGTGTATTAACTCTGTTACTATAGAATTCTAGAGCTGGTAAGTATTGTTTTTCTTCTGGTTTGCTATTAGAGATTATCCAGATCTTCATTATTATTTTCCTATGAGTTATGTTCTCGGACTTCCAGTATGGTATTCGTATTTTCTTATCATCCTTATTTCGTAAATTATCAATCATGGCTCATCTTTAAAGTACGTTCCTTGGTTTGTGATAGCTATGTTTATTATGCTTGTATTTCTGGATTCGATAATAGGAATGTGGTGATTCTGATATTAGGATTTCTCTAAATTTCGTGGAAGTAATTGACATCTGCAAGGGTATAAATGGTGAGAGCAGAAGCTTAAATTGTATAGTAGTTTTCTTTCCTTAGGTAAGTTTGAATAAAGTCAATGAGTTCAAGCAAAATATTTGTTTCCTCGAGCTAATACGGTTGAAAAGATCTTTGATTAGCATGTTAAGAGTATTTTAAAAGATTTTGTGTTTGAGTTGTTTTCTCAACATGAAGAAAAGAGTACCTTGATATGTTATTATTCGATAGTTGAAATCAACTCAGTCGTTTTTATTAGAGTGAACTGATTTGTTGAGATGTGATTTGAGTTATACGTATTTAAGCATGTCTTCAGCTAAGAGAATAAATTTTGTGCACTCATAAGTATGAAGACAGACAGTCGGAATGAAATGATGTTATTACGAGTTAAAATTGTCCCGATTGATAATTTTATCACAGTTGTGAAAGTTTGAATGGTCTGTTGCATGTTAGCAAAGTTGAATACAGTTGAAGGTATTATTAACTGAAGCATTGGTTCTGAGTTCAGTCTAAATTGAGAAAAGAATTTGTGATTTTTCAGTGATGTACTATTGAACAGATTGGAATATGTTTTAATATAAGAATGTAAAGTGATAGTTTGTATTTTCAGACAATTAAGGTCACATTAAAAAGAACTGTTCGACTGGTGATTTAGACACGGCCACTTCTATGCATGTGTTGTGAATTTGATGACTTCGTGTGTTTGACAAGAAATGTCACGTACTTCTTGGTCCAAAGGGTTAAGTATCTAATGTCGCAGAAAGATCTGAATTTAAGACAGCATGAAGGCTTTGAGATGTTAAAGGACTGTGAGTAGTTATCAATTAACCTTTGGGAAAGCAAGTATAATTACAGATGCCTGAATTGAAAATTCTTTATTTATTTTGTGTGTACTGGTTATATGATTAATTTTATTGATGATGGTTTGATTCTAGCTAAGTTAAAAGCTAAATCAATGCTTTCATTGCGAGTTTGAGAAGCTTAGAAATGTGTTAGTGAATGGTAAGATAAATAAGTACAGTATGAGTCGATTTTCAATTTTGAATTTCAGGTCTGATCTGATGACTAATGTTATTGTTTTGAGATAGAAATTGCATACAAATGAATCCAGAGCTTATGCAAAAGTTTATGTACGAGGCTCAGTAGTAGCACGTTTGTTCATCCAAGAGTAATAAAATGTGTAGTTATATGAAGTAGACGTTTTGGTGATTAAGTATGTACCATAATATTTTTGAATTTATGTTCAGATGTCTATTTGTTAGCAAGTAAATCGAACGTCAAGAGCATTCAGGACTATTGCAGTCAGTGATAATACTAGTGTGCTATGAGATAGAGTCACTATAGATTTCTTATCGGGACTACCTCTATCCCCGAAATGGATGATGTTGATTGAATGTTGATCATTTGAAAAAATCTGCATGATTGTTCCAGTATGTATCGAGTTCTAATTTGACAGATCAATCGAGTATATGTGTTCCTGAGGGAGTATCATTTAGTATTCCAAGTGGTTCAACGGGAAAATTTAATGAGTATGTCAAAGAAGAGAAAGTGTACGTGAGGATTACGAATTAGTACAGGTATGTACGTAAGGTTTATAAGCATTGACTTTATGATATTGTGAGTTCATGATTTCTATGAGAATGATTTTTTGAAAGCCTAGTGATTATTGGTCTAATGATTTTGTGAAAGCCTAGTGATTATTGGTCTATACTTGTGATGTATGAAATTCATAGCAAATTAGGTTGACTATTATGTGTTGGCTTTTGGGCCAAATTGAGTTAAGATATAGCATGTTTTAATCACATAAATTGTGATTTATCAAATATAAGAAAAATGAAAGATTGGAATAATTGCCGACTAAATGGTCATGAAAGTACGGGGAGATAAAAGTTTATGAAATTGAAAGATAATAAGATATATGCTTGGAAATATGTGTATGCATAATTAATATGCATGTTTATTATTGATAACCGTAATTTATACATATTTTACCCCATGTTTAATGCATTTTATGGATGATTTTCCATAAGAATTGGTGAATTCGATGCTACTAATGCTTTAATTTCATGTTTTATACTTAGGAGAGCATATGAGAGCGAAAGGAACGAGAAACAGGCCAAAAACAGAAAAAATGAGCCAAAGTATGAACTTAACATGGCCTGGACTTCCTCACACAGGCAGACCACATGGTCGTGTCAATCTGGCAGAATCGAAGCACGACTCACACGGGTATAGCACACGCCCGTGCCATTCTAACAGGCTCGAACACGGCCTGAAGTAATCGCACACAGACGTGTCGAGCCCAAGTTAAGTCCAATTCGGAAAAGGCCACTTTTGAGGGCTTCTAGGCATTCCAAAACCTATAAATACACCCTAGAAGAGGAGAAAAAGGAGACAGAGAAGGGGGAGTAAGGAATTACTCCAAGGAAGTCGATTGATCCATCTCAGAAGCCGAATTCATCATCAAGACTGAAGATCTCTCCTCAATTTCCCTTCAAGAGTTTTTTGTTTTCTTTATGTTTTGTATTCTTTATTCTTTTGAGATGTTTTCTTATTTTTTTATGAACTAAATCCCCTAAATACCTAAGGGGAATGAAACGTAAGACAAATCTTGTTATTATTTTCTGAATCGTATGATAAATATTGAACTTGTTCTTAATTATGTGTTCTTAATTCTTGTTTTGATATCCCAGGATGCTGATTCAAGATAAGCTCTTATTCAGAGGAGGAATAGACCTTGTCTAAGAGTACATTTATCATAATTAAGCAGAGTTGATTGCGTGCCTAGAAATAGGGTGACAAGATTTTCCCGGATTAGGGTGAAACCTAATAAGGGGGTCTATAGATCGAGTTAATGCAACCCTAGAGTGTTAATTAGAGAAAAGTCTCGGTTATTCCATCTAGGGAGATGTTATTAGTCTTGAATTGGGATAATAACAAAACTTAGGGATCTCTACGGAACAAGTTGAATGAATAAATCGTTCGATTCGGAGCCAGAATAACAAGTAAAGTCTAGGTGGATTTTTCCTTAGGTATTGTCTTCATTCAATCGATTTTCCCAAAAGCAATTCCCCAATTCTTTTCTCTGTGCGTTCCTATTTTAGATAATTAGTTAATTAAAACAAAACCCCATTATTCTTAGGCTAGATAATAAAAAAGACAGTCATTACTAGTACTTTTAGTTCCTTTGGGTTCGATAATCCAATCTTGCTAAAACTATACTATTGTTCGATAGGTACACTTGCCTACATTGCAATAATAGTCAGTTCAAGAATGAGTAATTATAAATATTTAAAACCTATCACGAAACCTTATGGTCAAGTTTTTGGCACCGTTGTCGAGGAACTAAAATATTAGGAACGCTAAATTTTTATTACTTTAGCCATTTATTTTACTTGCAATTTAATTTAATTTTATTATTATTATTACTAATTAATTACTTTTTCTTTCTCTTGGCAGGTTGTTATAGTTTATGACTAGAAGAAACCTGTCGGGACCATTACTTTTTGACGAAGAAATCGATTGTACAGTTCGTAGAACCCAAAGAGAAATAAGGTACAACTTAAGATACATGGAGAACGAGCAAGAATTTGATACTCAACCCCCAACTGAAGAGATGGCTGACAACCAAGGCAATCAGCTACCTTTTGTAATTGCGGTTAATCAAAATCCTGCTCCACGCACTATGTATGACTATGCTAAACCTTCTTTAACAGGAACTGAGTCAAGTATAGTTATAGCTACTATTGCTATGAATAATTTCGAACTGAAACCTAACACAATTCAGATGATACATCAGTTTGTTCAGTTTGCTGGTTTGCAGGATGAGGATCCCAACACTCACTTGGCAAATTTTTTGGAGTTTTGCGATACTTTCAAAATTAATGGCTTTTCTGATGATGCCATTCACCTTCGGTTATTCCCTTTTTCACTGGGAAACAAAGCCAAATAGTGGTTGAACTCGTTACCACAAGGGTCTATCACTACTTGGGAACAAATGATAGAAAAATTTTTACTAAAATATTTTCCGCCGACTAAAACAGCTAAGCTACGTAACGATATCTCTTCTTTTGTGCAGATGGACTTAGAAACACTTTACGATGCATGGGAGGATACAAGGATCTATTACAAAGGTGCCCTCACCATGGGTTACCTCTATGGCTGCACGTTTAAACATTCTACAATGGTGTGAATCCCTCGACAAGACAGATGATTGACATAGCTACTGGAGGAACCATCAACAACAAAACACCTAAAGAGGCTTATGAATTTATTAAAGAAATGTTACTAAATAACTATCAGTGGCAAGTCATGAGGACTAAGCCAACAAAAATAGTAGGCGTTTATAACGTCGAATCAGTTACTATGCTGTCAAATCAGGTAGAACTTCTCAGTAAAAAGATTGATGGTTTACTTGGTTCTACGCAGGTACATCGAGTAATGAGGTGTGACTCAAGTGGAGGAGGTGTGCATACAAAATATCAATCCTTCAATCCTACAATCGAAGAGGTACAAGTCAACTATATAGGTAACAATAACTTTAGATCTCAAAATAACCCATACAGTAATACTTAGAATGAAGGTTGGAGGAACCACCCAAATTTCTCCTAGGATGGTCAAGGGAATCAAAAGCCAAAAAATCCTTAGGGTTTTCAACAGCCACCTTATCAACAAGAGAAGAAATCAAATCTTAAGGAGATGCTCTCAAAATTCATATCAATGTTAGAAACTCGTTTCCAAAATACCGAGACAGCACTTAAAAATCAACAAGCATCGATCCAAGGACTCAAAACTCAGATAGGCCAGCTATCCAAACTAATCTCTGAATGACCACAAGGTAGCTTACCAAGTAATACTAAACCTAACCCAAGGGAACACCTCAACGCAATTAGTACTCAAGATAAGGAAGGATTCATTGCGCTTGAGCCAAAATTGATGCAAGAAACTGTGGTGAGCAAAGGTAAAAGTGAGGTAAGTCATAACAAAACGGTGAATGAAGAATATAAATCTCGCGTCCCATACCCTAACGCGATAAGGAAAGACTGCTCAGACGAACAATTTGGTAAATTTCTTAAACTTTTGAAAAAATTACATATTAACTTACCGTTTATTGAAGATCTGTCGAAGATGCCGAATGTAATGAAATTTTTAAAAGAGCTTTTAGTAAATAAGTTGAAGTTGGAAGAAGCGTCGCATGTGGAGCTAAACGCAGTCTGCTCAGCTATTCTACAGAATAAGCTACCCCACAAATTGAAAGATCTAGGGAGTTTTACAATTCCTTGCTTAATTGGTAGTTTAGATATAAATCATGCATTAGCTAATTTAGGGGCTAGTATTAACGTCATGCCTTACAAAATGTTTAAGCAACTAGGTCTTGGGAAACCTAAACAAACTAGGATGAGCATTTAATTGGCAGATAAAACTATAAGATTTCCTAGGGGTATTATTGAAGATGTACTAATGAAAGTAGATAAGTTCATATTTCCCATTGATTTCATTGTTCTAGACATAGAGGAGGATAATAACACCCCTTTGATTTTAGGGAGGCCCTTTTTAGCAACTGCTAAAACAATTATTGATGTTGGCACAGGTGAGCTTACACTTCGTGTGGTAGACGAAACGATCACCCTTCAAGCTTATAATTCTGGCATCACATCGAACATTGAAGGTAATGGTCCACACCATTCTACTAAACCTAACAATATGGTGCAACCTACTTTACAAAAAATGAGTCTGAAGGAAGCACACGAGTCATTCTCAAGCGATAGTAGAGGACCTATTCATGAAGATTGAAGACTACAAATCGAGGAACTCGATGAATGGCAGACGTACAAACCAAGAACACCCAATAAACCAAAACTACGCCAAAACTAGCTCGATACCTCTCTAAATCAACTTAAGGCTGGTGATAAGGTCTTATTAAATGCCACAGATCCCCACATTGTCACTACCACACCGAATGAGGAAATCCCTGTTATGGTACTCAATATTTTTCCATTCGGTATGGTGGAGGTGAGTCATCCCTAGTTCAGCACTTTTAAGGTAAACAACACCCGATTAAAACCTTATTTTGTCAAGACTGATAACAGGAACGAGGAGTACGAACTCTTTGAACCACTATGACCATTCAACGGAGAGGTAAGTCGAGCTTAGACAATAAATAAGCGCTTTTCCGGAGGCAACCCGAGCACTAACATTATTAATTTCTTTAAATTTTGGTATTTAACTCCTAACCTACTAATAGAAATCTTGAAGACAGGTGTTTTCACAGAGACCCGACCAATCACATAGGCATGCTTAAGGCTGTGTAAAAATAGGGAAAAAGATTTCCCCAACACGGGCTATGATAAAACACCTCGGCCGCGTGACATGGTCGTGGTTGAGCCTACAAAAACAACACAGGCGTGTGACACGCCCGTGTGGAGGAACCGTAGACGAACCTGTTAAAACAGCACGGGCGTGTGACACGCCCGTGTCTAACACTCGTGGTCGAACCTGTCAAATTAACATGGGCGTGGGGCTTGCATACACGGGCATGGGAGAAGCGAACGAAGCTAGACATGGTCATGTAACACGGCCGTGTAAACCAACACGCCCGAGGCACACAAGCGTGTGTCAAATTTTAGACACACCAAAATAGGAAAAACGCGAAACACAAGGGCTGAAATTGGGGCACACGGGCGTGTCCCATGGCTGTGTGTCCCAAAATCTATAAATAGGCTACACTATTCATTATCTTCCCCAATCAAAAACCCAAACCGTAGCCACTGCAATTCCACACGGCCTTCCTGCCACGCCCTTGTGCCACTTTTCACTCCATTTTGGATGCCCAATCTCTCTCCATTAGCGTTTGTTCACTCTTTTCACCTCTATTCTATTTATTTTTAATGCTTATTCTTAAATTAATTGTTATTTTTATCATACTATGTTCATTTTGTTCATTATTCCCTGCATTATTAGATTATTTATCATGCATTTTATGTTAATGTAGGTTGTTAGGAAAGCTTCATTCCTTTGTCATTCACATGCCATTATTATGCCCATCCTCATGCCCTTAGAATGTCACGAAATTATGCTATCAAAAAGAATTTTTTTGGTTGAGTTTGGTTCATATTTTAGCTGAAAGTAGTAGTTTAAATTCATGGCTTTCCAAATTAATGTATTTACTATTATTCTTCTTTACAAATTATAGGTATACGATGTCATCTTCACAAGGAAAGAAATCCGTTGTCCCTGCTTCAAAGAAGAGGAAGGGAGCGTCATCGTCCGCGGGTCCAACCGCAAAAATTCATCATCCTCTCCTGCAGTTTCCCCGAGGGGCCGAAGAAGAGCTTTTCCAAATACTTCGGGCCCTATCCTTAATTGTGGGCCGCTGCATTGATTGGGCTGCCATAGAAAAAGTCCAAATGACTGACGCAATTCGGGCTCTCCTAACCACCGACCCTTGGGAGCTGTTCTTCGGAATTATCGAGCCGACATACCTCGAGCTCACAATGGAAATATGCTCAACGTTCCATCTCTCGACCACAATGACAAGGTACGATGATCCTGGAACGATCCAGTTTCGCCTAGGTGGATTAATCGGCCAGTTAAGCGTCCTAGAGTTTGGTGCTGCACTAGGCTTATACACAGTGGAGTTCAGAGAGGAGAATGAACTACATGCTCTCAGTCGCCACATACATGTCTCTCCCTTGAAGTACTCGAACATGTTGGCCCCTAACACGACCTCCTACAATCCTAGCCACTCCAAGGCATCAGTTCTCCCACCATCCCTGAGGTATTTACATGCTATTTTGGCTCACACGATTACAGAGAGGCGAGAGAGCACTGGTGTCGTCAACACCCACGACGTCTACTTCTTATGGTGCATGTTGCAAGGGCACGTCATTGCCCTTGCAATTCAGCACCAGACGGAGCGACATCGGAAAGGGGTCATCTCCATTGGCCCTTATATGACTTAGCTAAAGCGACACTTCGGGCTCCTCAGCACCGTGGCCCAAGAATCATCCCTCACCCTCATCGGCCAGATGTCTCCACAACACATCTCGAGCATGCTTAACATGAGGATGATCGAGAGGCGTCGAGGAACCTACCCTCCCCAGTATCATTTCGCCCAATCTATAGAGGAGGGGGCCTACGAGGACATTCCTGATGATGTTCCGCCACAGCATGAGGACCCACCGACTCAGCCACCACCAGCCTCTCGTCGAGTTCATGCGGTGGCTTCATATGCTGACATCTTTGAACGCCTCACCCGATTCGAGCATCAGTGTTTTCAATGATTTGACAACATTGATGCTACCCTATAGCAGATTTTTCAGTACCTCCACATCTCATCGCCAGTCCCACCTCACGAACCATCTAGTGATGAAGATGTTTAGAAATATTTATTTATTATTTTTTTTATTTTTTATTGAAACTACTCTTTATTTTTATTAGATTTTAGAAATTTTATTTTTAATTATCAATTTTGATTTTTCTTTTTGAGTAATTATTTTACCTAATATCCCCTAAAAAGTTCCTGATTTTATCACAGTTATATAGAGCTCTTAAGTTCATCATCACATATGAACTAAAACTCCACCAGGAAAGGTTCTCGATAACTGCCATGTCCTGCTCGACCACGACCATAGCTACCACTAGATATATTATTCTTTTGGCACAGGACTTATGGCCTAATGAACCTCTATGACCGCCAGAATATCCTCCTCCACTCTCGAACTGATCACTCTTCAAAACTCTAGTTCGAGGAATTCATCATGTAGGAATTTTACTTCTCTCCCTATCTTATTTTATACTCTAATATCTATCTTTGTACATTGAGGGCAATGTACATCTTAAGTGTGGGGGGGCATTCATTCATTATCAAAAAAATCCCTGAATAATCACTATGTTCTCTTGAAAAACTCTCATATCATATTTAGGATAAATTTCAATTGAGTTATGATTTTGATTAATATTTCTTGAATTAAAACATAGGCATTTATGCATTGATTGTTTAAACTTTAAGACATTAGATAATCAAGCATGATAAGTTGATTTTTAAGAATTTAAAATTATAAGTTGTTTCCCCAAGTCTAGGTATTACTTTGAATTGGTATAGCACACGCTCGTGCCATTCTAACAGGCTCGAACACGGCCTAAAGTAATCGCGCAAGGGCGTGTCCCTACCGAGCCCAAGTTAAGTCCAATTCGGAAAAGGCCACTTTTGAGGGCTTCTAGGCATTCCAAAGCCTATAAATACACCCTAGAACAGAAGAAAAAGGAGACGGAGAAGGGGGAGTAAGGAATTACTCCAAGGAAGTCGATTGATCCATCTCAGAAGCCGGACTCATCATCAAGACTGAAGATTTCTCCTCAATTTCCCTTCAGGAGTTTTGGGTTTTCTTTATGTTTTGTATTCTTTATTCTTTTGAGATGTTTTCTTGTTTAGTTATGAACTAAATCCCCTAAATACCTAAGGGGAATGAAACCTAAGACGAATCTTGTTATTATTTTTTGAATCGTATGATAAATATTTAACTTGTTCTTAATTATGTGTTCTTAATTCTTTTTTTGATATCCCAGGATACTAATTCAAGATAAGCTCTTATTCAGAGGAGGAATAGACCCTGTCTAATAGTACATCTATCATAATTAAGCGGAGTTGATTGTGCACCTAGAAATAGGGTGACAAGATTTTGTCGGATTAGGGTGAAACCTAATAAGGGGGTCCATAGATCGAGTTAATATAACCCTAGAGTGTTAATTAGAGAAAAGTCTTAGTTATTCCATCTAGGGATTAGACATTATTAGTCTTGAATAGGGATAATAACATAACTTAGGGATCTCTACAGAACAAGTTGAATGAATAAATTGTCCGATTCGGAGCCAGAATAACAAGTAAATTTTAGGTGGATTTTTCCTTAGGTATTGTCTTCATTCAATTGATTTTCCCAAAAGTAATTCCCCAATTCTTTTCTCTTTGCATTCTTACTTTAGATAATTAGTTAATTAAAATAAAACCCCATTATTCTTAGGCTAGATAATAAAAAGACAGCCATTACTAGTACTTTTAGTTCTTTTGGGTTCGACAATCCAGTTTTGCTAAAACTATACTACTGTTCGATAGGTACACTTGCCTACATCGCGATAATAATTAGTTCAAGAAAAAGTAATTATAAATATTTAAAACCTATCATGAAACCTTGTGATCAATTATGATATGTGAAATGATTTGTTAATTGTTGTAATATATTACAAAGGAAAGATGACGGTTGTTAGCCTATTGCCAGGATATGTTAAATTATGCTTATAAGTTGAAAAGAGTAAGCATTGTGACTAAATAAATTATAACCATGAGATTATGGTAGATTATAATAATGTGTATCTATATTGTTGAATGTGACAAACACTTGGTAAGATGTGAATGAATAATATATTCTTATGAGACTTAAATGACATTCGTATATATTAATTGTATGATATATGTCTGGTCGATGTTGCTTATTATTTGCATATGAACTTACTAAGCTATATAATATAGCTTACGCCCTTCCTTTGCCATGTTTTATAGTGTCATCGAGCCAGCTCAGGATCAGAGATCGCCTGAGATCTTATCACACTATCAGGCTATCACTTTGGGTATGGATGAATTAAAGTATTGAGTTTATGGCATGTATAGGGACTTGGTCATTTTTTTATATGTTTCATTATTATTGTCTCCAATGTATTGGCTTGTAATTTTTCAAAGGCTTGTTTTGATATTTGGCCATGTAAATTGGCTTATTGTTGGGCTAATAAGGTTGTAAGCCTAAGTACATTTATATATGTGCCAATTTCTTCGGTGATATGGTCATGGCATGATTGGTGAATGATGGAAGTGTGATTTATGTTATGAATGTGAATTATTTGGACATATGATCTATTGGTGAAATGATAAATATTGGTATTGTATTGGCATGTGTTGGTCATGATTGTGGATATTTTGGTGGCCTAAGTATGTTATGTTTGGTGCCTTTGAATTGGTGTAAGCTATGTATGAATAAAGGTGACAAATGGCTTGGCAGATAGCCTTTATTTTGTCCATATGGGTAGACACACGGGCATGTGTCTAGGCCATGTGTGACACACGGTTAGCCCCACGGGCATGTGATCCGGCCATGTGTCCCTTGCACCTAAATTTTTGCAAAATAGAATGTTTAGAATTGAGCACACGAGAAGAGACACGGGCATGTGTCTTAGTTGTGTGTGCTACACGGCCTAGCACACGGGCGTGTGGAACGGCCGTACACAAGTCAGTAAGCACCCTAAGTTTGGACATGGCCTAAAGCACGAGCGTGGGATATGCCACACGGGAGTCTCCCTTGACCCACACGGGCGTGTGGCCCTGTAACATGAGAAATTTTCTAAGTTTCGTAAAAATTTTCTTGAGTTCTCGATTTAGTCCCAAACCACCTCTAATGCATGTTTTGGGCCTCATAGGCTCATTTTAGGACAATATGAATTTATAAGAAAAGTTTTAAATTTGAGTGGAAATTCGTGTCTTGATTTTGAATGTTTGTTTGAGTTTAAGCTCGGTAATACCTCGTACCCTGTTCCGATATTGAATACAGGTAAGGGGTGTTACACTTTTGGTATTGAAGATCTGTTAGCCAATTATAGTATGATCTGAATGCTTTTTAATTCCCCTAACCTGAGTTTTTCATAAATAGATAAAGGCATTAAATTGATGCTAGCTTTTAAGTTACATAGAGCTCTATTCAAATGAATGCTCTCTATCTCTATGGGAATTGTAAAACTTCTGTAACGCCTCGAATTTGGGCCTAGAAGTATTGGACCTTGAGTATGGGTCCATAAGGAGGTTGTATATAAGCATTTAATTGTGCAAGGAAATGACACAATTAAATGTCTACTTTGGTGGTTAATGGCCCTGAGAAGTGTTGGAGAAATCTTGGGTTCAAACTTGGGCTTTAGCAAAAATTTTGGTTTTAAGTGAATAAAACCCTGGGTGCTTGGATGAAGGCCTTCTAAATTATTGTGGTAAATAAATGACATAAGAAAGCATGTGGTCTAGTGGTTGTGGCGTCATTGAGGTTGCAAGGGAGCCTGGGTTCAAGTCTTGGCTCTTGCAATTTATTTTGGTTTTTCTTTTAAAAGAATCTGGACATTAGCACATATGCCTTATAATTAATTGAGGATAAAATATGACACAGAAATGGCCTGTGGTAGAGTGGCAAGGTGGCGTGTTGTGTAGCTATGAGGTCTAAGGTTCAAGTCTTGGGGTGCACAATGGGGTATTTATTTTTCTATTTGAGCTGTGTAGGAGGTGGAGTTGGACTGGAACTCTGTGGTTGAAGTGGTCATAAAAAAAAATAAGGAATTTTCCTAATAGTTGAAAGTAATCCCACATCGAGAAGCTAACATGGGAATTGGTGAGAAGCTGGCTTTATATAGAGCGAAGAAGATGAGTTGGTGAAAAAAAAAAGTGATTAAGACTCAATGTAGGATGTGCCAAGGTTAGTGATCGTGGACTTCCGCGCGTTCTCATAAACAAGTGTGTATTCGCACTACTCTAGCTGTAGAGCGACAAATGCCGAAATGCGAGTCACACGGCGATGGCAACCACACGAGCGTGCGAGCGCATGTGTGGGATCTTTGACGTGATGGTTGAGGCCATCATGAGTGCTCTCATGGACTTAGGTTGCTTTGGGCCACGATGGGCCGGGATGGGCCATGTGGGCCCATAGACCCAAGTGTATAAATTGTATGATTATGTAGTAAATATTGGATTGGACTATGTGAATCTCATATCTGTAGGCTAATATTACTGAAATACCCCTGTAGGGTAGAATTACTGAAATGCCCTTGTAGGATAGAATTGCTGAAATACTCTTGTGGGGTAGAATTACTGAAATACCCTTGGTTTAAAAAGTTATTGAATACCCTTGGTTTACAAAATTACCAAAATACCCTCAATTAGCAAAATTACCAAATACCCCTGGTTTGTAAAATTCCAAAATACCCTTGGTTTGTAAAATTAACAAAATACCCCTAATTTGTGAAATTACTGAAATACCCTCGACTTGTAAAATTATCGAAATACCCTCGATTTGTAAAATTACCACAATACCCCTAATTTAGAAAATTACAGAAATACCCTTGATTTGGAAAATTACAAAAATACCCTTGATTTACAAAATTACAAAAATACCCTTGACTTTCAAAAATTACAGAAATACTATTGGTTTGAAAAATTTTCGAAATACCCTTGGGTTGTAGATTTACCAAAACACCCTTTTAGGGTGAAATGACTAAAATACCCCTAATAGGTAAAAAGATCGTTCTGCCCCTCTAGGGTATGTGACTCACTGATAATACAATTTGATTGATTTGGCTATGTTCTGACTAAGAATGTATGACTGTGATTGGACTGTTATGACTGTGATTTGTATGATTTTGTATGTCGTGTGTATATTTGCTGCATTCATATAATATTATGTTACACATGGGTGGGGATTATGAAAAAGAGGAAGAAATTGAGGATCGCATGGTTGCTTGACGACTGTGGATCCACTGATTGAGGATCGCATGGTTGCTCGACGATCGTGGATCCACCGATTAAGGATCGCATGGTTGCTTGACGACCGTGGATCCACCGGTGGCTTTTAAGCCCAATATATGATTATTGACGACTCTGTGTCGATCATATTTACCCAAGGCTGTGTGCCGACTATATTACTGTCGCTGATGGCTATGTGCCTAACATGGTATAGCTACCGATAGCTTAAAGCCAATTATTCTGATTATGGCTTTGTGCCAACCTACATATGGCTCTATGCCAACCTGATTATGGCTGTGTGTCAAATGTATTTGCCTAAGGCTATGTGCCAATATATGATTATTGATGACTCTGTGTCGATCACATTTACCTAGGGCTGTGTGCCAGTTATGTTACTCTAGTTGATGGCTATGTGCCTAACATAATGCAGTTATCGATGGCTTTGTGCCATTGTGCAATTCTGCTTACGGCTTCCAATAGTCCTGTTATCTGGCACGTTGCTATGATGTTTACGACTATGTGCTATCCTGTTTACGACTATGTGCTGTCATGTTTATGGCCTTGAGTTGTTCTGTTGACTTAGTATTTCAACCGGTGCTAACATTGTAAGTGTAGGGATGGTGCGAGTGATTTATTCCTCACAGGTAGTTCAGGGTTGGACGGAGGCAAGTGGAGGGTTCGATGGGATGGGTTAGCATACATTTTTGCATTATGCATATGTTTTGATTCTGAAAAGGGCTGAGACCCAAGTGAAATTGTACTGGGCTTGGCCCACACACATTGTTCTGTTACTGTAATGGTCTCCAGTCCAGACTAATTCTAAATTCTATCTGTTTATTAACTATTTTAGTTTAGGAGGGGATTACACACTAGGTTTTCATAAACTCACCCTGTTTATTAACTGTGCAGGTAATCCCCAGCATTAAGAAGATCGGTGCTGCGAGGGACTCAGAGGTGGCCACACAACTGCTATTGTTTCTGACTTTTTTTTTAAATTATCTATTTACAAGTACTTATATTTGATCTAGGATGTAACAAGGCCTCTTTTAATTTCTAGTTCTAAATTTGGAATTTTATATACTGTTTTGTAACTATTGGAGTAGAACACGGTTTTCTTTTCCAAATCAATAATTGTTTTTCAAAATATCACTTTTCTGCAAAACTTTAAACTAAGCTTCCACAGCAAATAAAGTTTTAAAGGTAATAATGTTTTACAAGAGAATGACTTGTAATAAACCAACGGGAACTGAGGTTTTCACAAGTTTTAAAATGGCCAAAGATTTTAAATAGTAAGAAGGGTTTTTAATGAGAACATGGTTTTCGAAAAATACTTCAATGTGACAAGCCAGATTTTGGCCATAGCGTCTAGGCCAGGTTTCGGGTGTTACAACTTCCCTGTTCCTTCAGCTTTTGGGGAACCTGCTTAGAAATAATAGCACTACAGGAAGCGCTCATATTAACTTGTTCACTTGCCTTAATTTTCCTATGCCTAGATATGATTTCCTTTAAAAATTTGATGTACTTAAAAACTTCCTAAATTAGTTCAATTAAAGACAGGTTGACATTTAATGTTTTAAAAAAGTTAAAGAAACTTACAAACTCGTCCTCATCCTCTCTTTTTTTCTCTTCTAACCTTGAAGGGAATGGCACTTGTGTGTTGGTAGGTTCTTTGGTTACCTCTTTCTCTGGCTCAACTATCGGTTTGGTTACCTTCTTTAATTCTGGTTCTTCCTCAGCTTCTTGAAGGTCTTCTTGAAGATCTTCTGCATTCTCTCTTATCTCCTCTCATTCACAGTTCCTGAGCTACTCAAGATTTTTCCTGAACAGAGCGCGATTGCTTTCACATGCTCCTTCCCTTCCTTTTGAGGATTATTTTTAGTATTGCTTGGAATGTCGGTTCCAATTTTCCTTTTAATGTCTCTGATCAAACTCATCAACTGGCTCATCTGATCTTCTAGTTTAGTCAATGTTTTTGCTAAATTGGTGCACTCAAACTACACCTACTTTACATCTGTCCTTATTGACTACATTTCCCCTTCAATTTGATCCAAACATTTACCACATACAATATGGTCATTTGGGTTGGCCCTTTCTTGAGGTATCTCTAAATAAGGAGGTTGATTTCCTCCCTATCTCAGTTTTGGGTGATCTCTCCACTCGGTCTATAAGTATTTGAATAAAGGTTTCCACCCTTATTCCTTATGTAATTCACATCCTCAAAAGATTATTGATGTAATGGAAAAGTGGTTTGTCCACTCCATATATAGATTTTGCACTATGCTCAGACTCTATACGATTGATTCTGTCCACTAGTTATTGATATCTGTTATCCTTATGGACAGCCTTTACTGTAGATGGTCTCTGGCCATATCTACGTTATTCAATTGACCACTAGCAGGATTTCATTGCCATATTTTCTATTAATTAGTACGTATCATCATATGTTCAGTTCATTAAGGCAACTCCTACGACTCCATCTAATCCTAACCTTAAGTGCACTTCCAACCCATTGTAGAAAATTTGTAATCGTAACCACTCAAGCAATCCGTGGTGTGGGCATTTCTGAATCATCATTTTAAAACACTCTCATACTTCATGAAAACTTTCTCCTTCTTATTGTTTAAACATAGAAATTTCCCTTCTTAGTTGGATAGCCTTGGTAATGGGGAAGAAATTTTGTAGGAATTCCCCTATAGGATTGTCCCATGTTGTGATTGATCCCGGTGCCTTCGAATCTAACCAAGACGTTATCAATTAATGAAAAGGGGAACAATTGAAGATGAATAGCGTCACCAGTGACCCCATGATATTTGAAGGTATGAAAAAGCTGGAGGAACCATTTTAGATGCTAACTCGGGTCTTCTGTCATCGTTCTTCAAAATTGCAAATTATTTTGGATTATCTGGATCATAGCTGGCTTGATCTCGAAATTACTAGCCATGATGGCTGGCCTCGTTATACTCTCTTGAACCATATCCAAATTCAGTAGCATATATTCCCTCATAGTCCTTACTTTACATGGCATGATATTGTTACGGGTAGTTGTGGTCGTGGTGATGGGTCTTGTAGGTTGTTATTGTTAGCTTTGTCAAATGGTGGATTCTCACAAGGTGGTAAATTACCTGCAACAGTAGTTGATTCTGCATTGGTTGTTGCTGCTCTTGCTATTGCTATTGATGATTCATTTAGATTTTTCTTTATAGATCTGTGACTGGACCTATAGGTGTTCCCCTACTACGAGTCATAAACTAAACCTAAAGAGAAAAGATTAGTAAGAATAATAAAACCGTAACTACAATCTAAAACTTTACTAATTATTCTATTAATATGCAAAAATTAAAATTAAATCAGTGACGTTGCCTCCCCAACAACGGTGCCAGCAACTTAACCATCTTTGGATGTACCAACGTCTAGAGTAGAAATCCTACACAAAATAAATAAAAAGGCGATATTCGCAAGTATATGGGTCTTGTTGAAATATAGTTACAATGAAATAGATGAGTACTCGGAGGATCGTACCCAAGGGAGGCAAACACTAAATTAATCCTAACCTAAGAGTAAAAAAATCTAATTAGTACTTTAAATGAATTATATTACGATGATATAAAAATAATGGTTTTGGTGATCTGTACTAATAATAATAATGAAGAAAGAAAGGAATCACGAGAAATCAAATAATAAAATATATCAAATATGGGCATGGGTGATTAGCTCATTTCGGTAAACATAATCAACTATCACTTCAGGTTTTCTTGTTCAATCCACTAGTCAATAACCTAGTAGGATCTTCTGATCTTCCACTAGAATAATGAGCCAGAAAGAACTACTTATCTCTCGACCTCACAGTCCAAACTATTTCATGGTTAAGGTGTTTATGGATAGGCCATACCAAATTTGGGTTAATTCCCACCTTAAAGACTTCCTAGGGTTGTTAGGCTTAGGGTTTAGGTTCTTCCTTTCCTAAACAGATGATCCACTAAGAGAACCTTGCAAAGCAGTTAATTAATCATACTTCCACTTGCTAATCCCCCACAAGAGGATTAGTTCCTCATGGATCTCATAAACAATATAAACTTGATAGAAGAAGTAAAACTGAATAATAATTCAAGATTATAAAGTTTAGAGAAAGCCTAATTTGTATTAGAATTGAATACAGAATCCTCATAAAGTTTGATTATGTTTCAGAAATCTAATTTCTTCCATAAGAACAAATAATAAAATCAAAATAAACCTAAAGCCTAAGAAAAAAGAAAAATAAAAGACTAATCTAAGAAGAAAATTATACAATACGAAAGTTGTACATAACATGTGTTAAATGAGCCTATTTATAAACTTTAGAGTTGACGTCATCCTTAAACCTAGGTTATTTGTTGTGCTCATGTTTAATGTTTGATTGTGCAGACCAAAACGCCCCTAGATTGTAATTATTTCCCATACAGAGGTGACGTCGCGACACACCAGGTCCTATGTCGCGACATTGAGGGAGTATGCTCATCTTCAGGGTATCTTTAGGGGTGTGTCGTGACATCCTCTGGCTGAGTCGCAACATCGAAGGCAGTCTTCAAATTCTTCTATTCTGCTCCCTATGTTGTGACATTCAATTCTCCTTGTTGCAACACAACGTCCAGTATCAAGTTAGCATACCTTCTAGTTTTCTCCTTTACGTTCACAAAGTATATTAGCTCATCCTTAGGCCTCATTTGGTCCCTAAGGTCAATAAAAGACTCAAAGTACACATTTTAATGAATTTAACTCAAGTTGCAAAAACTTAATTAAAACTTCACCAAAATGCTTGTATTCAAGCTCCTAAAATATGAAAACTAGTTTAATCTATTACACTGAATTATGATAGATCAGCTACATTAGCCACTGAAGTGACTCTTTGTTAACTCCCAACCGAACCTCTAATGCACCATTTTCTTGTGACAATAATGTGTTAAATAAAATCACATTAACATGATTATTTTCAACACAGAGTGTAATCATGCAAGTTTACAAAACATCAAAGGAATGGTTTGCATATCAAAAAATAGAAAGGCTTAAGAGTTCGATACTTCGAATAAAATAAGCTCACTTCGCAGCATTCAACATGAGTTTACAAACACAAAGAGTTGGCACAACAACATAGGATTAGAAACAAAAAAACTTCGCAACAAGGGGTATCATATATGCCTCGATTTTCATACTTTAATAGGGTTCATATACATCATGGGTTCACTAAATTAGGGGTGTGTATGTAATTTTCAGAAATAACAAACAGACATGGATGAAAAAAATGATACTTAGTAATAGATCTAACTCATATATTTTAATAGCAAATCAACATAACACTCATTCATAAAAAACATCGATTTTATCCATAACAAAAGATAATCAAATATTCTAAGTCATGGTTCGGAAAACAGAATAACGAAAACTTTAAAGGAAACTATTTGGATAATAGAATCAAAATATAATAAGTCTAACATCCTCATAAAATAAACCCCAGCACCTATGTTCCCAGGTTCACCAATAACTAGTTAAGAGTGAGCCTCGCCAAGTCACCTACCTCACCACTTCTATTCGCAACATACTTCTCTGTGAAGTAAGAAATGAGTGGGTGAATTCATTAAGAACTCAGTGAATAATTAGGAATCAAAAGGTATGCTAAAAAACTGAGTTTTTAAAAAAACAAAAAGAAGACTTAGTCGTAATATTATTTTGCATACTGGGTTTGGGGTGGGGTTGCGAGACCTAGTTCATAGATCTTTCAGAAACATAAGTTTGTAAAACAATTTTGCTTGTGTTACTGAAAATCATACTTAAAAACTTAGCTTGTGATTTCTATAAAACATAACTCATTCAGCATGAAATCATGCTTAAATACTTATCTTATCAAAATGGCTGAGAAACATAAAATATGTTCTTGCACTTAACGTGCTTATTAGAATGGCTGAGAAATATAAAAAATGTTCTCACACTTAACACACTTATCAGAATGGCTAAGGAACATAAGATATTTTCAAGCCCACACTTATCTTAGTCTCGTTAGATATGCAGTTCTCCTTATAACACCTCAGAATGACTCAAAGAGCCCTTATAACGTGTCTCATAAGTGAAACATGAAGTAATACATTCTCTTGTACACCAACATGTCCTAATGAAGAGAGCATAGCTTGACATTCCCTTATCTCTCCATATGTCCCAAGGCCTCAATGCCCAAATCACATAAATAGAGAGATGAGTACTCACAATCCTCTGGTATACTAAAATATCCAACATGGCTCACAAAGAAGAACGCACAGTATTATTACAGAGAGCTCACATAGGGAATGTACATATCACAAAGAGCTTACATAGGTATAAAAACCTCATAAAAAAGCTCGTAAAAAACATAGTTTATAAAATCATTTTTAAAAAAAAAACACTTAAAAGCATCAGGTCAATTAGGAGCTCACATAAAACATATATTTAAAGCACAATTTAAAAATATGTTTTGAAAATAGAGTATCAGAACTTGAAAATAGGATCTCAGATCTTGAAAACAGGGTTTTGTCAAAAACTTACTTTTGGAACTTAGTTTTAAAAAATTAAAGTTCTTGAGACCATCACTGTTTGCACACAAGACATGAGCCTTAAACATTCATACTGAAAATCATGATAAAGAACATACTTAAGAAAAATCCCATATCATTCACTGAAAAACTGTAAAACTAAACAAACTTGGCTTTGCCTTTATCCTTGCTTGTAGATGGTCTGGCTGGTTCGCAATATAAACAAAAACACAAATTACTTAAAGGGACCATACTTATAGAATTCACACATGCAATCGATCCTAGATTTCAGGACAATCACCTTACAGGATAGAGACTTACCTTGGATGTTGTGAACTTGACTCAAAAAAAAGACTTAACAGCAACATATTCAATGAGAGAATTAAGTGTCTTGGAAATCTTTAGATACCCTACTTGACTTAGGACAGGTGTTACTTGCACGTAAAGTATTCCAAGATACACCATATCTTTATTTCCTAATTTGAGTCTGACTCAATCTTTGACAGGTGAACCCCTAGTTCGCAACTTACCTGGCGAACTCTAACTCGCCAAACATACTAGCGAACACACTTGCAATAAATCTAGTGAACCACTTACTGTAACTTTTTCCACATACTGTTATGTTGAAACAATGGCGAATAATTTATTGATACACTTTTGGCACTCCCTCTACAACAGCCCGGTTTAGAACCTAGCCAGAATAGTGGTTTCAGGACCACAAATCTGAGTTAGAAAAATATTTAAATATTATTTTCTTTGTTTTCAATACGTGGTTAAGCATGTGTAAAAGTTTCGTATAAAAATTTGATCGATTGTGTACTTAATTTTGAAAAACGACTTAATCGCGTAAAATGTAAAAGATGTGTTCTATTTGTTAAAGTGCTTAATTGCTATGTCTCTTAAAATGGGAGGTCCTTATGATGAAAATAGACCATTGTTATGATTAAATGACATAGATGGACATGAGATAGTGGAATTATAATGAAATAAAAAGGTTAAAAATGTAAATGGCTTATTAATGTTAATTAAATTAAGACAAAACATTATCATCTCATATTGCCAAAAATACAAGGAAAAAGAAAAGAGAAAGAGATAGTTAGGTATCGGCTAGTTCAAGCATCAATTAAGGTATGAGTTTTGTTCAGTTTTTGATGATTTTTATGTTTTTGTGATCGTTGTTAAGTGTTCTAGCTAGCCCATGTTTGAATTTATTGAATTTTTGATGATTTTGAGTTGATCCATTGATGACATTATGATTTTTATGAAGTTTGATGTTAGTAAAGGAAAGATATGTATTGGGTTAACATGTTTTGTCTTTGAATTTTTGATGAATTTGAGTAAAATGGGCTAAATTATGAAATTTGTAAATTGAGGGACTAAAATGTGAAATAAGTGACATATGTGGGCTTATATGAACTCTATGAACATTAGGCCTAACATGTATAAAAGGAGATTTTGTGTATTTTGTGGTTTTGTGAATTAAGGACTAAATTGTCAAAATGTGAAATGTGAGGACTAATTTGTAAAATATCCTAAATATGTGTATATGGATTGAATTGAATGATTTTTTGAATAAAAGGGTTAATTTTGAATACATATAGATCAAGACAAGAGGAATTCAGGTTTAGATCGAGAAAAATCAAAGATTATCGAGTAAACGATCCGAATCATCAATCCCGAGTACGAGGTAAGTTTGTACGTGATAAATGATGCTATAAGTATGTTTTAATGCTTTGATAATGCATAAATTGTATATATATATTTGATTTTGGTTTGAGTTAATCGACTATGTTCGGCACTAAGTGTGCGATTTGAAATAGTTTTGGTTATAAATAGCACTGAGTGTGCAAAATGGAATAGTTTTGGCTATACGAGGCACTAAGTGTGCGATACCGAGATAGCTTCAATTATTTGAGATGGCACTAAGTGTGCAGGATTGTTCTAGCTTCGGCTAACTATTAAAGCACTAAGTGTGCGAATTCTTAAAGCATGGAAAGACTTCAGAAAGAATTAATGTATTCAAGCAGGAGGTGAGAATGAAAATGAATAAATACGGAAAAGTTCAGGTATGTACGAAACCTAGTAAAAGATACTGTGTGTACAAAGCTTGATGAATTAGTATGAACATATTAATTGTGATGGAATAAAATTGATGGATGATTTGAGAACTACCAAGTGTTTATTAGATGATGTTTTGTATTTTATAAATTGTAGATTATAGTTAGCACGAACTTACTAAGCTTCAAAGTTTACTGTGTGAAATGTTCTCTATTTTACAGTATTATAAAGCTAGCTTGAATCCGAGGATCATCAGCGACTCATTCACACTATCAGATATCTATTTTGGTATCATTTTGAGAGTTGCATATATGGTATATGGCATGTATAGGCAGTGTCATTTTGGTATGTTTTGTGTTGTGATTAGCCATGAGACTTGGCTTGTAAATATTACTATGTATGGTATCTTAAGGTGGTCCAATTGGTATGTTTGATAATTAAGAAATGTGATGTTTATAATGCTCATGTGATGGTTTAAATATGAGATGTTGAATTGACAAGTTTTGTGGTATGAAATAGATGATAAGATGATGAGATTGTACTTTTGAAACTTATATGAGTTTTAGTGATTTTGGTATATTTAGGTTGTGGAATTGAGTAGTAAATTGGATAGTAATTGGATGTTATGCAACATGTATGAAATGGTTGATTTGGTTGCTTATAAATGATGCAAAAATGTTGTGGTTTTGTTGTGATTGAGATTGGGTGGAAAATGTGGCTTAAACCAAGCTTATTTTCACCCTACACGGTTGAGCACACAAGCATGTGTCTCAACCATGTTCTTGCGATTTAGTTATTCAAGTCAGTCTAGAGCACGGCCTAGATACACGGGCGTGTTTGGTGGCCGTGCGAGGCACACAGCCTTGGTACATAGGTGTGTGTGGCCATTTCGAAGGGTACACGGGCTAGACACATGGGTGTGTGGTTGGCCATGTGACCCAAGTCAATTTTGACCACGGCCAAGGCACACGGGCATGCCTTGAAGCAGTGTGGTTAAGTCATTATGTATGCCTGTTTTGCCACGGTTTAGACACACGGGCGTGTGGATTGTGAAACTTTGAAAATTTTGTTAAATTTATGAGAAAACTTGTATGTCTCGACCCTTTCTAAAGCATGTTTAAGGTCTTATTCATCAATTATAAGGGACTTGATATTGATGTATGATCTATGGTGTTATGATGATTGTGTAATGAATGCTAGATGTTTAGATATGTTCTATAATACTCCTTTACCCCAGTCCGACGATGGATACGGGTTAGGGGTGTTACATTTGGTTGGTATCAGAGCTACGGTTTAGTCGATTCTAGGACTAACGTAGAATATGATAGTCTAGCTATACATGCCATATATATAAATTACGATAGTGTGATGATTCCTGACATTTAAAATGTGGTTTTCATATAGCAAATGGATCCCGAATGAGCGATAGCTAATGATGTTAAGAGCAATACGCCCGCTCCATCTCAAGGGGTAGCGCTGGCCAAATCTAGGCCGATCTCTAATAGTCAGGGAGGATAGGCTAAGCAAGCCTTCTTCCAAATGATGACTGAGTGGTTCAAGAAATTTGTACGAACGAATCCGGCTACTCAACAACCTCCACCCCACCTATTCCTCAATAAGTCCCGGTTGTGCCACAAGTAATAGATCCGATTCGACTGAGTAAGCCACCTGTTGATAAGTGATCGCGTTATTTTGTGATAGGTTTTAAATATTTATAATTACTCATTCTTAAACTAACTATTATTGCGATGTAGGCAAGTGTACCTATCGAACAGTAGTATAGTTTTAGCAAGACCGGATTGTCGAACCCAAAGGAACTAAAAGTACTAGTAATGACTGTCTTTTTATTATCTAGCCTAAGAATAAAGAGGTTTTATTTTAATTAACTAATTATCTAAACTAAGAACGCACAGAGAAAAGAATTGGGGAATTTCTTTTGGGAAAAATCGATTGACTTAAGACAATACCTAAGGAAAAATCCACCTAGACTTTACTTGTTATTCTGGCTTCGAATGGGACGATTTATTCATTCAACTTGTTCCGTAGAGATCCCTAAGTTATGTTATTATCCCTATTCAAGACAAATGACGTCTAATCCCTAGATTGAATAACCAAGACTTTTCTCTAATTAACACTCTAGGGTTGCATTAACTCGATCTATGGATCCCTTTATTAGGTTTCACCCTAATCTGGCAAAATCTTGTCACCCTATGTCTAGGCACGCAATCAACTCCGCTTAATTATGACAATTGTACTCTTAGATAGGATCTATTCGTCCTCTGAATAAAAGCATGTCTTGAATCAGTATCCTAGGATATCAAAACAAGAATTAATAACACATAATTAAGAACAAGTTAAATATTTATCATACGATTCAGAAAATAATAACAAGATTCGTCTTAGGTTTCATTCCCCTTAGGTATTTAGCGGTTTTAGTTCATAACTAAACAAGAAAACATCTCAAAAGAATAAAGAATACAAAATATAAAGAAAACCCAAAACTCCTGAAGCGAAATTGATGAGAGATCTTCAGTCTTGATGTTGAATCCGGCTTCTGAGATGGATCAATTGGCTTCCTTGGAGTAATTACTTACTCCCTATTCTCTGTGTCCCTCTTCTTCCTTCTCTAAGGTGTATTTATAGGCATTGGAATGTCTAGAAGCCCTCAAAATTAGCCTTTTCTGAATTGAACTCAACTTGGGCTCGGCAGGGACACACTCGTGTTCGGTTACTTCAGGCTGTGCTCGAGCTTGCCAAATTGACATAGCCGTGTGGTCTGCCCATGTGAGGAGGTCCAGGCTGTGTTGATTTCATACTTTGGCCTATTTTCTCTGTTTTTTGCCCGTTTCTCGTTCCTTTCGCTCTCCTATGCTCTCCTAATTATAAACATGAAATTAAAGCATTAGAAGCATCGAATTCACCAATTCTAATGAGAAATCATCCATAAAATGCATTAAATATGGGGTAAAAATATGTATAATTTATGGTTTATCAAATACCCCCACACTTAAGCATTTGCTTGTCCTCAAGCAAAATTCTCAACTCATAATCAAAATAAATTCTTCTCAACTTATAATTTCTATCGATAATATCTCAAACTAATCCATAAGCAATCATACATTGAGAATTTCAACTAAAAGAACATAAAAGTTTCAAACATTCCAAGTTGACCATTTTAATCATGCAAACATAGGTGTCTTCCCTCATTTAAGTAATTACCTTTGATTCAGAATATCACAGAGTTTTACATCCTCACTAAAGATTCACTCAAATCACTCGAGGTGTTTAAGAACAATAAATGAAGCACTAAATAGTCAATAATGAAAAGTCATTACAATAGGCTTGCATGAAAATCAAATCTCCACTACTATAATTTAAGATGATACATCAATCTAAAGGTCTTTAGAGGGTTGTAATGAGGCTTGGTTAGGGGTGTGGTCAGAAGCTGAAAGAAAGGGTTAGAATTGAGATTGAATTGAAAAATAACCTAACTAGAAAAAGAGTTAATCATCACTTGTGTACAATAGAGCTTCTTCTCAGAATATGAAATTACGGATATGTATACATTTTTTTAGGAACAAGTTAAATAATCATAGACTAACTTATTACAAACAAGAAATAGCTAAGCAATTTCTTCAACTCAAATCTCGACAAAAATAGGAATCAAATTAATTTAGGGGATTTCAACAATAATGGGTTAAGGGTTAATATTGAGGTTAATACAAGGAATGGCTTGTTAAGCTCAAATGGGTTTATTAAGGGTTAATTGTGGAGGTAGGCTTTTCATGGCATAAGTAGGTTAATCCTAAGTGCCTTAATCATTTTGATATATCAAATCAAATGGTGTGGTCTCGACATGCATAATCAAGCAAGTTCTAGAATAATAGTTCAATACTGACGCATTCAAAGAAATAATAAAAGTGAGCATGAAAGGATTAATAGATGCTCAAAAGGATCAAAAATCTCACAAAAATTATGGCTTTTTGATGTTTAGACTCTTGAATTCCAATTCAAAGTAATACCTAGACTTGGGGAAACAACCTATAATTTTAAATTCTTAAAAATCAACTTATCATGCTTGATTATCTAATGTCTTAAAGTTTAAACAATCAATGCATAAATCCCTATGTATTAATTCAAGATATATCAATCAAAATCATAAATCAATTAAAATTTATCCTAAATATGATATGAGAGGTTTTGAAGAGAACAAGGTAATCATTTAGGGATTTTTTTGATAATAACATGAATGCCCCTCACACTTAAGATGTTCATTGCCCTCAATGTACAAAGATAGGTATTATAGAATAAAAATAAGTAGTGAGAGAAGTGAAACTTCTTGTATGATGAATTCTTCGAACTAGAGTTTTGGAGAGTAATCGGTTTGAGAGTGGAGGAGGATACTCAGGCGGTCATAAAGGTTCATTAGTCCAGAAGTCCTGTGCCAAAAGAATATTATATCTGGTCGTGGTCGAATAGGACATGGCAGTCGTGAGAACCTTTCCCGGTGGAGTTTTAGTTCCTATGTGACGATGAGCTTAAGAGCTCTATATAACTGTGATAAAATCAGGAACTTTTTAGGGGATATTAGGAAGAATAATTACTCATAAAGAAAAATTGAAATTGATAATTAAAAATAAAATTCTCAAATTTGCTAAAAATAAAAATAAAAATAAAAATAAAAGTAGTTTTAAAAAAATTAAAAACATAAAATAATAAATAAATGTTTTTAAGCATCTTCATCGCTGGATGGTTCGCGAGGTGGGACTAGTGATGAGATGTGGAGGTGCTGACAAATCTACTGTAGAGTAGCACCAATGTTGTCAAATCGTTGAAAACATTATTGATCGAATCGAGTGAGGCACTCAAAGATGTCAGTGTATGAAACCGTCGCATGAACTGGACGAGAGGGTGGTGGTGGCTGAGTTGGTGGGCCCTCGTACTGTGGGGGGACATCATCAGAAATGTCCTCATAGGCTTCCTCTTCGGTAGATTAATCGAGACGATACTGGGGAGGGTAGGTTCCTCAGCGCCTCTCAATCATCCTCTTGCTAAGCATGCTCGAGATGCCTTGTGAGGACATCTGGCCGATGAGGGTGAGGGATGATTCTTGGGCTACAATGTTAAGGAGCCCAAAGTGTCTCGCCAGTCGAGTCAAGTAGGGGCCAATGGAGATGACCCCCTTCCGATGTAGCTCCGTCTGGTGCTAATCGCAAGGGTGATGAAATAGGCAAGGTCAATGACATGCCCTTGCGACATACACCATAAGAAGTAGGCATCGTGGGTGTCGACGATGCTAGTGCTCTCTCACCTCCTTGTAATCATGTGAGTTAAAATAGCGTGTATGTAACACCCCTTACCCGTACCCGAGGCCGGGATAAGGTACGAAGCATTACCGGACAAACATACAAACATTAAACTAAAATACGGGCCATAAAATTTCATTATATTTTTCAAAACGTTCATTCACTTACACATAGTCCCTTATTTTAGTCTACGAAGCCCAAAACATACTTTAGAAAGGGTTCGCGACTAAACCGAGAACTTACAAAATCTTATAAATTTCATGCTTTAAGGCTCCACACGCCGTGTCCCAAAGTCGTGTTCCATACACTACCGAGACACATGGTCGTGTCTCACTTTGTGGAATATACCTAGGCTATTTTCCAAGCTTTGGTCAACCTTAATCTTGTACACACTTATACAAAATCAAAAGCATATAACATGTATTCATTTAATGATTAAATATTCTCAATTAAACCACAAACATAGCATTTGTATGTCATCATACATGTGTATCTCATACTCATTTTACCTTGTTTATTATAGTACCACTTATACATTTATACCAAGATTATCATCTTACCAAATATCTTCACTTAATCATCAAGCATTCATATTTAAAACTAGATCATATCTTTATAAAATACCACAATTCAGATCATAAAATAACATGTTTTCTGAAACATTTCAATTCAACTCCATACCCAACAAGCATTACATTGAGACTAGTCATATATATATATATATATACATGTCATGATACATATCATTCTCTTTCTGCTTTTCTTATAAACACATATCATTTATTTCATTATATCAATATTTCATATACCATAGTTTCCATGTATTCCACATATATTTATTTTCCTCCTCCTCCTCTCCATTCCACATCCTTCATGTATATAGCATTCTTGTAAGTACGATTTCATAATTTACTAATAAATGCTCACATCAAACTATCCACACAAGTCATAGTCACTTACTTATTTATAATTTGAGCTAAAGAGCTCCAAATTAAGATCCAAAAATTTCCTCTGAAACTAGACTCACATATCTTTCCACCATAAAATTTTCAAAATTTTTGATTTAGCCAATTAGTATAGTTTATTCATTAAAATTTCCCCTATTTCACATTCTGACAGTTCTGACCTCTCTTTACTAAAAATTAACTATCTCACAATACAGAATTCGGATAATGTTCTAGTTGATTTATCATGAAAATATTCTTATTAGGGATTTTAAAAATATAAGTTTAAGCATCTAATTAATTTTATCCAATTTTTTGTGATTTTCCAAAGTCAGAACAGGGGATCACGTAATCATTCTGAACCAGTCTCACAAAAACATAAATATCTCAAAATATAGAACTCATTTTATTTCTATGTTTGTTTTATATGAAAATAGACTCAATAAGATTTAATTTGATATCTCATTAAGTCTTTGATTCAATTTCTACAATTTTTGGTGATTTTTCAAAATCATGTTACTACTACTATCCAAAACAGTTTTATTGCTAATTCACTCTTTCACACTTTCTTTGTATTAACCTCATTTTAACATACATATCACAAATCATTTTCACCACATTTCATACATCACAAGTATAGGCCCATGATCACAAGGTCACCATAAAATCATCCTCATGTATAACTTACTTGTTTATAACCTTACCACATCCTGGTCATTAATGAACACATCATTCACATAACCAAGTTCCTGTACTTATTCATCACAAAACTCACAAAGCAATACATAGAGAGTCTCCTGTTGAACACTTCGAATCAATCCTCGATACTTGGTGGTTTCAGCACATAGCTCCACCCATCATATAGTTCGGCTCTCTTGTACACATGGTGAACACTCAGTACCACCCATGTGACCTAGCTAATTTACCTCGTAGCTCTCTTGTCTACATGGTGTCCTTCACCTGGAACCACGCATGTGACCTAGCTACATATATCCCGTAGCTCTCTTGTCTACATGGTGTACACATAGTATCAACCATGAGACCTATCTACAACATAATGTCTTGTAGCTCTCTTGTACACATGATGTGCACTCAGCACCATACATGTGACCTAGCTACATACTATCTGTATCATCCAATCTTTCTGAAGGTTCAACTGGGATTTCTCTCTCTTTTCCAACAATTTCACCAATCAAGTAATTATCCACAAATATATTTCCAATATTATTTAAAATATCATAACACAAGTAATATTGATGTATTACTTACATATAAACTTACATCTCATTTAATATCAAGGCAATAACATTAAATTACACATTGCCTTATTAAAAATCATATGACCTTACAATTTCCCATAATATCCATAATCATAGAAATCACATTTATGTATGATAATTCAATGCACTTCATGTACCATATACATATTTTTAAATCAATTCATAAACTTGGCACCATAATCATTTAATTTAACATAATTCAATTAATTCACTAAATTTAACTTTCAAATATAAATTACAAGATTATTGTTGTATTATTATCGACCAACTTACATACTTTCAACACCTCGAAATTATAATAGATATATCAATTTTACATTGAAACATGCAAAATTAATGCTTATTATACATATGAACTTACCTCGATACTAAAACGGCCATTTTACCAACTTTCCCAACTTTCGATTTTTCTCTCATTCTAGATTCAAATCTCATTTTTCGGGATCTAAAACATCATATTTTACTTATTTAATTAATATACTATTCAAAACAGTCCTTAACTCAAACTTTGGAAAAATTACAATTTTGTCCCTAAACTTTTGCATATTTACACTTTTTCCCCTAGGCTCGGTAATTAAACTTCAGCCCTTATTCTTATGTTTTATGACATGATGATCACTTTTCCCTTCTATGGCAACATCAAATTCTCACTCTAACATATACTTATGACTATTAGGTATTTTTACCGATTAAGCCTTTTTACTCGTTTTCACTCAAAACCGAGTAGTACAAGTTGTCTAACATAATTTAAAACCTCATATTCTATCATAAAACAGCGAAATAAACACATTTCACCTATGGTTATTTTTCCAAATATGAACCCTAGCTTAAATTATTGCTAGAATAAGCTTAATCAAATTATCGGGATTCCAAAAACGTAAAGAACTTGAAAAACGGGGTTAGAACGGACTTACTATTGAGCTGGAAAGCTTGAAAACCCTAGCCATGGCTTCCCCCATGCTAATTTCGGCCTCCATGAAAAAGATGAGTCAATTTTGGCTTTATTTTCCCTTTTTATTTCTTTTAATTACCAAATGACCAAAATACCCTTCCTTACTAAACTTTCAAAAATTCCATCCATGTCCAATTTTTTTCCATCACTTAGAAATTGGTGAAATTTATATTTAAGACCTCCTAATTAATATTTCAAAGAAATTTCATACTAGAAATTTCTAGAATGCAAGTTTTGCAACTTATTCAATTTAGTCCCTAACTTCAAATTGAGCACTTTATGCATAGAATTTCTTCACAAAATTTTCACACAATCATGCAATCATATCATTGACCTCAAAATAATCATAAAATAATTATTTCTCTCTCGAATTTTGTGGTCCCGAAACATCTGTTCCAACTAGACCCAATTTTGGGCTATTACAACTCTCCCCCCCTTTACAGATTTTCGTCTTCGAAAATCTTACCGGAGTGAAGTTTAGTATCTTTCTCATAATTTCCAGCATTACTAACTAATTATTTTCAAGACGATACTTTCAGAAACACTCTGTCATCAATTTGAATCCCAAGATAACTCAGTCAACTCTAATATTTCTCTAACTCTGTCCTTCACTTGTCAACCATTCTCAGTCTTTGGTCATATCTATAATTATTTTATCACTGAACTCTTTGATTCCACACTTAGGAACTTAGTCAACATGATTCTCATGAATTTCTATTATATACACCTCATCGGTAAGGGGGTGAGGTCGTACAGTCTCTAACTTGATTCTGACATATATCTATATGACACATTTTTTTTCATTATCCACATATGTCATTATAATCATACTATCCACTTCAAACAATTTATTATTCATATCTGTCTTACATAAAATTTCCAATTATCTCATTTCAAACAAGTGCACTCACTCATACATTCTATGAATATTGACTAACTTTAGTCATCACAATTACTAATTAATTTAGTCAAGCATGCAACAGCATATGTAGGCCAAACAAATATGAATAAATATATCACTATATAAACTTTCATCTCACATATTATCACATATACATATATCACGAATTCTTATTCATACCTTCCCGAGTTTAACACATCATAGCTACACTTTCTTCAAATACTTCAATATTACTATTAAATGATCAGATGTAGCTCGGTTGGAGAATACTTTATTTTAAACAAAATGGTCCTCATTAGTGTCGGGAGACATCACACTATCACATATCTGTGGCATGTGTAACTAATCTCTCACACTTGCTATGTTAGTCCGAGAATCGACTAAACCTACTCTGATACCACTAAATGTAACACCCCTTACCCGTACCTGAGGTCGGGATAAGGTACGAGGCGTTATTGGACAAACATACAAACATTAAACTAAAATACAAGCCATAAAATTTCATTATATTTTTCAAAACGTTCATTCACTTACACATGGTCCATTATTTGAGTCTACGAAGCCCAAAACATACTTTAGAAAGGGTTCGGGACTAATACGAGAACTTACAAAAATCTTAGAAATTTCATGCTTTATGGCTCCACATGCCCGTGTCCCAAAGTTGTGTTCTATACACGGCCGAAACACATGGTCGTGTCTTCGCCTGTGTGGAGTATACCTAGGCTATTTTCCAAGCATTGGTCAACCTTAATCTCTTACACACTTATACAAAATCAAAAGCATATAACATGGTATTCATTTAATGATTAAATATTCTCAATTAAACCACAAACATAGCATTTGTCTGTCATCATACATGTGTATCTCATACTCATTTTACCTTGTTTATTATAGTACCACTTATACATTTATACCAAGATTATCATCTTACCAAATATCTTCCGCTTAATCATCAAGCATTCATATTTAAAACTAGATCATATCTTTATAAAATACCATAATTCAGATGCAAAAAATAACATGTTTGCCTGAAACATTTCAATTCAACTCCATACCCAACAAGCATTACATTGAGACTAGTCATATATATATATATATATATATACATGTCATGATACATATGATTCTCTTTCTGTTTTCTTATAAACACATATCATTTATTTCATTATATCAATATTTCATATACCATAGTTTCCATGTATTCCACATATATTTATTTTCCTCCTCCTCCTCTCCATTCCACATCCTTAATGTATATAGCATTCTTGTAAGTACGATTTCACAATTTACTAATAAATTCTCACATCAAACTATCCACATGAGTCATAGTCACTTACTTATTTATAATTGGAGCTAAAGAGCTCCAAATTAAGATGCATAAATTTCTCCAGAAACTAGACTCACAAATCTTTCCACCATAAAATTTTCATAATTTTTGATTGAGCCAATTAGTATAGTTTATTCATTAAATTTTCCCCTATTTCACATTCTGACAGTTCCGACCTCTCTTCACTAAAAATTAATTATCTCACAATACAGAACTTGGATAGTGTTCTTGTTGATTTATTTTAAAAATATACTCATTAGGGATTTTTAAAGTATAATTTTAAGCCTCTAATTATTTTTATCCAAATGTTTGATATTTTCCAAAGTTAGAACAAGGGATCACGTAATCATTCTGAACTAGTCTCATAAAAATATAAATATCTCAAAATATAGAACTCATTTCCTATCTATGATTCTTTTATATGAAAATAGACTCATTAAGCTTTAATTTGATATCTTATTCAGTCTCTGATTCAGTTTCTACTATTTTTGGTGATTTTTCAAAATCATGTCACTGCTATTTTCCAAAACAATTTTATTGCTAATTCACTCTTTCACACTTTCTTTGTATTAACCTCATTTTAACATACATATCACAAATCATTTTCACCACATTTCATACATCACAAGTATAGGACCATGATCACAAGGTCACCATAAAATCATCCTCATGTATAACTTACTTGTTTATAACATTACCACATCCTGGTCACTTAATGAACACATCATTCACATAACCAAGTTCCTGTACTTATTCATCACAAAACTCACAGAGCAATACATAGAGAGTCTCCCATTGAACACTTCAGATCAATCCTCGATACTTGGTGGTTTCAGCACATAGCTCCACCCATCATATAATTCGGCTCTCTTGTACACATGGTGAACACTCAGTACCACCCATGTGACCTAGCCAATTTATCTCGTAGCTCTCTTGTCTACATGGTGTCCTTCACCTGGAACCACGCATGTGACCTAGCTACATATATCCTGTAGCTCTCTTGTCTACATGGTGTACACATAGTATCACCCATGAGACCCAGCTACATCATAATGTCTTGTAGCTCTCTTGTACACATGATGTGCACTCAGCACCATACATGTGACCTAGCTACGTACTATCTGTATCATCCAATCTTTCTGAAGGTTCAACTGGGATTTCTCTCTCTTTTCCAACAATTTCACCAATCAAGTAATTATCCACAAACATATTTCCAATATTATTATAAAATATCATAACACAAGTAATATTGATGTATTACTTACATATAAACTTACATCTCATTTAATATCAAGGCAATAACATTAAATTACACATTGCCTTATTAAAAATCATGTAAACTTACAATTTCCCATAATATCCATAATCATAGAAATCACATTTATGTATGATAATTCAATGCACTTCATGTACCATAGACATATTTTAAATCAATTCATAAACTTGGCACCATAATCATTTAATTTAACATAATTCAATTAATTCACTAAATTTAACTTTCAAATATAAATTACAGCATTATTGCCGTATTATTATCATACCAACTTACATACTTTCAACACCTCAGAAATTATAATAAATATATCAATTTTACATTGAAACATTCATAAATTGATGCTTATTATACATATGAACTTACCTCGATACTAAAAGGACCATTTTACCAACTTTCCCAACTTTCGATTTTTCTCTCATTCTAGGTTCAAATCTCATTTTCCGGGATTTAAAGCATCATATTTTCTTATTTAATTAATATACTATTCAAAACAGTCCTTAACTCAAACTTTGGAAAAATTATAATTTTGTCCTTAAACTTTTGCATATTTACACTTTTTCCCCTAGGCTCGGGAATTAAACTTCATCCCTTATTCTTATGTTTTATGACATGATGATCACTTTTCCCTTCTATGGCAACATCAAATTCTCACTCTAACATATACTTATGACTATTAGGTATTTTTACCGATTAAGCCCTTTTACTCGTTTTCACTTAAAACTGAGTAGCACAAGTTGTCTAACATAATTTAAAACCTCATATTCTATCATAAAACAGCAAAATAAACACATTTCACCTATGGGTATTTTTCCAAATATGAACTCTAGCTTAAATTATTGCTAGAATAAGCTTAATCAAATTACCGGGATTCCAAAAACATAAAGAACTTGAAAAACGGGGTTAGAACGGACTTACTATTGAGCTTGGAAAGCTTGAAAACTCTAGCCATGGCTTCCCCCATGCTAATTTCGGCCTCCATGAAAAATATGAGTCACTTTTGGCTTTATTTTCCCTTTTTATTTCTTTTAATTACCAAATGACCAAAATACCCTTCCTTACTAAACTTTCAAAAATTCCATCAATGTCCAATTTTTTTCCGTCACTTAGAAATTGGTCAAATTTATATTTAGGACCTCCTAATTAATATTTCAAAGCAATTTCATACTAGAAACTTCTAGAATGCAAGTTTTGCAACTTATTTAATTTAGTCCCTAACTTCAAATTGACCACTTTAAGCATAGAATTTCTTCACAAAATTTTCACACAATCATGCAATCATATCATAGACCTCAAAATAATCATAAAATAATTATTTCTCTCTCGGATTTTTTGGTCCCGAAACCTCTGTTCCAACTAGACCCAATTTTGGGCTATTATAACTCTCCCCCCCTTTACAGATTTTCGTCCTCGAAAATCTTATCGGAGTGAAGTTTAGTATCTCTCTCATAATTTCCAGCATTACTAACTAATTGCTTTCAAGAAGATACTTTCAGAAACACTCTGTCATCAATATGAATCCCAAGATAACTCAGTCAACTCTGATATTTCTCTAACTCTGTCCTTCACTTGTCAACCATTCTCAGTCTCTGGTCATATCTATAATTATTTTATCACTGAACTCTTTGATTCCACACTTAGGAACTTAGTCAACATGATTCTCATGAATTTCTGTTATATACACCTCATCGGTAAGGGTGTGAGGTCGTATAGTCTCTAACTCGATTCTGACATATATCTATATGACACATTTTTTTTCATTGTCCACATATGTCATTATAATCATACTATCCACTTCAAACAATTTATTATTCATATCTGTCTTACATAAAATTTCCAAGTATCTCATTTCAAATAAGTGCACTCACTCATACATTCTATGAATTTTGAATAACTTTAGTCATCACAATTACTAATTAATTTAGTCAAGCATGCAACAGCATATGTAGGCCAAGCAAATATGAATAAATATATCACTATATAAACTTTCATCTCACATATTATCACATATACATATATCACGAATTCTTATTCATACCTTCTCGAGTTTAACACATCATATCTACACTTTATTCAAATACTTCAATATTACTAGTAAATGGTTAGATGTAGCTCGATTGGAGAATACTTCATTTTAAACAAAACGGTCCTCATTAGTGTCAGGAGACATCACACTATCACATATTTGTGGCATGTATAACTAAACTATCACACTTGCTATGTTAGTCCAAGAATCGACTAAACCTGCTCTGATACCACTAAATGTAACACCCCTTACCCGTACCCAAGGCCGGGATATGGTACGAGGCGTTACCGGACAGACATACAAACATTAAACTAAAATACGGGCCATAAAATTTCATTATAGTTTTCAAAACGTTCATTCACTTACACATAGTCTCTTATTTGAGTCTACGAATCCCAAAATATACTTTAGAAAGGGCTCGGGACTAAACCGAGAACTTACAAAAATCTTAGAAATTTCATGATTTAAGGCTCCACACGCCCGTGTCCCAAAGTCGTGTTCCATACACGACTGAGACACATGGTCGTGTCTCCGCCTGTATGGAATATACCTGGGCTACTTTCCAAGCTTTGGTCAACCTTAATCTCTTACACACTTATACAAAATCAAAAGCATATAACATGGTATTCATTTAATGATTAAATATTCTCAATTAAACCATAAACATAGCATTTGTATGTCATCATACATGTGTATCTCATACTCATTTTACCTTGTTTATTATAGTACCACTTAAACATTTATACCAAGATTATCATCTTACCAAATATCTTTAGCTTAATCATCAAGCATTCATATTTAAAACTAGATCATATCTTTATAAAATACCACAATTTAGATGCACAAAATAACATGTTTGCCTGAAACATTTCAATTCAACTCTATACCCAACAAGCATTACATTGAGACTAGTCATATATATATATATATATATACATGTCATGATACATATCATTCTCTTTCTATTTTCTTATAAACACATATCATTTATTTCATTATATCAATATTTCATATACCATAGTTTCCATGTATTCCACATATATTTATTTTCCTCCTCCTCCTCTCCATTCCACATCCTTAATGTATATAGCATTCTTGTGAGTACGATTCCACAATTTACTAATAAATTCTCACATCAAACTATCCACACGAGTCATAGTCGCTTACTTATTTATAATTCGAGCTAAAGAGCTCCAAATTAAGATCTGTAAATTTCCCCTGAAAGTAGACTCACAAATCTTTCCACCATAAAATTTTCATAATTTTTGATTGAGCCAATTAGTAAAGTTTATTCATTAAAATTTCCCCTATTTCACATTCTGATAGTTCTGACCTCTCTTCGCTAAAAATTAATTATCTCACAATACAGAACTTGGATGGTGTTCTTGTTGATTTATCTTGAAAATATATCATTAGGGATTATAAAAATATAATTTTAAGCCTCTAATTATTTTTATCCAAATTGTTGTGATTTTCAAAATGAAGATCAGGGGATCACGTAATCATTCTGAACTAGTCTCACAAAAACATAAATATCTCAAAATATAGAACTCATTTTCTATCTATGATTCTTTTATATGAAAATAGACTCATTAAGCTTTAATTTGATATCTTATTCAATCTCTGATTCAATTTATACAATTTTTTTATGATTTTTCAAAATCATGTCACTGCTACTTGCCAAAACAGTTTTATTTGTAATTCACTCTTTCACACTTTCTTTGTATTAACCTCGTTTTAACATACATATCACAAATCATTTTCACCACATTTCATACATCACAAGTATAGGCCCATGATCACAAGGTCACCATAAAGTCATCCTCATGTATAACTTACTTGTTTATAACCTTACCACATCCTGGTCACTTAATGAACACATCATTCACATAACCAAGTTCTGCACTTATTCATCGAAAACTCACACAACAATACATAGAGAGTCTCCGTTGAACACTTGGATCAATCATCGATACTTGGTGGTTTCAGCATATAGCTCCACCCATCATATAGTTCGGCTCTCTTGTACACATGGTGAACACTCAGTACCACCCATGTGACCTAGCCAATTTATCTCGTAGCTCTCTTGTCTACATGGTGTCCTTCACCTGGAACCACGCATGTGACCTAGCAACATATATCCCGTAGCTCTCTTGTCTATATGGTGTACACATAGTATCACCCATGCGACCTAGCTACATCATAATGTCCTGTAGCTCTCTTGTACACATGATGTGCACTCAAAGACCATACATGTGACCTAGCTACATACTATCTCAGATCATCCAATCTTTCCAAGGTTCAACCGAGATTTCTCTCTTTTCCAACAATTTCACCAATCAAGTAATTATCCACAAACATATTTCCAATATTATTATAAAATATCATAATACAAGTAATATTGATGCATTCCTTACATATAAACTTACATCTTATTTAATATCAAGGCAATAACATTAAATTGCACATGGCCTTATTAAAAATCAAATGAACTTACAATTTCCCATAATATCCATAATCATAGAAATCACATTTATGTATGATAATTCAATGCACTTCATGTGACAGCCCAAAATTGACCCTAGTCGGAAGGTGGTCTCGGGACCACAAAACCGAGGCATAAAAATAATTAAAAATTTATTTTAACGCCTATAATATGTGTGTGCTCATGTATGACATTTTATGATGATTGATTTAGTGTTATAAGGGTGAATTCCACAAGAAAGGACTTAGTAATGAACTTTGAAAGTATGATAGGGAAATGTGTGATGACTAATTAAAGCATGCATGCAAAATAATGGACTTGCATGTCAAATTCCCCTTTTATAGGTGGTGGCGGCCATGACAAGGAGGATGGGCTAAACATGTCATGAAACATGTTTTGTTGGTGCATTAGGGTGAAATAATAAACAAAGGTGTATGGGTGATAAAAAATGAAAAAAAATGTGTGTGAGTGTGGTAATCCCCCATTGCCGTGAGTTGTAGAGAAGGAAAGAAAAAATTTTGTTCATCCTTTCTTTGAGCCAAAACTAAGGAAGAAGGAGGATTTTTGCTTCATGCTTGGTTTGGAAGAGATCTAGAAGGAGATTTGGCTAAGTTTGCATCAAGATTAAGGTATGTATGAGGTTGTGTTAGGAGTTTCATGCATGTTTTGGTTGCTAACTTGATGTGCATGTTAGCCATGGCTCAAATCTTTGTTAAGCCATGGAAATGGTATTTGGCCAAAGTTGTTATGGTGATAAAGCCATTGCATGCTAAGTGTGAAGCTTGATGATGATGCATGCAATGATGGATTGTCTACTCTTGAGTAAGATTTTGAGCTTTCTTTTGTTTTATCATGATTGAAGTTGAAAAGGAGCATGATTGTCATATTCGCCATGATGCATTCATGAGCATGGTTCATGCTTCTTGCATGTTAGTTAAAATTTGTGTTTTGGATGGCTATGGACACCTTGAAATTCGCCATGCTCATATATGTATATATATGTTTGCACATGATGTTTTGGTTATGAAGGAAGTGATGAATAAGTTTGTTTAAAGAAGAAGATGTTGAAGAATAATTGTGAAATTGTAAGCACATTCTGCCTAGCACACATATGAGTGCTTGATGCTATATTGTAAGTTTTGAGCTACAATATGCAAAGCATTAACTAGTAAAATGCATGCTGTTTTTGTGTGGTATTAAGTGCATAATTGGCCTCAACATGGACAAGTATATTCGGCCTTGGGTAGCCTATTGAAGGCCTTAGCTTTTCCTTGATGCTCGAATAAATTGTATTGAATTGCTTGATGTAGTATAAAATGTGCATGACCATTGTGTATTCAAGCTAAAGGGTGGCCATATGACCATTTAAATTCCTTGTCATATTCGCCATAAGCTAGCACAATGAGGTTTTGATAAATTGAATTTGTTTGAATTAGCTCAAGAGCTAAGAGGGCCACAATTGGACAAGGGAAGGAAAAAGTAATCGAATAGCCGTAAAAGCCGTTCGACAACATCCGAGGTAAGTCCTCAAGAAGTGACCTTACTTGAATTATGTGGAATGAAATATGGATGTATTGATTATTGATTTATGTGTGTATGAGTATTCGAATGATACCCGGCTAAGTCCCGGGCGATTATGTTAGTGATTATAATTGTGTTTGAGCCTTAGTAACGAAAATAAATATGTATGTCCAATGATTATTGATGTATGTGTGCATGAGAAATTGATTGATATCTGGGCTAAGCCCCAAGACAATTATGCTGGAAATTATAACCGGGTTAAGACCAAGGCAATTGTGCTAGTGGCTACATCCGGGCTAAGACCAAGGCATTCGTGCGAAGTCATTCTATCCGGCTAAGACCAAGGCATTTGTGCAAATCGTGATATCCGGGTTAAGTCCCGTAGGCCTTGGTGCGGGTTACCATAACCGGCTATGTCCCAAGGCGATTGATCGAGTAGCGACATCCGGTTAAACTCAAAGGTATGTGATTTGAAAATTATAAGCTTGCTGGAAAATTTCAGCTAATGCACTTGTGAAATTTCCCAATGACAAGGTAAGTGCGGTGTGTGCTTTGCGCGCTAGGAGTAAGAACGTGTGAATATCCGCTCCTATGATGGAACGAGTTATCGGCCTTAATGAAGCCGTTATTTGTGTATGAACATAAGAGTTGGGATGGTGAAGTAAGTATGATTATGTGAATGTGCATTAATGAAATGATGCATTTAACTATGTGAATGTATTGCTGTAATTAGAGTTGATTATATTCCTTGAGACTTACTAAGCATAAAAATGCTTACTCCGCCGCTTTGGCTCTCGCTTTCTAGATTTCGCCGATAGCAATCGGATTCGGGATCGTTGAAGTCAAGTCATCCACACTATCAAGCCCCCATTTTGGTATAAATTCTTGGTTGAACTTGAAATGGCATGTATAGGACTACCCTTGTTGGTTTAAATATGTTATGATGTATATGTGTACGGCCATGCGAAAATGGCTCGTAATAGTGAAGTATCAACTTAAACTATTTGCGGTTTGTATATATATATATGGTGTCATGATGTGACTATGAATTGGAAATGGGAATGTTGGTCACATGATCAGCCATTGGCATGGTTAAAATGATCATATGTGGACCTATGTAAGGCAAGACTAGTTGGTTCATGGAGACTACAAAATAGGTAAGACCTACCTTAAAAACAGATGCTGCCAGCTGCAGTAACGTGAATGTGAAAAATCACCAAAATTTGTAGGAATGGTATTAAATAGTGAATCAGCTATGTAAATGAACATTGATGAGTCTATTTTCATATGGAAGAAACGAAATGGTCATAGGAGTTACATGTTAAGAGATATTAAAGCTATTGTGAGACAGGGCCAGAACGGTTTCTGGGTTCCCTGTCGCAACTTTAAAAATTTACTATAAATTATCCAGAAATAATTAGGAGACATACCTTATATGTAAAGATTCCATTTTGAGTCTAGTTTCATTAGAAACAAACGGCACCAGCATTAAAGCCCTGTACAGAGAGATATTCAAGTTATACCGCGCGAAGGTCAGAGCAGTCGATCCCTGTAACATGGGTGACTTTAACTAATAAACTGTACCAATTGGCCTGACCAAAAATTATAGAAATAAATCCATGGATGGATATATGAGTCTAAATTCAGGTAAAATTTACGAAACCAGTTTCCGAGTTTTGAAACTCGAGATATGATTTTAAAGGCGACAGTGACGCAGTTTTTCCAGCCTGACTGAAATGTCCAATGGATGGGCAAAACAAGTGAACTTGGCTTGCTAACCCCTCGTGTCCGACACCGGCGATGGTCTCGGGTTCGGGGTGTTACAATTTTATTGGTATCAAAGCCACGGTTTAGTCGATTCTAGGACTACCGTGAGGTGTTTGGGGTCTAGCTATACATGCCATTAAATGATGAATCGATAGTGTGGTGATTTCGACAATTTGACTTTGAGTTTGTTTATAGCAATGGATCCCGATCCCAACCGAGCAATAGCTGATGATGTGGAGAGTGTGGCGCTGCTCCCGCACAAGGGACAGCGCCGGACTCTCAACCTATGGCCAGCAATCCGAATGATGAGGCTAGGCAAGCCTTTTATAGTGTGATGAACGAATGGTTTAATCAATACATTCGAACTAACACTACCGTCCCACAACCTCCATTCCCGACAAATGCAACCCCAAGACCTACAATACCTCCGAGAATCGACCAAATAAGGTCAAGTAAGCCCCAGCTTGATAGGATTCAAAACATGGGGCCACTGAATTTAAAGCTACGGATGATGATGATGCCGAACGAGTTGAATTTTGGTTGGACAACACTATCCGGTGCTCGATGAGCTATCTTGTACACCGATGAGTGCTTAAAGTGTACCATCTCCTTGCTACGTGATTCCACCTACTATTGGTGGAGTACTCGACTTCGTGGTACCTAGAGAGCAAGTGACTTGGGAATTCTTTCAAACCAAGTTCAAAAAAAAAAAAAAAAAAGTGTATCGATCAGAGATTCATCGACCAAAAGCGAAGGAATTTCTTGATCTTAAGCAAGGTTCTATGTCGGTTACGACTATGAACGAAAATTTGTGAGGCTTAGCCGATCGCGAGAATGCATTTCGTCCGAAGCTATTATGTGTAAACGCTTGAGGATGGGCTGAATGATGATATAAGGATGTTCGTTGGCATTCTCGAAATAGAGATCGTAGTACTTGTTGAGCGAGCTTGTAAAGTCGAAGAGCTTAGAAAGGAGAAACAAAAAGCTGATGTGGGAACCGGAGAATTCGAAAGAGGTCCTCGGAAAGTCTCTTCAACAGCAATCAAGAGATTTCGAGATGATGTGAACCGGTCTAGAGGCGCTTTGGGCTTTTCTAGACGAGGACGCGATCGATCCCCGTGACCACACGAGTCACTTGATCGCCATGGTGGAAATGATCACCGAGAGAGGCGGAGTGTCAACATTGTGGCAAATGGCATTCGGGAGCTGTTGGTTTCGTGATCGCTCTCGCTATAAGTGTGGATCGGCCGACCACTTTAGGAAGGATTGCCCGAGGATGCTTGAACAGAATGTGAGTCGAGTGGAAACTCGGGTGCTACCATCGCCGAGGTAGGCCACCTAGAAATATGGGCAATGTCGTTGGCGGTCGAGAGGATCTAGAGATGCTACCATCGATCTCGAGGCTCGTGCTCTGCGAGGACTTATGCCATACTGCCACGCGCGAGGATGCTGCCTCTCCGGATGTCATTACGGTGCTTTCACTCTTTTCAATACTAATGTGATTGCTTTGATTGACCCCGGTTCTACTCAATCTTATATATGTGAAACCTTAGCATCCAAAAGACTTTGCCTATTGAGTCTCTCGAGTTTGTAATTCGGTGTCAAACCCTTGGGTCATTACGTGCTTGTCAACAAAGTGTGCAAGAAAAGTCCCCTAGTGTTCCGAGGTTCTTGTTTCCCGGCGGACTTGATGCTTTTGCCGTTCGATGAATTCAATGTTATTCTTGGTTTGGATGGGTTGACCATGCACGATGCGGTCGTAAATTGCAAAAGCAAGACTATCGATTTGAGGTGCGCGAATAACGAGATAATTCGGGTTAAGTCTACGGACTTAAAGGGTTGCCACCGTAATATCGCAATGTTGGCCTGAAAATATGTAAGAAAAGAGTGCGGCGTACCTTGCGTCGTGCTCGATGACAAGGAATCGAAAAAGAAACCCGAATCGTGCTCGTGGTTTGTGAATACCGGATGTTTTCCTCAAGAATTGCGGGTTTACCACCGTTCGGAAATAGAATTTGGCATTGAATTGGTACCGGTACCACTCCAATTTCGATAGCTCCGTGTCGTATGGCACCAACGAATTAAAGGAGTTGGAAGCTCAGTTGCAAGAATTGGTGGATAGAGGTTTTGCTCGCCTGAGTTTTTCGCCTTGGGGTGCGCCAGTGTTGTTCGTGAAAAAGAAGGATGGAACCATGCGGCTATGCATCGATTATCGTCAGCTTAATAAAGCGACAATAAAGAACAAATATCCGTTGCCACGTATCGATGACTTGTTCAATCAACTAAAGGGAGCCTCAGTGTTCTCGAAAATAGATTTGAGATCGGGCTATTATCAATTGCGAATCCGAGATTCGGACGTACCCAAGACCGCCTTGAGCGAGATATGGTCACTATGAGTTCCTAGTGATGCCGCTTTGGGCTCACTAATGCCCTACAAGATTTATGGATTTAATGAATCGGATCTTTAGACCATATTTGGATCGATTCGTAGTCGTGTTCATTGATGACATCTTGGTCTATTCAAGAAATGAGACCGAACATGCTGAACACCGCGGTTAGTGCTTTGCAAATTTTACTGGGATAAGCAATTATATGCTAAGTTCAGCAAGTGTGAGTTCGGTTAAGAGGTTAGCTTCTTGGGTCATGTGGTATCTCAGATCGGGTATTCGAGTCGAATTCAATAAAATTTCAGCCATACTTAATTGGAAGCCTCAGAAATATTACTTGAGGTTCAAGCTTTTGGGGCTTGCGGTTATTACCGACGATTTGTAAAGGCTTCTCAACGATAGCCACGCCGATGACGGCTTACTCCAAAAGGATGTTAAGTTCGAATGGACGAGAAATGCCAAAAAGTTTCGATCAACTGAAAACTTATTTGATGAAGCCCCAATTCTAGTGCAACCCGAGTCCCAAGCAAAGAGTTTGTCATCTATAGCGACGCCTCTCTACTTGGGTTAGGTTGCGTATTAATGCAAGAAGGTCGAGTTGTGGCCTATCGTCGAGGCAATTAAAGCCACATGAGAAAAATTATCCGACTCATGATCTCGAATTGGCAGCCATCGTATTCGCCTTAAAGATTTGGCGACATTACTTATTTGGTGAAAGGTGCCATGTATACTCGGATCACAAAAGTCTCAAATATTTGATGATCCAAAGAGACTTAAATCTGCGACAAAGACGTTGGCTCGAGCATTAAAGGATTACGAGCTGGTCATTGACTATCACCCGGGAAAGGCGAATGTGGTTGCGGATGCCTTGAGTCGTAAATCATTATTCGCTTCTGAGCGATGAGCGTGCACTTGTCTGCTTGATCCGATAGTGTGTTAGTAGCTGAATTGAAAGCCAAACCACTATTGATACATCAAATTCGAGAAGCTCGAAAAGTCGACGACGAGTTGGTCGCAAAACGGCCGAGTGTGTTCGAACAAGGATTCGAGTTTCAAATCGATGATGACGATTGTTTGAGGTTCAAAAGTCGTCTGTGTGTTCCAAAGAATTCGAACTCATTTCGATAATTCAATGAAGCCCATTGTAGCCGAATGGCAATCCACCCGGGAGTACGAAGATGTACAATGATTTGAAACGTCGGTTTTGGTGGCATGGTATGAAGCGAGACATCTCGACTTTGTTTGAGATGTTTAATATGTCAACAAGTGAAAGCGGAACATCGGTGCCTTCAGATTACTTCACCAATCACGATACCCGAGTGGAAATGGGATCGAGTCACAATGGACTTTGTATCCGGACTGCCATTGTCAGCAAGTAAGAAGGATGCGGTTTGGGTCGTGGTAGATCGATTGACTAAGTCGGCCCACTTTGTCCCCATACGTACGGATTTTTCAATGGACAAATTAGCTGAATTGTACGTTTCTCAGATTGTGAGATTACACGGGGTGCCTATTTCCATCGTGTCGGATAGAGATCCGAGATTTACCTCGCGATTTTGGAAAAAGTTGCAAGAAGCTTTGGGTACCAAGTTGCATTTCAAAGACCGCCTTCCACCCCCAAACCGATGGTCAATCCGGCGGATAATTCGAGATACTTGAGGATATGTTAAGATGTTGCATCCTCGAGTTTAGTGGTTCATGGGAACGGTATTTGCCGTTGATTGAATTCGCTTACAACAACAAATTTCAATAAAGTATTAAGATGGCACCCTACGAGGCCTTGTACGATCGTAAATGCCGTACACCATTGTTTTGACCGAGCTCGGTGAAAGCAAGATTTTCGGGTGGATTTGATTAGGGATGCTGAATGCAGAAAGTGAAAGTAATCCGTGAAAGTCCAAGATAGCCTCCGATCGTCGAAGTCGTGCGCGGACTGAAGCGTAAGGATATCGAGTATCGGTGGGTGATAAAGTGTTTCTCAAGGTATTGCCTTGGAAAAAGATACTCGATTCGGCCGTAAGGGCAAGTTGAGCCCGAGGTTCGTTGGGCCATATGAGATATCCGGCGAGTCGATCCAAAGGCATATCGTTTGATTTTGCCCCCTGAACTCGAAAAGGTTCACGATGTCTTTCACGTTTCGATGCTTCGACGCTATAGATCCGATCCATCGCACGTGATTAGTCCATCAGAAATTGAAATTCAAGCTAATATGAGTTATGAGGAAGAACCGATTCGTATCCTATCACGAGAAGTGAAAGAGTTGTGAAACAAGCGGGTTCCGCTAGTAAAAGTGTTATGGCTCAAGCACGGGATAGAAGAAGCTACTTGGGAGACCGAGAACTCTATGAAAGAGCGATATCCAAACCTATTTACGGTAAGATTTTCTGGGACGAAAATTTCTTAAGTGGGGAGAGTTGTGACAGCCCAAAATTGACCCTAGTCGGAAGGTGGTCTCGGGACCACAAAACCGAGGCATAAAAATAATTAAAATTTATTTTGACGCCTATAATATGTGTGTGCTCATGTATGACATTTTATGATGATTGATTTAGTGTTATAAGGGTGAATTCCACAAGAAAGGACTTAGTAATGAACTTTGAAAGTATGATAGGAAATGTGTGATGACTAATTAAAGCATGCATGCAAAATAATGGACTTGCATGTCAAATTCCCCTTTATAGGTGGTGGCCGGCCATGACAAGGGAGGATGGGCTAAACATGTCATGAAACATGTTTTGTTGGTGCATTAGGGTGAAATAATAAACAAAGGTGTATGGGTGATAAAAAATGAAAAAAAATGTGTGTGAGTGTGGTAATCCCCCCATTGCCGTGAGTTGTAGAGAAGGAAAGAAAAAATTTTGTTCATCCTTTCTTTGAGCCAAAACTAAGGAAGAAGGAGGATTTTTGCTTCATGCTTGGTTTGGAAGAGATCTAGAAGGAGATTTGGCTAAGTTTGCATCAAGATTAAGGTATGTATGAGGTTGTGTTAGGAGTTTCATGCATGTTTTGGTTGCTAACTTGATGTGCATGTTAGCCATGGCTCAAATCTTTGTTAAGCCATGGAAATGGTATTTGGCCAAAGTTGTTATGGTGATAAAGCCATTGCATGCTAAGTGTGAAGCTTGATGATGATGCATGCAATGATGGATTGTCTACTCTTGAGTAAGATTTTGAGCTTTCTTTTGTTTTATCATGATTGAAGTTGAAAAGGAGCATGATTGTCATATTCGCCATGATGCATTCATGAGCATGGTTCATGCTTCTTGCATGTTAGTTAAAATTTGTGTTTTGGATGGCTATGGACACCTTGAAATTGACCATGCTCATATATGTATATATATGTTTGCACATGATGTTTTGGTTATGAAGGAAGTGATGAATAAGTTTGTTTAAAGAAGAAGATGTTGAAGAATAATTGTGAAATTGTAAGCACATTCGCCTAGCACACATATGAGTGCTTGATGCTATATTGTAAGTTTTGAGCTACAATATGCAAAGCATTAACTAGTAAAATGCATGCTGTTTTTGTGTGGTATTAAGTGCATAATTGGCCTCAACATGGACAAGTATATTCGGCCTTGGGTAGCCTATTGAAGGCCTTAGCTTTTCCTTGATGCTCGAATAAATTGTATTGAATTGCTTGATGTAGTATAAAATGTGCATGACCATTGTGTATTCAAGCTAAAGGGTGGCCATATGACCATTTAAATTCCTTGTCATATTAGGACATAAGCTAGCACAATGAGGTTTTGATAAATTGAATTTGTTTGAATTAGCTCAAGAGCTAAGAGGGCCACAATTGGACAAGGGAAGGAAAAAGTAATCGAATAGCCGTAAAAGCCGTTCGACAACATCCGAGGTAAGTCCTCAAGAAGTGACCTTACTTGAATTATGTGGAATGAAATATGGATGTATTGATTATTGATTTATGTGTGTATGAGTATTCAATGATACCGGGCTAAGTCCCAAAGGCGATTATGTTAGTGATTATAATTGTGTTTGAGCCTTAGTAACGAAAATAAATATGTATGTCCAATGATTATTGATGTATGTGTGCATGAGAAATTGATTGATATCCGGGCTAAGCCCAAGACAATTATGCTGGAAATTATAACCGGGTTAAGACCGAAGGCAATTGTGCTAGTGGCTACATCCGGCTAAGACCAAGGCATTCGTATGAGTCATTCTATCCGGGCTAAGACCAAGGCATTTGTGCAAATCGTGATATCCGGGTTAAGTCCCGTGAGGCCTTGGTGCGGGTTACCATAACCGGGCTATGTCCCAAGGCGATTGATCGAGTAGCGACATCCGGTTAAACTCGAAGGTATGTGATTTGAAAATTATAAGCTTGCTGGAAAATTTCAGCTAATGCACTTGTGAAATTTCCCAATGACCGAGTAAGTGCGGTGTGTGCTTTGCGCGCTAGGAGTAAGAGCGTGTGAATATCCGCTCCTATGATGGAACGAGTTATCGGCCTTAATGAAGCCGTTATTTGTGTATGAACATAAGAGTTGGGATGGTGAAGTAAGTATGATTATGTGAATGTGCATTAATGAAATGATGCATTTAACTATGTGAATGTATTGCTGTAATTAGAGTTGATTATATTCCTTGAGACTTACTAAGCATAAAATGCTTACTCATTGCTTTGGCTCTCGGTTTTCTAGATTTAGCTCGATAGCAATCGGATTCGGGATCGTTGAAGTCGAAGTCATCCACACTATCAAGCCCCATTTTGGTATAAATTCTTGGTTGAACTTGAAATGGCATGTATAGGACTACCCTTGTTGGTTTAAATATGTTATGATGTATATGTATGCGGCCATGCGAAAATGGCTCGTAATAGTGAAGTATCAACTTAAACTATTTGCGGTTTGTATATATATATATGGTGTCATGATGTGACTATGAATTGGAAATGGGAATGTTGGTCACATGATCAGCCATTGGCATGGTTAAAATGATCATATGTGGACCTATGTAAGGCAAGACTAGTTGGTTCATGGAGACTACAAAATAGGTAAGACCTACCATAAAAACAGATGCTGCCAGCTGCAGTAACGTGAATGTGAAAAATCACCAAAATTTGTAGGAATGGTATTAAATAGTGAATCAGCTATGTAAATGAACATTGATGAGTCTATTTTCATATGGAAGAAACGAAATGGTCATAGGAGTTACATGTTAAGAGATATTAAAGCTATTGTGAGACAGGGCCAGAACGGTTTCTGGGTTCCCTGTCGCAACTTTAAAAATTTACTATAAATTATCCAGACATAATTAGGAGACATACCTTATATGTAAAGATTCCATTTTGAGTCTAGTTTCATTAGAAACAAACGGCACCAGCATTAAAGCCCTGTACAGAGAGATATTCAAGTTATACCGCGCGAAGGTCAGAGCAGTCGATCCCTGTAACATGGGTGACTTTAACTAATAAACTGTACCAATTGGCCCGACCAAAAATTCTAGAAATAAATCCATGGATGGATATATGAGTCTAAATTCAGGGAAAATTTACGAAACCAGTTTCCGAGTTTTGAAACTCGAGATATGATTTTTAAGGCGACAGTGACGCAGTTTTTCCAGCCTGACTGGAAATGTCCAATGGATGGGCAAAACAAGTGAACTTGGCTTGCTAACCCCTCGTGTCCGACACCGGCGATGGTCTCGGGTTCGGGGTGTTACACTTCATGTACCATAGACATATTTTTAAATCAATTCATAACTTGGCACCATAATCATTTAATTTAACATAATTCAATTAATTCACTAAATTTAACTTTCAAATATAAATTACAGCATTATTGCTGTATTATTATCATACCAACTTACATACTTTCAACACCTCGAAAATTATAATAAATATATCAATTTTACATTGAAACATGCATAAATTGATGCTTATTATACATATGAACTTACCTCGATACTAAAACGGCCATTTTACCAACTTTCCCAACTTTCGATTTTTCTCTCATTCTAGGTTCAAATCTCATTTTCCGAGTTCTAAAACATCATATTTTACTTATTTAATTAATTTACTATTCAAAACTGTAACACCCCAAACCCGAGACCATCGCCGGTGTCGGACCCGAGGGTTAACAAACCAAGTTCACATGTTTTTGCCCACCAATTTGACATTTCCAGTCAGGCTGGAAAACTGCGTCACTGTCGCCTTAAAAATCATATCTCGAGTTTCAAAACTCGGAAACTGGTTTCGTAAATTTTCCTGAATTTAGACTCATATATACATCCATGGATTTATTTCTAGGATTTTGGTCGGGCCAATTGGTACAGTTTATTAGTTAAAGTTACCCAAGTTACAGGGATCGACTGCTCTGACCTTCGCGCGGTATAACTTGAATATCTCTCTGCACAGGGCTTTAATGCTGGTGTCGTTTGTTTCTAATGAAACTAGACTCAAAATGGAATCTGTACATATAAGGTATATCTCCTAATTCTTTTGGATAATTTATAGTGAATTTTAAAGTTGCGACAGGGAACCCAGAAACCATTCTGGCCCTGTCTCACAATAGCTTTAATATCTCTTAACCTGTAACTCCTATGACCGTTTCGTTTCTTCCATATGAAAATAGACTCATCAAGGTTCATTTACATAGCTTATTCACTATTTGATTCCATTCCTATGAATTATGGTGATTTTTCACATTCACGCCACTGCAGCTGGCAGCATCTGTTTTAAGGTAGGACTTACCTATTTGGTAGTCTCCATGATTCAACTAATCTTGCCATACATAGGTTCATATATGATCATTTTAACCATGCCAATGGCTGATCATATGACCAACATTCCCATTTCCAAACCATAGCCACATCATGACCCCAAATATATATACATACAACCCACAATAAGTCTAAGTTCATGCTCCCTTTTGAGCCATTTTCGCATGGCCATACAAACTTACATTACAACGTATTTAACAAACAAGAGGTAGTCCTATACATGCCATCTCAAGTTCAACCAAAATTTATACCAAAATGGAGGCTTGATAGTGTGGATGACTTGACTTCAACGATCCCAAATCCGATTGCCTCGGCGAAATCTAGAAAACTAAGAGCCAAAGCAACGGGTAAGCATTTTTATGCTTAGTAAGTCTCAAGGAATATAATGAACTATAATTTACAGCAATACATTCACATAGCCAAATGCATCATTTCATTAATACACATTCTTACTTCATACTTCATCATTGTATAAGTTCGCAAAGCATCAATCAATTCAATAACTGAAATTCATTAGTCGATTGAGCGAATGTTGCTCAAACACGTCGACTTTCCAATGCACATATAACGTACCTTATCCTTTGGGCTGTCCGAGTGTACTAATTAAATTCATTTCAGCAACCAACACTCACCTCCAGCCCAAGATTCTTGGAATATAACCGGATATAATCACGTGCACAAATGCCTTGGTCTTAGCCGGATAGAATAACTTCGCACGAATGCCTTCGGCCTTAGCCCGGATATAACCACTAGCACAATTGCCTTGGGTCTTAACCGGATATAATTTCAACATAATTGTCTTGGGCTTAGCCCGATATCATTCAATTTCTCATGCACACATACATCAATAATCATTGGACATACATATTTCATTTTCGTTACTAAGGCTCAAACACAATTAATATCATTAGCATATTCGCCTTCGGGACTTAGCCCGGTGGAATTCAAATACTCATACACACATAATCAATAATCATACACATCCATATTTCATCTCACATAATTCAAGTAAGGTCACTTCTTGAGGACTTACCTCGGATGTTGTCGAACGGCTTTTTCGGCTATTCGATCACCTTTTCCTTCCCTTGTCCAATTGTGGCCCTCTTAGCTCTTGAGCTAATTCAAACAAATTCAATTTATTAAAACCTCATTGTGCTTGCTTATGGCGAATATGACAAGGATTTTAAATGGTCATATGGCCACTCTTTAGCTTGAATACACAATGGTCATGCACATTTTATACTACATCAAGCAATTCAATACAATTTATTTGAGCATCAAGGAAATGCTAAGGCCTTCAATAGGCTACCCAAGGCCGAATATTCATGTACATGTTGAGGTCAATTTTGCACTTAATACCTCACAAAAACAGCATGCAATCTACTAATTTATGCTTTGCACATTGTGGCCCAAAACTTATAATATAGCATCAAGCACTTATATGTGTGCTAGGCAATTGTGCTTGCAATTTCACAAGCATTCTTCCACATTTTCTTCTTTAAATCAATATATTCATCACTTAGTTCATAACCAAACATAATGTGCAATCATATATATGCATATATGAGCATGGCGAATTTTCAAGGTGTCCATAGCCATCCAAAACACAAACTTTTAACTAACATGCAAGAAGCATGAATCATGCTCAAGAATGCATCATGGCCAAGTATGACAATCATGCTCCTTTTCAACTTTAATCATGATAAAACAAAGAGAAAACTCAAAATCTTACTCATGAGTAGAAAATCCATCATTGCATGCATCATCATCAAGCTTCACACTTAGCATGCAATGGCTTTATCACTATAACAACTTTGGCCAAATACCATTTCCATGGCATACCAAAGATTTGAGCCATGGCTAACATGCACATCAAGTTAGCAACCAAAACATGCATGAAACTCCCAACACAACCTCATACATACCTTAATCTTGATGCAAACTTAGCCAAATCTCCTTCTAGATCTCTTCCAAACCAAGCATGAAGCAAAAATCCTCCTTCTTCCTTAGTTTTGGCTCAAAGAAAGGATGAACAAAATTTTTTCTTTCCTTCTCTACAACTCACGGCAATGGGGTATGCCACTCTCTCACACACATTTTTTTTTCATTCTTTTCTTACCCATGCTTATTTGTTTACTATTTCTCCCTAATGCCCAACAAAACATGTTTCATGACATGTTTGACCCATATTCTTTGTCATGGCGGCCATTACTTGTAGAAAGGGGAATTTGACATGCAAGTCCATTATTTTGCATGCATGCTTTAATTAGTCATCACCTATTTCCCTATCGTACTTTCAAAGTTCACTACTAAGTCCTTTCTTATAATTTAGCACCTAATTAATAAAAATCGAGACACGAAATATTTACGCATACCAATTCCACATACAATAAGTACGGAATATAACACTTAATTATTCTTGTGACTCGGTTTCGTGGTCCCGAAACCACTCTCCGACTAGGGTCACATTCGGGGTGTCACAAAAACAGTCCTTAACTCAGTCTTTGGAAAAATTACAATTTTGTCTCTAAACTTTTGCTTATTTACACTTTTTCCCCTAGGCTCGGGAATTAAACTTCATCCCTTATTCTTATGTTTTATGACATGATGATCACTTTTCCCTTCTATGGCAACATCAAATTCTCACTCTAACATATACTTATGACTATTAGGTATTTTTACCGATTAAGCCCTTTTACTCGTTTTCACTTAAAACTGAGTAGCACAAGTTGTCTAACATAATTTAAAACCTCATATTCTATCATAAAACAGCGAAATAAACACATTTCACCTATGGGTATTTTTCCAAATATGAACTCTAGCTTAAATTATTGCTAGAATAAGCTTAATCAAATTAAGGGATTCCAAAACATAAAGAACTTGAAAAGCGGGTTAGAACGGACTTCTTGAGCTTGGAAAGCTTGAAAACTCTAGCCATGGCTTCCCCATGCTAATTTCGGCCTCCATGAAAATATGAGTCACTTTTGGCTTTATTTTCCCTTTTTATTTCTTTTAATTACCAAATGACCAAAATACCCTTCCTTACTAAACTTTCAAAAATTCCATCAATGTCCAATTTTTTTCCGTCACTTAGAAATTGGTCAAATTTATATTTAGGACCTCCTAATTAATATTTCAAAGCAATTTCATACTAGAAACTTCTAGAATGCAAGTTTTGCAACTTATTCAATTTAGTCCCTAACTTCAAATTGACCACTTTAAGCATAGAATTTCTTCACAAAATTTTCACACAATCATGCAATCATATCATAGACCTCAAAATAATCATAAAATAATTATTTCTCTCTCGGATTTTTGGTCCCAAACCTCTGTTCCAACTAGACCCAATTTTGGGCTATTACAACTCTCCCCCCCTTTTCTGATTTTCGTCCTCAAAAATCTTATCGGAGTGAAGTTTAGTATCTCTCTCATAATTTCCAGCATTACTAACTAATTGCTTTCAAGGCGATACTTTCGAAACACTCATCATCAATATGAATCCCAAGATAACTCGATCAACTCGATATTTCTCTAACTCATCCTTCACTTGTCAACCATTCTCGGTCTCGGTCATATCTATAATTATTTTATCACCGAACTCTTTGATTCCACACTTAGGAACTTAGTCAACATGATTCTCATGAATTTCTGTTATATACACCTCATCGGTAAGGGGGTGAGGTTGTACAGTCTCTAACTCGATTCTGACATATATTTATATGACACATTTTTTTTCATTATCCACATATGTTATTATAATCATACTATCCACTTCAAACAATTTATTATTCATATCTGTCTTACATAAAATTTCCAATTATCTCATTTCAAACAAGTGCACTCATTCATACATTCTATGAATTTTGAATAGCTTTAGTCATCACATATACTAATTAATTTAGTCAAGCATGCAACAGCATATGTAGGCCAAACAAATATGAATAAATATATCACTATATAAACTTTCATCTCATATATTATCACATATACATATATCACGAATTCTTATTCAAAACTTCCCGAGTTTAACACATCATAGCTACACTTTATTCAAATACTTCAATATTACTATAAAATGGTCAGATGTAGCTCGGTTGGAGAATACTTCATTTTAAACAAAATGGTCCTCATTAGTGTCGGGAGACATCACACTATCACATATTTGTGGCATGTATAACTAAATCACACTTGCTATGTTAGTCCGAGAATTGACTAAACCTACTCTGATACCACTAAATGGAACACCCCTTACCCGTACCCGAGGCCGGGATATGGTACGAGGCGTTACCGGACAAACATACAAACATTAAACTAAAATACGGGCCATAAAATTTCATTATATTTTTCAAAATGTTCATTCACTTACACATAGTCTCTTATTTGAGTCTACAAATCCCAAAACATACTTTAGAAAGGGTTCGGGACTGAACCGAGAACTTACAAAAATCTTAGAAATTTCATGCTTTAAGGCTCCAAACACCCGTGTCCCAAAGTCGTGTTCCATACACGGCTGAGACACATGGTCGTGTCTCTGCCTGTGTGGAATATACCTGGGCCACTTTCCAAGCTTTGGTCAACCTTAATCTCTTACACACTTATACAAAATCAAAAGCATATAACATGGTATTCATTTAATGATTAAATATTCTCAATTAAACCACAAACATAGCATTTGTATGTCATCATACATGTGTATCTCACACTCATTTTACCTTGTTTATTATAGTACCACTTATACATTTATACCAAGATTATCATCTTACCAAATATCTTCAGCTTAATCATCAAGCATTCATATTTAAAACTAGATCATATCTTTATAAAATACCACAATTCAGATATGCAAAATAACATGTTTGCCTGAAACATTTCAATTCAACTCCATACCCAACAAGCATTACATTGAGACTAGTCATATATATATATACATGTCATGATACATATCATTCTCTTTCTGTTTTCTTATAAACACATATCATTCATTTCATTATATCAATATTTCATATACCATAGTTTCCATGTATTCCACATATATTTATTTTCATCCTCCTCCTCTCCATTCCACATACTTAATGTATATAGCATTCTTGCAAGTACGATTTCACAATTTACTAATAAATGCTCACATCAAACTGTCCTCACGAGTCATAGTCAGTTACTTATTTATAATTCGAGCTAAAGGGCTCCAAATTAATATCCATAAATTTCTCCTAAAACTAGACTCACATATCTTTCCACCATAAAATTTTCATAATTTTTGATTGAGCCAATTAGTATAGTTTATTCATTAAATTTTCCCCTATTTCACATTCTGACAGTTCCGACCTCTCTTCACTAAAAATTAATTATCTCACAATACAGAACTTGGATAGTGTTCTTGTTGATTTATTTTAAAAATATACTCATTAGGGATTTTTAAAGTATAATTTGAAGCCTCTAATTATTTTTATCCAAATGTTTGTGATTTTGCAAAGTCAGAACAAGGGATCACGTAATCATTCTGAACTAGTCTCATAAAAACATAAATATCTCAAAATATAGAACTCATTTCCTATCTATGATTCTTTTATATGAAAATAGACTCATTAAGCTTTAATTTGATATCTTATTCAGTCTCTGATTCAGTAACTACTATTTTTGGTGATTTTTCAAAATCATGTCACTGCTATTGTCCAAAACAGTTTTATTGCTAATTCACTCTTTCACACTTTCTTTGTATTAACCTCATTTTAACATACATATCACAAATCATTTTCACCACATTTCATACATCACAAGTATAGGACCATGATCACAAGGTCACCATAAAATCATCCTCATGTATAACTTACTTGTTTATAACCTTAACACATCCTGGTCACTTAATGAACACATCATTCACATAACCAAGTTCCTGTACTTATTCATCACAAAACTCACAGAGCAATACATAAAGAGTCTCCCGTTGAACACTTCGGATCAATCCTCGATACTTGGTGGTTTCAGCACATAGCTCCACCCATCATATAATTCGGCTCTCTTGTACACATGGTGAACACTCAGTACCACCCATGTGACCTAGCCAATTTATCTCGTAGCTCTCTTGTCTACATGGTGTCCTTCACCTGGAACCACGCATGTGACCTAGCTACATATATCCCGTAGCTCTCTTGTCTACATGGTGTACACATAGTATCACCCATGAGACCCAGCTACATCATAATGTCTTGTAGCTCTCTTGTACACATGATGTACACTCAGCACCATACATGTGACCTAGCTACATACTATCTCAGATCATCCAATCTTTACAAGGTTCAACTGGATTTCTCTCTTTTCCAACAATTTCACCAATCAAGTAATTATCCACAAACATATTTCCAATATTATTATAAAATATCATAACACAAGTAATATTGATGTATTACTTACATATAAACTTACATCTCATTTAATATCAAGGCAATAATATTAAATTACACATTGCCTTATTAAAAATCATATAAACTTACAATTTCCCATAATATCCATAATCATAGAAATCACATTTATGTATGATAATTCAATGCACTTCATGTACCATAGACATATTTTTAAATCAATTCATAAACTTGGCACCATAATCATTTAATTTAACATAATTCAATTAATTCACTAAATTTAACTTTCAAATATAAATTACAGACATTATTACCGTATTATTATCATACCAACTTACATACTTTCAACACCTCAGAAATTATAATAAATATATCAATTTTACATTGAAACATGCATAAATTGATGCTTATTATACATATGAACTTACCTCGATACTAAAACGGCCATTTTACCAACTTTCCCAACTTTCGATTTTTCTCTCATTCTAGGTTCAAATCTCATTTTCTGGGATTTAAAGCATCATATTTTCTTATTTAATTAATATACTATTCAAAACAGTCCTTAACTCAAACTTTGGAAAAATTACAATTTTGTCCTTAAACTTTTGCATATTTACACTTTTTCCCCTAGGCTCGGGAATTAAACTTCATCCCTTATTCTTATGTTTTATGACATGATGATCACTTTTCCCTTCTATGGCAACATCAAATTCTCACTCTAACATATACTTATGACTATTAGGTATTTTTACCGATTAAGCCCTTTTACTCGTTTTCACTCAAAATCGAGTAGTACAAGTTGTCTAACATAATTTAAAACCTCATATTCTATCATAAAACAGCAAAATAAGCACATTTCACCTATGGGTGTTTTTCCAAATATGAACCCTAGCTTAAATTATTGCTAGAATAAGCTTAATCAAATTGCTGGGATTCCAAAAACGTAAAGAACTTGAAAACGGGGTTAGAACGGACTTACTATTGAGCTAGAAAGCTTGAAAACCCTATCCATGGCTTACCCCATGCTAATTTTGGCCTCCATGAAAAATATGAGTCAATTCGGCTTTATTTCCCCTTTTTATTTCTTTTAATTACCAAATGACCAAAATGCCCTTCCTTACTAAACTTTCAAAAATTCCATCAATTTCCAATTTTTTTCCATCACTTAGAAATTGGTCAAATTTATATTTAAGACCTCCTAATTAATATTTCAAAGCAATTTCATACTAGAAACTTCTAGAATGCAAGTTTTGCAACTTTTTCAATTTAGTCCCTAACTTCAAATTGAGCACTTTATGCATAGAATTTCTTCACGAAATTTTCACACAATCATGAAATCATATCATAGACCTCAAAATAATTATAAGATAATTATTTCTCTCTCAAATTTTGTGGTCCCGAAACCTCTGTTCCAACTAGACCCTTTTGGGCTATTACAACTCTCCCCCCCTTTACAGAATTTCGTCCGCGTAAATCTTACCGGAGTGAAGTTTAGTATCTTTCTTATAATTTCCAGCATTACTAACTAATTGTTTCAAGATGATACTTTCAGAAACACTCTGTCATCAATTTGAATCCCAAAATAACTCAGTCAACTCTGATATTTCTCTAACTCTGTCCTTCACTTGTCAACCATTCTCAGTCTCTGGTCATATCTATAATTATTTTATCACTGAACTCTTTGATTCCACACTTAGGAACTTAGTCAACATGATTCTCATGAATTTCTGTTATATACACCTCATCGGTAAGGGTGTGAGGTCGTATAGTCTTTAACTCGATTCTGACATATATCTATATGACACATTTTTTTTCATTGTCCACATATGTCATTATAATCATACTATCCACTTCAAACAATTTATTATTCATATCTGTCTTACATAAAATTTCCAAGTATCTCATTTCAAATAAGTGCACTCACTCATACATTCTATGAATTTTGAATAACTTTAGTCATCACAATTACTAATTAATTTAGTCAAGCATGCAACAGCATATGTAGGCCAAGCAAATATGAATAAATATATCACTATATAAACTTTCATCTCACATATTATCACATATACATATATCACGAATTCTTATTCATACCTTCCCGAGTTTAACACATCATATCTACACTTTATTCAAATACTTCAATATTACTAGTAAATGGTCAGATGTAGCTCGGTTGGAGAATACTTTATTTTAAACAAAATGGTCCTCATTAGTGTCGGGAGACATCACACTATCACATATTTGTGGCATGTATAACTAAACTATCACACTTGCTATGTTAGTCCGAGAATCGACTAAACACGCTCTGATACCACTAAATGTAACACCCTTACCAGCACTGAGGCCGGATATGGTGCAGGCGCTACTGGGACAAACATACAAACATTAAACTAAAATACGGGCCATAAAATTTCATTATATTTTCAAAACGTTCATTCACTTACACATAGTCTCTTATTTGAGTCTCTGAAACCCAAAACATACTTTAGAAAGGGTTCGGGACTAAACCGAGAACTTACAAAATCTTAGAAATTTCATGCTTTAAGGCTCCACACGCCTGTCCCAAAGTCGTGTTCCATACACTACTGAGACACATGGTCGTGTCTCCTTTGTGGAATATACAGGCTACTTTCCAAGCTTTGGTCAACCTTAATCTCTTACACACTTGTACAAAATCAAAAGCATATAACATGGTATTCATTTAATGATTAAATATTCTCAATTAAACCACAAACATAGCATTTGTATGGCATCATACATGTGTATCTCATACTCATTTTACCTTGTTTATTATAGTACCACTTATACATTTATACCAAGATTATCATCATACCAAATATCTTCAGCTTAATCATCAAGCATTCATATTTAAAACTAGATCATATCTTTATAAAATACCACAATTTAGATGCGCAAAATAACATGTTTGCCTGAAACATTTCAATTCAACTCTATACCCAACAAGCATTACATTGAGACTAGTCATATATATATATATATATATACATGTCATGATACATATCATTCTCTTTCTGTTTTCTTATAAACACATATCATTTATTTCATTATATCAATATTTCATATACCATAGTTTCCATGTATTCCACATATGTTTATTTTCCTCCTCCTCCTCTCCATTCCACATCCTTAATGTATATAGCATTCTTGTAAGTACGATTCCACAATTTACTAATAAATTCTCACATCAAACTATCCACACGAGTCATAGTCACTTACTTATTTATAATTCGAGCTAAAGAGCTCCAAATTAAGATCTGTAAATTTTCCCTGAAAATAGACTCACAAATCTTTCCACCATAAAATTTTCATAATTTTTGATTGAGCCAATTAGTAAAGTTTATTCATTAAAATGTCCCCTATTTCACATTCTGATAGTTCTGACCTCTCTTCACTAAAAATTAATTATCTCATAATACAGAACTTGGATGGTGTTCTTGTTGATTTATCTTGAAAATATATCATTAGGGATTTTAAAAATATAATTTTAAGCCTCTAATTATTTTTATCCAAATTGTTGTGATTTTCAAAATGCAGATCAGGGGATCACGTAATCATTCTGAACTAGTCTCACAAAAACATAAATATCTCAAAATATAGAACTCATTTTCTATCTATGATTCTTTTATATGAAAATAGACTCATTAAGCTTTAATTTGATATCTTATTCAGTCTCTGATTCAATTTCTACAATTTTTTAAGGATTTTTTAAAATCATGTCACTGCTACTTGCCAAAACAGTTTTATTGGTAATTCACTCTTTCACACTTTCTTTGTATTAACCTCGTTTTAACATACATATCACAAATCATTTTCACCACATTTCATACATCACAAGTATAGGACCATGATCACAAGGTCACCATAAAGTCATCCTCATGTATAACTTACTTGTTTATAACCTTACCACATCCTGGTCACTTAATGAACACATCATTCACATAACCAAGTTCCTGCACTTATTCATCAGAAAACTCACACAGCAATACATAGAGAGTCTCCCATTGAACACTTCGGATCAATCATCGATACTTGGTGGTTTCAGCATATAGCTCCACCCATCATATAGTTCGGCTCTCTTGTACACATGGTGAACACTCAGTACCACCCATGTGACCTAGCCAATTTATCTCGTAGCTCTCTTGTCTACATGGTGTCCTTCACCTGGAACCATGCATGTGACCTAGCTACATATATCCCGTAGCTCTCTTGTCTACATGGTGTACACATAGTATCACCCATGCGACCTAGCTACATCATAATGTCCTGTAGCTCTCTTGTACACATGATGTGCACTCAGCACCATACATGTGACCTAGCTACATACTATCTCAGATCATCCAATCTTTCCAAGGTTCAACCGGATTTCTCTCTTTTCCAACAATTTCACCAATCAAGTAATTATCCACAAAGATATTTCCAATATTATTATAAAATATCATAATACAAGTAATATTGATGTATTCCTTACATATAAACTTACATCTTATTTAATACAAAGGCAATAACATTAAATTACACATGGCCTTATTAAAATCAAATGAACTTACAATTTCCCATAATATCCATAATCATAGAAATCACATTTATGTATGATAATTCAATGCACTTCATGTACCATAGACATATTTTTAAATCAATTCATAACTTGGCACCATAATCATTTAATTTAACATAATTCAATTAATTCACTAAATTTAACTTTCAAATATAAATTACAGCATTATTGCTGTATTATTATCATACCAACTTACATACTTTCAACACCTCGAAAATTATAATAAATATATCAATTTTACATTGAAACATGCATAAATTGATGCTTATTATACATATGAACTTACCTCGATACTAAAACGGCCATTTTACCAACTTTCCCAACTTTCGATTTTTCTCTCATTCTAGGTTCAAATCTCATTTTCCGAGTTCTAAAACATCATATTTTACTTATTTAATTAATGTACTATTCAAAACAGTCCTTAACTCAAACTTTGGAAAAATTACAAATTTGTCCCTAAACTTTTGCTTATTTACACTTTTTCCCCTAGGCTCGGGAATTAAACTTCATCCTTTATTCTTATGTTTTATGACATGATGATCACTTTTCCCTTCTATGGCAACATCAAATTCTCACTCTAACATATACTTATGACTATTAGGTATTTTTACCGAATAAGGCCCTTTTACTCGTTTTCACTTAAAACTGAGTAGCACAAGTTGTCTAACATAATTTAAAACCTCATATTCTATCATAAAACAGCAAAATAAACACATTTCACCTATGGGTATTTTTCCAAATATGAACTCTAGCTTAAATTATTGCTAGAATAAGCTTAATCAAATTGACTCAGGTTACAGAATTACTATTTTACCCTTGATTTACAGAATTGCCGTTTTACCCTCGGTTCTGTAATTCTGTTTTACCCTCGATTCTGAAATTACTGTTTTACCCTCGATTTGTAAAATTATCGTTTTACCCTTGATTTACTGAAATTCTTGGTTTACCTCGGTTTACAAAATTATCGTTTTACCTCGATTTATAGAATTACCGCTTTTACCCTTGATTGTGAAATTCTCGAAATACCCCTATAGGGTAGAATTTTCGAAATACCCCTATAAGGTAGAATTACTGAAATACCCTTATAGGATAGAATTACCAAAATACCCCTGTAGGGTAGAAATACCGAAATACCCTTGTGGGGTAAAATTACCATTTTGCCCCTAAGGTGTTAAATGACTGTTTTGCCCTTGTGGGCAAGTGACTGACTTGGACTGTGTGTTTGACGGATTTGATTGGGAATATATGTTGGTGATATGAATGAGTTGACTGTGATTGTTTGATTCAAATATGGGCATGACATTCTGCATACATGACATGTTGCATGGGTTGGGATTTTGTACGGAGGAAGCGTTCTGGTGGCTTTGCCACAAATATCTGTTCTGGTGGCTCTGCCACAATATCTATATTTGGTGACTCTGTCACAATATCTGTTGACCGATCGATGGCTAAGTGCCGATCACGCTACCGAAGGCTGTCTGCCGTTGTTGTGAGCTTCGTGCCGATTATAGACCCGTTATTAATGGCTCTGTGCCAACCTAAATATGGCTTTGTGCCATCTTGACTATGGCTTCGTGCCAAACGTATTTACCAGTAGCTATGTGCCTAACATATTTGTTGACGACTACTGTGTCGATCATATTTACCGAAGGCTATGCTCCAGTTATATTACCGTCACTGATGGCTATGTGCCGAAGTTATTACAGTTATCTATGGCTTTGTGCCACGTATTCTGTTAGGTGGGTTTGCCACATTATCTGATTCTGGTGGCTCTGCCACAATATCTATATCTGGTGACTCTGTCACGATATCTGTTCTGGCAGCCATGCTGCAAATTCTATGGTGTGTAGCGGATGGGTGGGTCGAGTTGTCTCCCCACATGGTGTAAGGTTGGTACGGGGTGTATACTACCGATTAGGTTGGGATTGCATTCACATTCGATTCGATTCGATTACATTCTCGATTCGATTCGATTCTCATTTTGGTTCCAATTCGATAATGTTTCTTATTCGTAATGGGCTAAGGTCCATCTGTATTGTCTGTTGTGATGGGCTAAGACCGATTGGTACTGAAATTGTAAGTAAGGTCAAAGGACTTTTAATTCTTTTAGATGACTGATTCCTTTTTATAGTAGGGATTTCACACTGAGTTTTCGTAAACACACCCGCTTATTAACCTTTCGGGTAATTTCCACCTTAGATGGATCGGGGTTGCTAGGGGCTCGGAGGAAGCCACACACACTTTGCTTATGTTACGCTTTGATTATTACCTTTAAATTATTTTATGTGGGTTGTAGTAAAGCCGTTGTAATTTTCTGGATTTCAAATTTGGAATTTTATTTATTATTCTTATAATTGCTAGTATTAGAACACGATTTTCCAAAGCAACTACTGTTATTCAAAACATCACGTAACCGCAATTATTTTTAAAGTAAGTTTCCGCAACTACCAAGATTTTTACAAAGTTGTTAAGAATGTTATTCATTTGAGGTTTTCTAACAAGGTTTAAAAAGGTATCGCTTTTAATTATTAAGAAGGGTTTTTAATGGAAACATGGTTTTCGAAAAACACTTCAATGTGACACGCCAAGTTCGAGCCAAACTTCCAGGCTGGGTTTGGGGTGTTACATTTAGTGGTATCAGATCCTAGGTTGCAACAACTCGGCTGTGGATTGGGTTTTCAAAGGTTGAATTTTAGAAAATTATTTTCAACCATGTGGTCTGTTTGAAGTATTTCTCTTAAAAAGTGTGGCACACCGAGTCTCCGGCGTCGAATCTGTAAGTCTTCTGAATACTTTTGTCTATTTAGAAATTGAAATACTATGGATTCCTTAGATATTGGTCTGAATTTAAATTTGGTATTTATTTTATGTGGATGTGATGTTTGGATATAGAAATTGTATATATGTGTGATAAATATGTGTCTACTTCAGTCAATAAGTGTTGTATGTATGAGATGTTTCAAGTTCTAGTTGAAGTGTGATAGTGATAGTAGGATCAGAGTGCACAGATGGCGTAGTGGGGTAGATGTTACACGACTACCCTGTTAGATGGAAATTTCGAGGACGAAATTTCTTTAAGGGAGGTAGAGTTGTAACACCCTGAATTTGGGCCTAGAAGTTTTGGGCCTTGAGCATGGGAGCGGTTGAAGGCAGCTTATAATATTTTGTTGTGCATGCAAATTTCGTTAATGAAGGCTTGTTTTAGTGGTTAAGTGTGTTGAGAAGTGTTGGAGAAGTCATGGGTTTAAACCTGGACTTTACCAAAAAAATTTGGTTTAAGGTGAATCAAACCACAGGTGTAGTAGGTAGGCCTTAAGAATATTGTTGGAGAAATTGTGACACAAAAACCTTATGGCTTAGTGGCAAGTGGCGTGTGGAGCATTTGAGGGAGGCATGGGTTGAATCCCATAGCAAGCAAAGAGCATTTATTTTGCTAACAGGGGACAAGAGTTGGTGTTGAATTTAAACTCGATGTTGGAGGATCCCACATCGGAAGCTAACATAAGAGTGGATGGGAAGTCGGCTTTAAATAGAGAGAACCATGAGGAGAGTAAAGGTACCTTTCTTGGTGATCCTTTCGCTTTATGGCGTGCTCGTTTGGGTTGGGCGTCGGCTAAGAGTGCTTGGAGCATGGATTAACTCCGGTCTCCAATCGGTGTGTATTTATCACTACTCTTGTTGTTGGATGGCTACTTGAGTCGCGATGGGTGAAAGGGGCCATGTGGGCCCAATGGGCCTATGGGCCCAATTGGATAAGTTGTTTGATTGTGTAGTAAATATTGGACTAGGCTAGGTGAATCGCATATCTGTGGCTAGGTTTGGGCTAAAAGGGCCACACGAGCGTGTGGGCCCATTTGGGCCGAGAATAGGCTTTAGGCCCATTCGTATTATTATCCATGTTTAGAATACTTTAGTTTACCAATTACTGAAATGCCCTCGACTTGTAAAATTACCAAAGGACTCCCGATTTACAAAATTATCGTTTTACCCTCGATTTACAGAATTATCGTTTTACCCTCAATTTATAGAATTATCGTTTTACCCTTGATTTAAAGAATTACCGTTTTACCCCCAGTTTACAGAATTACTGTTTTACCCTCGATTTACAAAATTACCATTTTACCCTCGATTTGTAAAATTACCGTTTTACCCTTGATTTACAGAATTACTGGTTTACCTTCAGTTTACAAAATTATCATTTTACCCTCGATTTACAGAATTACCATTTTACCCTTGATTGTGAAATTACTGAAATACCCCTGTAGGGTAGAACTTCCGAAATACCCCTATAGGGTAGAATTACTAAAATACCCTTATAGGATAGAATTACCAAAATACCCCTGTAAGGTAGAATTATCGAAATACCCTTGTAGGGTAGAAATACCGAAATACCCCTGTAGGGTAGAATTACCGAGATACTGTAACACCCCTAACCCGTGGTCGTTACCGGAGTTGAACACGAGGTGTTACCGGGCTTACTTCACTTATTTCCCCCTTTATATATCCAGGCAGGCTAGCTTACTACGTCACAGTCACCTTAAAAATCATATCTCGAGTTCCAGAGCTTGAAATCCAGTTCCGTAAATTTTTACTGAATCTAGACTCATAATTCCATTTAAATTGTTTTTTTTTGAATTTTTGGTTGAGCCAATTAGTACAGTTTATTAGTTAAAGTCTCCCCTGTTTCAGGGTTCGACTACACTGCCCTTTGCACATTACGACTTGGATATCTTCCTGTACAGGGCTCCAACACTTATGCCGTTTGTTTCTAAAGAAACTAGACTCACAAAGGAATCTGCACATATAGAGCATGACTTCTAATTCTCTCTGGTTAATTTATAATGGATTTTCAAATTCGGAACAGGGGATCCAGAAACCGTTCTGGCCCTGTTTAGCGAAAACTTGAATATCTCTTAAAATACAGCTCATATGGTCGTTTCTTTTCATCCATATGAAAATAGACCCATCAAGCTTCGATTATGTAATTATTTTAGCATTTAATTCCACTTATACTATTTTTAGTGATTTTTCGATCTCACATCACTGCTGCTGTCCGCAATAGCCTTGAAATAACTATGCCTATTTCATGAATTTTTTTTCCTTGGCCTTACTAATAATCCTCATACATAATACAAATTATGACCACCTTATCAAAATTAAGATTTCTAAGACTCATGACTATAAGTTTTAAAACCCCACTCAACCGACCACATAGGCCATATTCGCATGGCTTAAAATTTACAACCCAAAATTTCACAAAACAAAGAGCTTATACATGCCAAATGTTCTCCTAGATCGACTAAGAAGACAATACCAAAAGATTGCTCGCCGGTGTGATGACTTCGATGACGGTTCCGAGCACACAAGGAAAGACGAGTCCAAGAGACCTAAAATAGGTGACAAGAAAACACCGAGTGAGTTTATAACTCAGTAAGTCATAAGCACTCCACAATTATCCATTAGCAAAATTATCACAAAGTGAAACAATGAAACGAGGCTAAGTGTTCCATCCATACCGAACTATACCATAGTTCCTTAGACCTTTCGGTTCAATCTCATACCAAGTCATACACTCACATTCCATATTCTATTCAATAAGATATTTGAGGCAATTTCCATATATCAACTCATTTTCACCACAATCATGCAAACAAACGAACTTTCATCTATCCCATGATACCTTATTTACGTGACTGCAAGTTTAATCATCACATAGATTTAAAGCTTACCAAGCTCAACCCCGAGCATGAACATAGCGCCTCTTCGCCATGAGCTCCAGGTACTTACTCTTTCCGCTGTCCATGATCAACTCGATAAAGTCGCACCCTCCATGTAAGTAACCGATCGAACATATATATTAAATTCGCACACGTAGTGCTTAATAATCGATCACGCACACTTAGTGCCATGTGATTTAAGCTCGCACACATAGTGCCATATAATTTAAGTTCGCACACTTAGTGCCATACTTTTCAAGCTTGCACACTTAGTGCCAATCTTGTCACCGTGCCCGTTTATTACCCGCACACTTAGTGCCGAGACCAAACACTCTACGCATTTTACTACCTTTATACATTCAACAATGTCATCATTCCATACACATACATTTTATATACATACCATCTCATTAAACACAATTGCATGGATATTATGACCATTTAAATCAATACCAAATATATGCTTAATGACTTACCTCGGATGTTGTCGAACGTCTTCAACGGCTATTCAGTTACTTTTTCTTTCCCCTTATCCAACCTGGATCCTTTAAGCTCTTGAGCTAAATCAAACAAATTTACTTCTCAATCGAGACACATACACACGGCAACCATATACATTTCAAGAGTCAATTCATTCAGATCATTTGTCCATATATTAGCTTTTAACGCATTTGGTCACTAGGGCGACCATATTTAACTTTCAAGCATTCATTTCTAATTTTAGTTAAACAATGCCGAATGCCATTAACTACTAATGCCACACACACACACATGCATAAAATTAACCCATACATGACCTATAGCTCATTCGGTCATTCATCTCTCAAGCCCATCAAGCTTCATATCATGCTTCCTTGGCCGAATACACATATAAGCACATTTAGCATTTGATACATTCAGCCTTAGCATAGATTTCATTAAAAGTCCCTATTAGCCACTTCACCATCAATTATCTCACCCACTTAATATTTCATACTTATCATGCTAGCCGAATATTACTTGTTTAAGTTCAACACCCTTATATACCACACTAGCATCAAATATGATATCTAATTCTTCTCTTTCTCTTTTCATCAAGACAACCTATATGAACATTTAACTAAATCAAACTTCACCATCTTAATGCCCATTATAGCCAAATGTACCAAGCATTTATCATTTTGCAACATGAATTCTATAGCATGGCCGAATACTCATGCACATACACACACAACAACAAGAACTCAATGACCTAAAAATCTCCTTTTATTAAACATTCAAACTCACTCCTCTTCATGCTTCATTACAACAACATCAAAACACCAACCAAGAAAGGCAACATCCATGGCCGAATTTCATCTCTATTTAAATAGCAAAAGAAATCTAAACCATGGGCTAGGTAGAACTCGAGCTAACAATTTAAAACATGCATGCATCTCATGGAATATCATCAAACCGACCTTAACTTAGCTACAAGCATGGCCGAATCTCTCATTATTTCCTCCCTTCTTTCCTTTGTATTTCGGTCAAGAACAACCAAAAGAATGAACAAAACCTTTTTTTCTCTTTTTTTCTTCTCCAGTCACGGCAATGGGAGCATGCATGAGACCATTTCTTTCATTTTTTTTTTCATCACTCCTCCCTTTCATTATTTTATTTTTCCTTGCATAATGCATTAGGCCAACATGTCTAGGACATGTTTTCTTTGCCCATCATCCTTGTCATGGCCGGCCACTAGGCTTAGATTTAGGGAAATTTGACATGCAAATCCCTCATTTTCACAACATGCATTATTAGGCCACTTTGCATTTGCCTAGCACATTTCTACATTTTCTCATATAAGTCCTACTAACTGAATTCACATGCAATCGACTAAATCGAAGCTTGGAACTTTCACACATTCATATTTACACATTTTAGACAATAAATACCATGTTCAAAAAATCTAGTGACTCGGTTTAGCGGTCCCGAAACTGCTTTCCGACTAGGGTCACTTTAGGGTTGTCACAACTCTCCCCCACTTAAGAAATTTTCGTCCCCGAAAATCTTACCGGTAAATAGGCTCGGGTGTCACTCTTTCATGGAGTCCTCAAGTTCCCAAGTGGCTTCTTCAATTCTGTGTTTATGCCACAACACCTTCACTAATGGGATTTTCTTATTTCGCAACTCTTTTACTTCACGCATCAGAATGCGAACCGGCTCTTCTTCATAACTCAAATTAGGCTGAATCTCAATCTCAGATGGAGTGATTACGTGCGATGGGTCGACCTATATCGTCAAGCATCGAGACATGAAAACGCTGTGAATCTTTTCGAGCTCAGGGGGCAGAATTAATCGGTATGCGACTGGTCCAACTCGTTCGGATACTTCATACGGACCGATGAACCTTGGACTCAATTTGCCCTTACGGCCAAATCTAAGCACATTCTTCCAGGGTGAAACTTTGAGAAATACTTTGTCTCCAACCTGATATTCAATGTCTTTTCTTTTCAAATCCGCATACGACTTTTGGCGATCCGAAACAGCTTTCAAACTTTCACGAATTACTCGAACTTTCTGCTCGGCATCCTTAATCAAATCAACCCCGAAGATTTTACTTTCACTAAGTTCAGTCCAGAATAATGGGGTACGGCATTTACGACCGTATAAAGCCTCGTAAGGCGCCATCTTAATACTTGATTGAAAACTATTGTTGTAAGCGAATTCAATCAAAGGTAAATACCGTTCCCATGAACCACTAAACTCAAGGATGCAACATCTCAACATATCCTCGAGGATTTGAATTATCCGTTCGGATTGACCATCGATTTGGGGATGAAAAGGTGCTAAAATGCGACTTGGTACCCAAAGCCTCTTGCAATTTCTTCCAAAATCGCGATGTAAATCTTGGGTCTCTATCCGACACGATAGAAATAGGTACCCCATACAATCGAACAACTTGGGAGACGATAATTCGCCAATTTATCAGCGAAAAATCCGTGCGGACAAGGATAAAATGAGCAGATTTGGTCAGTCTATCAACAATGACCCGCATCGAGTCTTTCTTATTCTGAGTCAATGGTAACCCAGACACAAAGTCCATTGTTACTCGATCCCATTTCCATTCGGGTATCATGATTGGCTGAAGTAATCCCGACGGCACTTGATGTTCCACTTTCACTTGTTGACATATCAAACACTTTGAAACAAATTCTGAAATGTCTCGTTTCATACCGGGCCACCAAAATTGGCGTTTCAGGTCATTGTACATTTTAGTACTACCCGGGTTGACTGACATTCGACTACTATGAGCCTCGTTCAAAATCATCGAAACAAGTTTCGAATTCCTTGGAATACATAATCGACCCTTGAATGTCAAGCAATCATTGTCGTCAATCTGAAATTCCGATTCCTCATTCGAAACACATTCAGCTCGTTTAGCGACCAATTCAGCGTTGACCTTCTGGGATTCAAGTATTTGATGAACCAATAACGGTTTGGCCTCTAATTCAACTACTAGCACCTCATCTGGTGAAACGGACAGGTGAGCATCCATTGCTCTCAAAGCAAACAAAGCTTTTACGACTTAAAGCATCGGCCACCACGTTGGCCTTTCCGGTGATAATCAATGACAAGTTCATAGTCTTTCAACAACTCAAGCCAACGTCTTTGCCGCAGATTTAGATCTCTTTGAGTCATCAAATATTTAAGACTTTTGTGGTCCGAATAAATATGACACCTTTCTCCAAACAAGTAATGTCGCCATATTTTCAAGGCGAACACTATGGTCGCTAGTTCAAGGTCATGGGTCGGATAGTTTCTCTCATGCGGCTTTAGTTGTCTCGACGCGTAAGCCACAACTCGACCCTCTTGCATCAATACACAACCTAGCCCAAGCAAGGATGCGTCACTTGTAAATGATTTAACTCTTTACCGGACTCGGTTGTACTAGCACCGGGCCTCGGTTAAGCAGGTTTCAATCGATCGAAACTTTCTTGACAAAGTGTTCGACCACTCGAACTTAACATCTTTTGAAGTAGTTTTGTCAACAATGGCAACTATCATCGAAAAACCCTTTACAAACCGTCGATAGTATCCGCAAGCCCCAAAAGCTCCTAACTTCCGTAACATTCCTTGGAGGTTTCCAATCGACTATGGCCGAAATTTTATTCGGGTCCACTCGACACCGATGCGGACACCACATGCCCCAAAAAGCTAACCTCTCACCAAAATTGCATTTATGAACTTTACGATAATCGCTTATCTCGTAAAATTTGCAGCACTAGTCTCAAGTGTTCAGCATGTTCGGTTTCATCTCTCGAATAGACCAAAATGTCATCAATAAACACAACTACAAACCGATCCAAGTATGGCCTGAAAACTCGATTCATTAAATCCATAAACACCGCAAGGGCATTAGTGAGCCCAAACGGCATCACTAAGAATTCGTAGTGACCGTACCTTGTTCTAAAAGCAGTTTTGGGTATGTCCGAGTCTCGAACCCTCAACTGATAATAACCCGATCTCAAATCTATCTTTGAAAACACTGAGGCTCCCTTTAATTGATCGAACAAATCATCAATACGTGGCAACGGATATTTATTCTTTATTGTCACTTTATTCAGCTGATGATAGTCGATACACAATCTCATGGTTCCATCCTTCTTTTTCACAAACAATACTGGTGTGCCCCATGGAGAAAAACTCGGTCGAGCGAAACCTCTATCCGTCAATTCTTGCAATTGAACTTTCAATTCTTTCAATTCCGTTAATGCCATACGATACGGGGCTATTGAGATTGGCGTAGTACCAGGTACAACTTCGATGCCGAATTCCACTTCTCGAACCGGTGGCAATCCCGGTAACTCCTCAAGAAAATCATCTGAATACTCACAGACCACTGGTACTGATTCAAGTTTCCTTTCCGTCTCTTTGCTATCAAACACATACGCAAGGTACGTTTCACACCCCTTTTTCACATATCTTTGAGCGGTCATTGAAGGTATTATCACTGACGCTCCCTTTAAATCGGTAGACTCAACTCGGACTACCTTATTATTTGCACTCCTCAAATCAATGGTTTTCCTTTTGCAGTTCACCACTACATCATGTACGGTCAGCCAATCCATACCAAGAATAACATCAAATTCGTCAAATGGTAAAAGCATCAGATCGGCCGAAAAACAGGATTCTCTAATTATTAGGGGGCATCTCTTGCACACTTTATCAACGAGTACGTATTGACCCAAAGGGTTTGACACTCGAATTACGAACTCAGTAGACTCAACAGGTAGAGTCTTACTGGATGCTAAGGTTTCACATACATATGAATGAGTAGAGCCAGGGTCAATCAATGCAATCACACTAGTATCAAAGAGAGTAAAAGTACCAGTGATAACGTCAGGGGAGGATGCCTCCTCTCGTGCGCGGATGGCATATGCTCTAGCAGGAGCACGGGTATCGGATAGAACAACCGTATCAGAGGCCCCTCTTGGATTACCACCCCTACCTCCTAAAATTCTCGGGGGTCTACCTCTAGCCGTCGTTCCACTAGGTCTTGCACCTTGCATCTTATTCTTCTCATCTAGCTCCGTGCAATCTCTAATGAAGTGGTCCTTCGAACCGCATTCGTAATAGGCCCTGTTAGCAGACTTACCCCAACATTCACCTATATGTCGTCTTCCACATTGGGGGCATTCAAGCTTTTCTTGACGATTATTGCCCACACTAGCAACTGAAGTAGCTCGTGAGTCCATCGATGGTCGTGCTCTAATGGAAATCCCCGCAGTCGTCCTTAACTTATTTGTGTCCTCTCTGAATTTCTTCATAGCCGAAAATGGGGTTTTACCCGTCGATCTCTTACGACAGTCTTTAGCTTCAAATTCAGCCTTCTTCTTCTCCCTTCCAAGTTCTTCCGCGTTGCAGGCTCGTTCAACTAGTGTTACAAATTCTTTTATCTCCAAAATACCCACCAGCAGCCTTAAATCTTCATTCAATCCTTCTTCAAATCTTTTACACATAGCAACCTCATCAGCCACACACTCCCGAGCATACCAACTAAGTCTTACGAACTCATGTTCGTATCAGATACTGTCATACGACCTTGCTTGAGCTCCAAGAATTCCTTACGCTTTTGATCGATGAACCGTTGACTGATATATTTCTTTTGAAATTCTGTTTGAAAGAAATCTCAAGTAACTTGTTCTTTTGGGACTATGGAAATCAAGGTCCTCCACCAATAGTAGGCTGAGTCTCGCAACAAGGATATAGCACAATTAAAACATTCATCGGGTGTGCATGACAGTTCATCAAACACCCGAATGGTATTATCAAGCCAGAACTCGGCCCTTTCGGCATCGTCAGTAACTATGGCCTTGAACTCCTCGGCCCCGCGCTTCCTAATTAAGTCCACAGTGTGGTTTACTCAACCTCACAGATCGAATCGATGGCATTACGGGCTCTTGGGGTGGAGTATTTAAATTCGGGAATGGTTGGACAGCCGGATTGGTTCGGGCATATTGCGCGACCCACTAGCATCAAATATGATATCTAATTCTTCTCTTTCTCTTTTCATCAAGACAACCTATATGAACATTTAACTAAATCAAACTTCACCATCTTAATGCCCATTATAGCCGAATGTACCAAGCATTTATCATTTTGCAACATGAATTCTATAGCATGGCCGAATACTCATGCACATACACACACAACAACAAGAACTTAATGACCTAAAAATCTCCTTTTATTAAACATTCAAACTCACTCCTCTTCATGCTTCATTACAACAACATCAAAACACCAACCAAGAAAGGCAACATCCATGGCCGAATTTCATCTCCATCAAATAGCAAAAGAAATCTAAACCATGGGCTAGGTAGAACTCGAGCTAACAATTTAAAACATGCATGCATCTCATGGAATATCATCAAACCGACCTTAACTTAGCTACAAGCATGGCCGAATCTCTCATTATTTCCTCCCTTTTTTCCTTTGTATTTCTGTCAAGAACAACCAAAAGAATGAACAAAGCCTTTTTTTTTTCTTTTTTTCTTCTCTAGTCACGGCAATGGGAGCATGCATGAGACCATTTCTTTCATTTTTTTTTTCATCACTCCTCCCTTTCATTATTTTATTTTTCCTTACATAATGCATTAGGCCAACATGTCTAGGACATGTTTTCTTTGCCCATCATCCTTGTCATGGCCGGCCACTAGGCTTAGATTTAGGGAAATTTGACATGCAAATCCCTCATTTTCACAACATGCATTATTAGGCCACCTTGCATTTGCCTAGCACATTTCTAAATTTTCTCATATAAGTCCTACTAACTGAATTCACATGCAATCGACTAAATCGAAGCTTGAAACTTTCACAATTCATATTTACACATTTTAGACAATAAATACCATGTTCAAAAAATCTGGTGACTCGGTTTAGCGGTCCCGAAACCGCTTTCCGACTAGGGTCACTTTAGGGCTGTCACAGATACCCTTGTGGGGTAAAATTACCATTTTTCCCCTAGGGTGTTAAATGACTGTTTTGCCCTTGTGCGTAAGTGACTGACTTGGACTGTGTGTTTGACGGATTTGATTCTGAATATATGTTGGTGATATGAATGACTTGACTGTGATTGTTTGATTCAAATATGGGCATGACATTCTGCATACATGACATGTTGCATGGGTTGGGATTTTGTACGGAGGAAGCGTTCTGGTGGCTATGCCACAAATATCTGCTACGGTGGCTCGCCACAATATTCAGATTAGGTGACTCTGTCACAATATCTGCTCTGCGACCATGCTGCAAATTCTGTGGTGTGTAGCGGATGGGTGGGTCGAGTTGTCTCCCCACATGGTGTAAGGTTGGTACGGGGGTGTTACAGGGGTGGTGATGAGATGTAGAGGCGTTAACAAATCTGGTGTAGAGTGGCATCAATGTTGTCAAATCATTGAAAACACTGCAGCTCGAATCGGGTGAGGCGTTCAGAGATGTCAGCATATGAAGCTGCCACATGAACTGGACAAGAAGTTGGTTGGTGGCTGAGAATAGGGATCAGGGAGTGGAGAAGGGGAGATTTCAGCCAGGGCTTTGGAAAGGAAGAGGAAAATGAACGGTGATTTGCTTATATAGGGGAGGGCCACACAGCCTAGGGTCATGCCCGTGTACTTATGAGGGTGAGCTCGTGGATTGTTGTACACAGTTGAAGGCCACGGTCGTGTCACTCGCCCGTGTTAAGGAAACAGAATCGTGCTTTGTCCCTGGCACACCCGTGGGTTTCCATCCCCACGCCCGTGTGTTCCTATCAAGTTCACCCACGGCCATGTCGCACGGCTTTAGGGATTTATCGCACCCCATGTTTTGGGGAAATCATGTCATGCTTCAACACGGCCGTATTGCACGGCCGTGGCTTCTTCCCCTATTTGGCCACGGCTTTAGGTACGCCCGTGTGCCTGGCCGTGTGGGCTGAAAAACTTTTCAATTCAAAGATTAAGTTAAGGATCCAAAGTGTTAGAAAATAAAAATAAAGAAATCAAAATATGTTAATGCTCGGGTTGCCTCCCGAGAAGGGCTTATTTATAGGCTAAGCTCGACTGACCTCTCCGTTGATTTATCATGGTGGGTTGAGGATTTCATACTCCTCGTTCCTGCTTTCAATTTTGAAATAAGGTTTTAAACGGGTGTTGTTTACCTTAAAAGTGCGGAACTTGGGATGACTCACCTCCACTATACCGAATGGAAAAATACTAAGTACCGTAAGAGGGATTTCCTCATTTGGTGTGGTAGTGACAATGTGAGGATCAACGACATCTAGTAAGACTGTATCGCTGACCTGGAGTTGATTAGGAGAGGTATTGGGCTTGTGTTTGCGTAGTTTCGATCTATCGTGTGTTCTCGGTTTGTGTTCTCGCCATTCATCTAGCTCCTCTATCCATAGTCTTCGTTCTTCATGGACGTCTTTGTTCTCTTCATGATAGTAGCAGACTGTTTCTATTGTCTTGGTTCAAGGAAGTTCCTGCAAGGACGATTGAATATTATTTTTATCATCGACAGGTTTTATAGCATTAGCTTGAGTCTTAGAGGTTTTGACTGAGTCGCGTGCTTGGAATGTTACTGCGTCGTCACCTGCATGAAGTGTTAGCCCTCCTGTGCCTAGATTAATAATGGTTCTGGCAGTTGCTAAAAATGGTCATCTTAAAATTAAAGGTACCTTGTTATCCTCATTCATATCTAAGACAACGAAGTCTACTGGGAAATAAATTTATCAATTTTAACGAGAACGTCTTCAATAATACCTTTAGGAAATCTAACTGTTTTGTCAACCAATTGTATGCTTATCCTAGTCTGTTTGGGTTTACCGAGACCTAGTCATTTAAACATTTTATATGGCATAACATTTATACTTGCCCCTAGATCAGCTAAAGCATTATTCACAGATAGACTACCAATTAAGCAAGGAATTGTAAAACTCCCTGGATCTTTCAATTTGTTAGGTAGCTCATGCTTTAGAATAGCTGAGCAGACTGCATTGAGTTCCACATGTGATGTAGCGTCTAATTTCCTTTTATTGCTCAGAAGTTCTTTTAAGAATTTTGCTGAGTTTGGCATCTGCGAAAGAACTTCAATAAAGGGTAAGTTAATATGTAATTTCTTTAAGAGTTTGACAAACTTACCAAATTGCTCTTCTGTTCTATCTTTCGTCATCGCTTTAGGATATGGCACACGAGGTTCATGATTTGTACTTACCTGTTTGGGATCATTATTTTTTACCTCTTCTCGTCCTTTGTTCATCGTGTTGTCTTGCTGTAATTCTGGCTCAGGTGTAATGAATCCTTCTTTATCTTGAGTGCTAATTGCATTGAGGTGTTCCCTCGGATTAGGTTTAGTATTACTTGGTAGGCTACCTTGTGGTCATTCAAAGATTAGTTTGGACAGCTGGCCTATCTGAGTTTCGAGTCCTTGGATCGATGCTTGTTGATTCTTAAGTGCTGCCTCGGTATTTTGGAAACGGGTTTCTGACATTGATATAAATTTTGAAAGCATCTCCTCAAGGTTCGATTTCTTCTTTTGTTGATAAGGTGGCTGTTGAAAATCCTGAGGATTTTGTGGCTTTTGATTTCCTTGACCACCCCAGGAGAAATTTGGGTGGTTCCTCCAATCTGCATTTTATGTATGGGTTATTTTAAGATCTAAAGTTATTGTTACCCATATAGTTGACTTGTTCTTCTTCAGTTGTAGGATTGAAGGATTAGTATTCTGTATGTACACCTCCTGCACACCTCATTACTGGATGTACCTGTATAGAACCAAGAAAACTATCTATCTTTTTATTGAGAAGTTCTACCTGATTTGAGAGCATGGTGACTGAGTCGATGTTATAAATGCTGACTGTTTCGTTGGCTTTATCCTCATAACTTGCCACTGATAGTTATTTAGTGACATCTTCTCTATAAATTCATAGGCATCTTCTGGTGTTTTATTGTTGATGGTTCCACCAGCAGCTACGTCAGTCATTTGTCTTGTCGAGGGATTTACACCATTGTAGAATGTTTGAACTTGCGGCCAAAGCGGGAACCCATGGTGAGAGCACCTTCTCAGTAAGTTCTTGTATCTCCCCATGCATCGTAAAGTGTTTCTAAATCCATCTGCATAAAAGAAAGAGATATCATTATGCAATTTAGCTGTTTGAGCCGGAGAAAAATATTTTAGTAAAAATTTTTCGGTCATTTGTTCCCAAGTAGTGATAGACCCTCGTGATAACGAGTTCAACCACTGTTTAGCTTTGTTTCTCAGTGAAAAGGGAAATAATCGAAGATGAATGACATCATCAGAAACGTAAAATTCTAGGAAATTTGCTAAGTGAGTGTTGGGATCTTCATCCTGTAAGCCATCAAACTGAACAAACTACTGTATCATCTGAATAGTGTTAGGTTTTAGTTCGAAATTATTCGTAGCAATAGCAGGTCTAACTATACTAGATTCAGTTCCTGTTAAAGAGGGTTTAGCATAGTCATACATAGTACGTGGAGTAGGATTTTGATTAGCTGCAATTGCAGGAGGCAGCTGATTGTCTTGGTTTTCAGCCATCTCTTTTGTTGGTGGTTGAGTTTCGTCTTCTTGCTTGTTCTCTGTATATCGTAAGCTGCGCCTTATCTCTCTTTGATTTTTGCGAACTATGAGGTCGGTTTCTTCATCAAAAAGTAATGGTCCTGACGGGTTTCTTCTAGTCATAAACTATAAAAAACCTACCAAGAGAAAGAATAAGTAAATTAATAAATAAGAAAATAAGATAAAGTTGCAAGAAAAATAAATGGCTAAAGTAATAAAAATTTAGTGTTCCTAATATTTCAATTCCCCGACAACGGCACCAAAAACTTGATCGCGTGATTCGTAACAAGTAATAAATATTTATAATGAAGATCAAACCTAGACTAACTATTATCACGACGAAAAGGCAAGCGCACCTATCGAACAATAGTATAGTAACGGCAAGACTGGGATTTCGTACCCAAGGGAACTAAAAGTACTAGTAATAACTATCTTTTTATTATCTAGCCTAAGAATAAAAGGGGTTCGTTTTAATTAACTAATTATTTAAACTAAGAACGCATAGAGAAAAGAATTGGGGAATTACTTTTGGGAAAATCGATTGACTTGAGGCAATACCTAAGGAAAAATCCACCAAGACTTTACTTGTTATTCTGGCTCTAAATCGGACGATTTATTAATTCAACCTGTTCCGTAGAGATCCCTAAGTTATGTTATTATCCCTATTCAAGACTAATAATGTCTAATCCCTAGATTGAACAACCGAGACTTTTCTCTAATTAACACTCTAGGGTTGCATTAACTCGATCTATGGATCCCCTTATTAGGTTTCACCCTAATCTAGCAAAATCTTGTCACCCTATTTCTAGGCGCGCAATCAACTCTGCTTAATTATGGCAAATGTACTCTTAGACAAGGTCTATTCCTCCTCTGAATAAGAGCGTGTCTTGAATTAGTATCCTGGGATATCAAAACAAGAATTAAGAACACATATTTAAGAACAAGTTAAATATTTATCATACGATTCAGAAAATAATAACAAGATTTGTCTTAGGTTTCATTCCCCTTAGGTATTTAGGGGATTTAGTTCATAACTAAATAAGAAAACATCTCAGAAGAATAAAGAATACAAAACATAAAGAAAACCCAAAACTCATGAAGGGAAATTGAGGAGAGATCTTCAGTCTTGATGATGAATCCAGCTTCTGAGATGGATCAATCGGCTTCTTTAGGGTAATTCCTTACCCCTCTTCCCCGTCTCTCTTTTCCTCCTCCTCTAGTGTGTATTTATAGGCTTTGGAATGCCTAGAAACCCTCAAAAGTGGCCTTTTCCAAATTGGACTTAACTTGGGTTCGGCAGAGACACGCTTGTGCTCGATTACTTCAGGCCGTGTTCGAGTCTGCCAAATTAACAAGGCCATGTGGTCTGCTTATGTGAGGAGGTCCAGGCCGTGTTGATTTCGTACTTTGGCCCATTTTCTCTGTTTTTGGCCGGTTTCTCATTCCTTTCGCTCTCCTATGCTCTCCTAAGTATAAATTATGAAAGTAAAGCATTAGGAGGATCGAATTCACTAATTCTAATGAGAAATCATCCATAAAATGCATTAAACATGGGATAAAAATATGTATAATTTATGGTTTATCAAAGATACTATGTGTACAAAGCTTGATGAATTAGTATGAACATATTAATTGTGATGGAATAAAATTGATGGATGATTTGAGAACTACTAAGTGTTTATTAGATGATGTTTTGTATTATATAAATTGTAGATTATATTTAGTACGAACTTTCTAAGCTTCAAAGCATACTGTGTGAAATGTTCTCTGTTTTACAGTGTTATAAAGCTAGCTCAGGTCCGAGGATCGCCAGTGACTCATTCACACTATCGGACATCTATTTGTGCATCATTTTGAGAGTTGTATATATGGTATATGGCATGTATAGGCTAGTGTCATTTTGGTATGTTTTGTGTTGTGATTAGCCATGAGACTTGACCTGTAAATATTGGTATGTATGATTTCTTAAGTTGGTCTAATCGGTATGTTTGATAAGTAAGAAATGTGATGTTTATAATGTTCATGTGATGGTTTAAATATGGGATGTTGAATTGACAAGTTTTGTGGTATGAAATAGGTGATAAGATATGAGATTATACTTTTGAAACTTATGTGAGTTTTAGTGATTTTGGTATATTTAGGTTGTGGAATTGAGTAGTGAATTGGATGGTATTTGGATGTTATGCAATATGTATGAAATGGTTGATTTGGTTGCTTATAAATGATACAAAAATGTTGTGGTTGTGTTGTCATTGAGGTAGGTCGAAAATGTGGCTTAAACCAAGCCTAATTTCACCCCACACGGGCGTGTGTCTCTATCGTGTGTCTGTTGTGATTTAGCTATTCAAGTCAGTCTCGAGCACGGCCTAGATACACGAGCGTGTCTGGTGGCCGTGCAAGGAACACATCCTTCGTACATAGGTATGTGTGGCAGTTTCGAAGGGTACTTAGGCTAGACACATAGGCATGTGGTTGGCCGTGTGACCCAAGTCAGTTTCGACCGTGGCCAAGGCACACAGTCGTGTCTTGTGGTCATGTGGTTAAGTCAGTATGTATGCCCTGTTTTTGCACGGTTTAGACTGTATACCCTGTTTTTCCACGGTTTAGACACACGGGCATGTCTAAAGCCGTGTGAGGCACACGGCCTGTTCACATGGGCGTGTGACTTGTGAAACTTTAAAAATTTTGTTAAGTTTCTGAGAAAAATTGTATGTGCTCAGTTTAGTCCCGACCCCTTTCTAAAGCATGTTTAAGGTCTCGTTGATCTAATACAAGGGACTTGATATTTATGTATGATCTATGGTGTTATGATGATTATGTAATGAATGCTAGATGTTTTGATATGTTCGGAAATACTCTTTTACCCTAGTCCGGCGATGGATACGGGTTAGGGGTGTTACACCCCCTTTGGCGAGCTTCCTAATTCGCCGAAGTACTGGCGAACCCTTACTTGCAATGCCAAAACTTCCAAGTCTGATCTCGAGATATTACATGCCCTACGGGTTTTATCCCTTCCGATAAGTCTACAAGTTCGCACACTGAGTTGGAGTCCATAGAATCCATCTCAACTTTCATAGTTATTTCCCAAAGCTTGGATTCAACACTCTGCATCACTTCATCATATGTGAGTGGGTCATCATCTTCCGTTTCGACAGACTTAGTGTTAAAAACACTTTTGCCAAATTGGAAGAACTTAGGCCTACGAGAGACCCTCCCACTACGATGAAGCACCCTATCTTGAGGGTAAATTAAAGAAATGTGTCATTTTTTATAAAAATTGAAAAATGAAGCTATTTTTTTTTAAATTTACCATTATAATTTGTTTTTGGATAGAGAAATTGAAAATGCATCCTATAGGGCGTGTCTTTATTGAAAATGCGTCCTATAAGGCGTGTCTTCCTTAAAAACTGATAAACCGTAATTTATACATATTTTTACCCCATGCTTAACACATTTTATGGATGATTTTTCCTTAGAATTGGTGAATTCGATGCTCCTAATGCCTTAATTTCATGTTTTATACTTAGGAGAGCATAGGAGAACGAAAGGAACGAGAAACATGGCAAAAACGGAGAAAATGGGCCAAAGTACGAAATAAACATGGCCTAGACTTCCTCACATGGGCAAACCACACAGCAATGTCAATTTGGCAGAATCGAAGCATGGCTCACATGGGTAGAAGACACGCCCGTGCCATTCTAACAGGTTCAAGCACGACCTGAAGTAATCGCACACGGGCGTGTCCTTGCTGAGCCCAAGTTGATTCCAATTCAGAAAAGGCTAATTTCGAGGGTTCTTAGGCATTCCAAAGCCTATAAATACACCCTAGAGGATGAAGAAAGGGACAGGCAGAGAGAATAAGGCAGGGAACTGCTCAATGGAAGCCAATTGATCCATCGTAGAAGCCGGATTCACCATCAAGACTAAAGATCTCTCCTCAATTTTCCTTCAGGAGTTTTGCGTTTTCTTTATGTTTTGTATTCATTATTCTTCTGAGATGTTTTCCTTTTTAGTTATGAACTGAATCCCCTAAATACCTAAGGGGAATGAAACCTAAGACGAATCTTGTTATTATTTTCTGAATTGTATGATAAATATTTGGCTTGTTCTTAATCATGTGTTCTTAATTCTTGTTTTGATATCCTAGGATACTGATTCAAGATAAGCTCTTATTCAGAGGAGGAATAGACCCTGTCTAAGAGTACAATTGTCATAATTAAACGGAGTTGATTGCGCGCCTAGAGATAGGGTGACAATATTTTACCGGATTAGGGTGAAACCTAATAAGGGTATCCACAGATCGAGTTAATGCAACCCTAGGGTGTTAATTAGAGAAAAGTATCAACAATTCAATCTAGGGATTAGACGTTATTAGTCTTGAATAGGGATAATAACATAACTTAGGGATATCTACGGAACAAGTTAAATGAATAAATCGTCCAATTTGGAGTGAGAATAACAAGTGAAGTCTAGGTGGATTTTTCCTTAGGTATTGTCTTAATTCAATCGTTTTCCAAAAGTAATTCCCCAATTCTATTTTTGAATTCTTAGTTTAGTAAATTAGTTAGTTAAAACAAACCTCCTTATTTTTAGGCTAGATAATAAAAAGACAGTCATTACTAGTACTTTTAGTTCCTTTGGGTTCGACAATCCGGTCTTGCTAAAACTATACTATTGTTCGATAGGTACACTTGCCTACATCGTGATAATAGTTAGTTTCAAGAACTATACTATTGTTCGATAGGTACACTTGCCTACATCGTGATAATAGTTAGTTTCAAGAACGATTCATTATAAATATTGAAAACCTGTCACGAAAATCATGATTAAAAACGTGTCCTACAGGGCGCGTTTTCACTGTCTTATAAGTGAAAATGCGTCCTGAAAGTTGGACTTTCAGTCACGCCAGCTGAAAACATGCCCTACAAGATGCGTTTTCATTTAAAACTAGCAACTTAGCTCCTTTAGTTAGATGGTTAAATGTTAGTGCTTCGTTTTTTAGTCCTATGTTGGATTCCTCTACTACTCACATTTCTATTTTTATTTCATGTTGTTTCAAGTTTTTTTTTAATTAATATTTTTAACACATTAGCTCTTTGGTTAGATGGTTAGATAATTGTGCTTTCATCTTTGAGTCTTAGGTTCAAATCTTTTATAAGCATTTTAATATGTAATTTTTATTTCATGTTGTTTCAAGCTTTTTTAATTAATGTTTATAATTAATAAATATATTGTTTTCAAGTCTTTTTTAATTCATCTTTTAATTAATAAATCTTTTATTTATAAAATCAAATAATTATTGCAAATATAATTATTTTTAGTAAATATAATATTTATATGTGTAATATTTATTTTCAATCCATATTAGAAATCACCAAATCCAAAATATAGGTGGAGAAAATAAATATTTGATATATAAATATTTTATATAAAGAAAAATATATCAAAAGAATTAGTTGATATTTTTAAAAATAACTATATATTTATTATCGATTTTATAAATAAAAGAGTTATTAATTAGACAAACTTGAAAATAATATATTTATTAATTATAAACATTAATTAAAAATTGAAAGAAAAAAGCTTGAAAGAACATGAACTAAAAATACAATTAAAATGCTTATAAAAGGAATTAAACTTGGGATTTAATGATGAAACTACAGTTATCTAACCATCTAACCAAAAGAGATTATATGTTAAAAATATAAAAAGCTTGAAACAACATGAAATAAAAAAAAATACAAATGTGTGTAAAAGATGAATTGAACCTGAAACTCAAGGATAAAAACCCTAATATTTAACCATCTAACCAAAAGAGTTGAGTTATCAATTTTTAGTGAAAACATGTCCAATAAGGCGCGTTTTCAGTTGACGTGGTTGAAAGAGCGCCTTTGTGGAACACGTTTTCACTAAAACGATAATGAAAATGCGCCCAGTAGGACACGTTTTCAGTGAAGACGCGCCCTGCAAGACTCGTTTTCAATTTATCTCTCGAAAAGAAACATGTATTGGTGAAAAAAAACAGCCTAGCTTCTTAAATTTTATAGAAAAATGACATATTTCTTTAATTTACCCCTATGTTGTTGATCATTTGCAGGTCTACTATTAGGAGTTGGTTCTTGAACCATTTCTATAGGGTTTTGTATAGTTCCCGAAAGTTCCTCGTGTACCTCTTTACTCTGAGGTTTGAAGTCATTCATGTAACTTTCTTCAAGAAAGGTAGCATGAGTTGACACTATAATAGTTTTCTCTTTTAGGTTATAAAACAAATCACCCTTTGTTCCTTTTAGATATCCTACAAACATTAAGTAGAGCTTTGTGGAAAGATACTTAACTAGAAGTTCTTGAGTGTATAACCATCAACCTAAAACTTATCACATCATGTACCACAAATTAGTCATCATGGGATAATCTCACCCAGTGACAAATTGTGGCTCGTTGTCCTATTTAAAGAAAAAACTTATTGTTATATCGCATGATAATACTTAGAACAGGGTCGACCAACTATCATACAATTACAAGATAATTTTTCTTACTTTCAAGAAATCTCCTCAATAAGATCTACATGGCAATCCTACCGTGGGGTCGTTAAATTGTCATGTTATCATAAGAGACCATTGATGGAGGTCGTACGTCTTGTTTAGGGATTTTCTCCCACTCAACATTTTTAAAAAACATGCAAGGTTTTTCATTTCCAATTTCAATCCTAAATGATTTATAAATACATGACATTCTTTAAAAATTAAAAAAATTTATTTTTTTCACAAATTCTGTCAATGATCCCTCTCATACAGCCTTTACTAGTGTTGATGTTTAGATAGAAGAGGCATCATATCCCTCTGTGAAGGCTGCCCAAAAGAGTCAGCTCTTCGAAATCCTAAAAGGGGAAGTTGATTCTGTCACTATTGAGATTCAAAAACTTGTTGGCAAGAAAGGAAGTTTGTTTGAACTGATTTGTGACATTAAGAAAAAAAACCATGGTGAGTGAAACAACTTTTTCCTTTTAACAAAAAGGGTTTCTGTATGTGATGTCGATGGTTGGCAAAGAGCTTGGTGTGGTTGCTACTTATGGTTTTTATTGCTATGTTTTTCTAAGAAGTTAATTTATGCCATTTTATAGGCAGTGTTGATATGTTAAACATCTTTGAACATCTTTTAGTTATGAGTTATTTGTGATTATTTATCTTATATTTTTTTATGGCATGATGATAAGGGGATATTTGATCATTTTTTTAGAATTGAGTGTCCCGAATCCATATTAAAATAAAATATATGATAAAATAAAATAAAAGTAAAATCCATATACAACTATACTTCTTTTATTTTGTTTTAGAATAAGGTTTTTAAACCGTATTAAACTTCATCTATTTGATATTGATTAGAATAAGGTGATTCAATCTTACTACACTCCTATTAGAATATGGTTTTACAAGCCTATAAATAGACATAGTCTACTCCTCTTGAAATCATTCAAATTTGACATAGTGAATTATCTTTTCCTCTGCCCGAGATTTTTTTCCGAAAAAGTTCCCACATAAAAATTTGTGTTTTTTATTTTTCTTTCTCTTTTCTTTGCAGTACATTGTCATTATCAACGTTCTATTTTTCACAAATTGGTAGTTGACCTTCCGAGTTTTTCATCTCAATCACAGTAATGACGTCTTAGAAGTATGAAATTCTGCTGTTGGATTGTATTGTGGTAGATAAAGATGTAGGCAGTTCTTATGCAGATAGACTTAGAGGATGCACTGCTAGGGATAGATAAGATGACTTCAATGTTGACGGAGGAAGAGAAAAAGCGTAAGGATGGAAAGGCCTTAACACAGTTACATCTGTATTTGTCTAACGAAATTTTGTAGGATGTGATGAAGGAGAAGACCACCACTGCATTATGGAAGAGGCTAGAACAGAAATGTATGTTGAAAACTCTAACCAGCAAGTTGCATATGAAGCAACGTCTTTATGCACATCATTTGGAGGAAGGTGCATCTGTGCATGAACACTTAGCAGTGCTTAAAGAAATTCTTTCAAACTTGGAGGCCATGGAGGTTCAATATGATAAGAAAGATCTAGGGTTTATTCTACTTTGTTCGTTGACCCCATCTTATTCAACCTTTAAAGACACAATTTTATATAGTCACGAGTCTCTCATAGTTGATGAGGTTTATGATTCTTTGACCTCGTATGATAAGATGAAACATCTTATGGTTAAACCCGACTCTCAGGGAGAGGGTCTCATTATTTGTGGGAGACAAGATTGGAATGTTGATGATGATCATGGAAGGACACAGGAACGGAATCCTCGCTGTAAATCTAAGGGTAGATCGAAGTCTTTAAACAGAGGTAAAACTTGTAACTTCTGCAAGAAGAAAGGGTACATTAACTCTGAGTGCTATAAGATGTAGAACAAGATCAAAAGGGAGATTGCAAATCAAAAAGAAAAACAACAAGAAAAATCCAGTGAAGCTAATGTTGTAGAAGACTACAACGATGGTAAACTTCTAGTCATTTCTCTCAACAGTTCTAAAGTGAACGAGGAGTGGATCCTTGATTCGGGTTACACCTTCCACATGAGTCCCAATCGATATTGGTTTACAACTTACAAAATAGTGTCTGAAAGTGTTGCTTTGATGGTAAATAATGCTTTGTGTAAAATCACAGGTGTTGGAACGATTACAGTCAAGATGTTTGACGAAGTTGTCAAGGCACTTAGTGACGTACGAAATGTTCCAAAATTGAAGAGAAATTTAATTTCGTTAAGTACTATTCATTCAAAAAGGTATAAATACACAGCTGAAAGTGGGGTTTTGAATATTTTCAAAGGTTCCCTCGTTGTGATGAAAGGGAAGAGAAAAACTGCCAAGTTATATGTTTTGCAGGGTTCTACTACTACTGGTAATGCAGCTGTCACTTCCTCTTCCTTATCAGATGATGATGTTACTAGACTTTTGCATATGCTCCTAGGGCATATGATTGAGAATGGCATGACAGAATTGAGCAAAAGATGACTTTTTGATGGGCAAGGAATTTGCAAACTGAAGCTTTATAAGCACTACATTTTTGGGAAGAACAAGAGAGTTCGATTCACCAGTGGAATCCATAGCAAAAAGGGAATGTTGGAGTATACTCATTCTGATATGTGGGGGTCATCTAGAGTGCCTTCAAGAGGTGGAGCTAATTATATGCTAACTTTTCTTTTATTGATGATTTTTCCAGAAAAGTTTGGGTGTTCTTCCTAAAGCTGAAAAGAGATGTGTTTTTAACATTTAAGTCTTGGAAAACTATATTGAAAAACAAATGGGAAAAAAAATAAACACCTCCGCACAAGAATGGCTTAGAGTTCTATTATGAGTTTAATGACCTATGCAAGTCAGAAGGGCGTGAGACACTTGATAGTTCGTCATACTCCACAACAAAATGGCATTGCAGAATGAATAAACAGAACAATTATGGAGAAAGTTGATATATTTTATCGAATGCTAATTTACTAATGTCATTTTGGGCCAAAGCAGCCTCTATGCATGTTTTTTTATCAACCAATCTCTATCCATTGCCATTGAGAAAAAGACTCCACAAGAGGTATGGTTTAGTAATCCTACCGATTATTCTAATTTAAAGATCTATGGATGTCCTGCGTTTGCTCATGTTGATAAAGGAAAATTGAAATCGAGATATATTAAATGTGTTTTTCTTGGTTATAAATCTAGTGTAAAAGGATATAAGTTATGGTATCCTGAAAATAGAAAAGTTTTGATCAGCAGAGATGTTGTTTTTGATGAAATTGCTATGCTACCTAACTTATCTCTTAAAAACTATTCTAATAAAGAACATCAAAAGCAGGTGGAGCATTAGATTAATCCAGAATCTACAACAGATTCGACTCCTCAAGCCAATACAAAAATTCAGAATAGAGTTACTTCTTCACCACAATACTCTATCACCAAAAACAGAACTAGAAGAGAGATTAAACCTCCAAAGAAGTATACTGAGGCTGATCTAGTTGCTTATGCTTTAAATGTGGCTGAAGATATAAATGCAAACCAAGAGTCATCTAATTATTCTACGGCAGTTAGTTGTAAAGACACAGAAAAGTGGATGTTTGCTATACAAGAGAAGATGAAATAACTCCATAAAAATAGAATATGGGATCTTGTGAAACTTCCTACAAGCAAAAAGGCTGTTCGTTGTAAATGGGTGTTTAAAAAGAAAAAAGGGACTCCATGAGTTGAAGAACTTTGATATAAAGTAAGGCTTGTTACAAAGGGTTACAGTCGAATTCTAAAAGTGGACTTCACAGATGTGTTCTCCCCAGTTGTGAAGCATAGTTTGATTCGAGCTTTGCTTGGTAGTGTGGCCATGCATGATTTAGAGCTTAAGTAGTTAGAAATAAAAACTACATTTTTGCATGGAGAACTTGAGGAGGATATTTATATCAAACAACCAGAGGGTTTTACAGTCTTAAAAAAAGAGGACTATGTTTGTTTGCTGAAAAAGTCCCTTTACGGTTTGAAACAGTCACTAAGACAATGGTGAAAGAGGTTTGATTCCTTTATGACTTCTCATGATTTCAAAAGAAGTAGCTTTGATAGTTGTGTTTATTTTAAGAAAAACAGTGATGGTCCTTTATGTTGATGACATGTTGATAGTAGCAAAAGATAAAGGATATATAATAAAGGTCAAAGCTCAACTAAGTAAAGAATTTGAAATTAATATTTGGGACCAGCAAAGAAGATACTCGATATGGAGATTCTCAGAGATAGAAAAGAAAGTAAATGGTACCTAAGTTAGAAGGGGTACATTAAGAAAGTTATTTGCAAGTTCAGTATGCAGAGTGCTAAACCTGTTAGTACTCCTTTAGCAGCCTATTTCAGACTTTCATCTTAGTCCCCACAATCAGATGATGAGATTGAGTATATGTTACATGTTCCATATTCTAGTGCAGTGGGATCTCTCATGTATGCTATGGTTTATTCAGTCCAGATTTATCATATGCAGTTAGTACAGTTAGCAGATACATGGCGAATCCTAGTAAAGAACATTAGAAAGCAGCTCAGTGGATTTTAAGATACTTACGAGGTACTACTGATGTTTGCTTACAGTTTGGAAGAAGTAGAGATGGAGTCATTGGGTATGTTGGTGCTGATTTTGCTAGAGACCTTAACAGAAGAAGTTCTCTCACAGGTTATGTCTTTACAATTGGAGGTTGTGCAATTAGTTGGAAAGCCACTTTGCAAACTACAGTCGCTTTGTCTACCATTGAAGCTGAGTACATGGCAATTACTGAGGCTTCTAAAGAAGCCATTTGGTTGAAAGAACTCTTTAGTGAACACAATGAAGACCTTCAAATCAGTACAATATTTTGTGACAGTCAAAGTGTCATCTTTCTTGCAAAAGATCAAATGTTTCATAAGAGAACAAAGCACATTGATGTTCGGTATCATTTTGTTCATGATATTATTGCTCGTGCTGATATTGTTATGAGCAAAATTAGTACTCATGAAAATCCTACAGATATGATAACTAAGTCACTTCCTATAACCAAGTTTGAGAATAGCTTAGACTTGATTTGTGTTCATTGTTGAAGTTAAACCCTTAAGGGGTTTTATGGAAGAGGTGCAGAACTTGTTTATTGAGAGTTCGTGATGAAGAACTTGTTCATTGAAAATTCGTGTCAAAATGGAGATTGTTAAAATTGAGTGACCCGAATCCTTATTAAAATAAAATACAGTGATAAAATAAAATAAAAGTAAAATCTAAATAAAACTACACTTCTTTTATTTTATTTTAAAATAAGGTTTTTAAACCTTATTGAACTCCATCTATTTAATATTGATTAGAATAAGGTGTTTCAATCTTACTACACGCCTATTAGAATATGGTTTTACAAGCTTATAAGTAGACATAGTCTACTCCTCTTGAAATAATTCGAATTCGACATAATGAATATCTTCCCCTCTATAACACCCTTAATTAGTACCCGTCGCCGGAACAAGGTTTCAGAACATTACCAGAACATTTAGAATATTTTTCCATTTAACTTCGTAAATTTCAATTCATTTATCGAGATCATCCATAAAGTCCCTTGATCAGGCCCTCCAGGCCCAATACAAGCATTAGAATCGAATCAGGACTTTATCAGGACCTCTAAGAAATTTTTGCCAAATTACAAAACTTTCCCAATGTGCAGGGCTCACACACCCGTGTGGTCCAAGGGACACACCTGTGTGACCCTAGGACACGCCCATGCTAGAGGCTGTGTTTGATCTCGTGTAACTCTCTTACTTGCACACACGGCCATGCCACACGCCCTTGTGCTAGGCCGTGTGGTTAATTAATTCAATTTGAATTAGGTGCAAGTTTTACACAGCCAAGAGACACGCCCGTGTTCCAGGCCATGTGGTACACACGACTGAGACACACGCCCGTGTCTCCACCCGTGTGCCCAACTCTGAGCATTTTGTTTCTCAAAATTAAGGTGTAGGGGACACACGGCCTAACCACATGCCCGTGTTACCAGGCCGTGTGCCACACACAGTCTAGACACACACCCATGTGTCTGCCCATGTGGACAAAATGAAGTCATTTCTAACTTCATTTCTCACCCAAAATTTCACCCCAGACCTGCACTTGAAGCACACATCCAATACCAACCAATTCAAGCATTCAAATTGGGCAATTTATATCATTCACACATATCTGTAACGACGTAGCATAGAAACATGAAAAATATTATGGATCTTCTCAAGTTCTGACGGTAAATCAAGTCGATATGCTACTGGCCCTATTCTCTCAATAATCTCATACGGGCCGATGAATCATGGATTTAAATTTCCTTTACGGCTGAAACGAAGAGCCTTTTTCCACTGCGACACTTTTAGAAACACTCTGTCTCCGACTTGAAATTCAATCTCTCTATGTTTTAAATCTGCATAGGATTTCTGTCTATCTAAAGCTGTTTTTAAATTGTCGCAAATTTTTTTCACTTTTTCTTCAGTTTTTCTAATTAATTCAACCCCATGAATCTTTTTCTCACTCAATTCAGTCCAGTACAACGGAGTTCGACATTTGTGGACATATAAAGCTTCATACGGTACCATTTTTACTCTCTCGGTCTAACCATCAGTCTGAGGATGAAAAGCAGTACTAAAATTCAACTTTGTTCCCAGAGCCTCCTGTAGTTTCTTTCAAAATTGTGACATAAATCTCAGATCTCTATCAGAAATAATAGATAGTGCCACTCCATGTAACCGAAAAATTTCAGAAATGTACAATTCTACTAATCTATCAAGTGAGTAATCTGTACGTATCGATATGAAATGAGCAGACTTCGTTAGTCGATCAACGTCAACCTAGATAGCATCTTTCTTTTTCGGAGTTAGAGGCAATCCCGACACAAAATCCATTGTAACTGTGACAGCCCTAGTGTGACCCTAGTCGGGAAGTGGTTTCGGGACCACAAAACCGAGTCATAAAAATAATTAATTGCTATATTCTATGCTTATTATGTGTGTACATGAGTATGTGGAAGTTTCATTCTCTAATTTTGCCAACTGCATGAGAAATTATTAAATAGGGATCAATATGAGACATAGTGAAATACGATAGGCTAATTTTAAATGGCTTATTAGTGCATGTTAACACAAAGGTGGACTTGCATGTCAAGTTGCCTAATTTCTTTATAGTGGCCGGCCAAGATGGAATGTTGATGGGCAATACATATGTTTAATTAGATATTATAATAAGAAATTGGGTTATTGGAAATAAAATAATGTTAGTAAAAGAAGGAAAAAGAAAAAAAAATGCTCGTCTCTCTTCTCCATTGCCGTGACTTGAGAAGAAGAAGGAGTGTTCATGTTTTCTTTCTTTTGCAATTGCCGTAACTAGAGGAAGGGGAAGAAGGAAGATTCAGCCAAGGTGGTCCTCTAGATTAAGGTATGTTCAAGGGTATCTTTGGAAGTATATACAACCTTTGGGTGATGAGTCTAAATTCTATCTATCTCATGGTTGGATTTGGGGTTGATGGAGAGTTAGAATTTGGCTAAGGAGCCTAAAATTTTGGTTGATACCTTGATGCTATTAGCATGCTAGTTATATGGATGTGTTAAGTTGCTTGGGATGTTAGCATGAAAGTTGGAATTGTTAAGCTAATTTGTTGGAAGTGCCGAATTTAGGACTAAGAAGAGAATGAGTATTCGGCTAACATAGTGAAAAGGTAGGTGTTGCCGATTGTTAGATTTAGACCATGGGAGTGGCTATAATGGGCATTAAGATGTAGAACTTAAGAAATGTAGTTATATGTGAATTTACATGATGTTACAAATAGATGTGAAAATATATGCTAGATTAGGAAAATTTGATTAAGTGTTCATGAGATGAAATTAGGTGTTTAAAAGATGTTATAGTTGACATTGTATATATATACATACATTCGGCCATCTAATTGAGTATGAAGGTGGTGTTAGATCTAATTGTGATGCCCATTTGGAAGTGTATATATATATATATATATATAAATATACATAAGTATGCCCGTTCGTGATGTTACCTTTAATTATGTGTATAATCGACTAAATGGGTAATTAGTGAGGATGGTTGCCGAATATACAAACATACATATGCATGTGTAATTGAATTATGAATTTTTAGCAAGATGGTTAAACTAGTTGATTTATTGATTAAGCTCAAGGAGTTAAAGGAGGAGAATTAAGCAAGGGAAAGACGAAGGTCATCGAGTAGCCGACTTGGAACTATTTTACCCAACACAAGGTAGGTCACTAAGCATATATTTTGTATTGATTTAAATAGACATAATGTCTATGTAATTATGTCGAAAGGAATGATAAATTTATATACATGTTTGTATGTGGTGATGAAAGTATTGAATGAAAAGAAAAGAGGTGAGATGTATTGAGTTGTTGATTTCGGCACTAAGTGTGCGGGTATAAACATTTATGATCATGAGATTGGCACTAAGTGTGCGGGTTTAAAATTTGTACAGCACTAAGTGTGCGAGTTTGATTATATAGCACTAAGTGTGCGAGTTGATTATATAGCACTAAGTGTGCGGACTCACTATATGCTTTTGAATCACTATTGACACTGAGTGTGCGACATTATTGAGTTGATCACGGACAGCGGATCGGGTAAGTACCTTGAGTTCATGGCTAATAGGCGCTATGTTTATATTTGGAGTTGAGCTTGGTAAGTTTTGAACCTATGTGACAATTTTAATTGAAGTCACGTACATAAGAATTATCGTGGAATAAGTGAAAGGTCATTTAGTTGTATGATTGTAACGAAAACAAAATGATGTATAAAAATGCCTCAAATATCCTATTGATTAGTATATGGAATGTGAATGTGTAACTTGGTATGAGATTGAATCGAAAGGTCTAAGGAACTATGGTATAGTTCGGTTTGGATGGAGTAATTAGCCTCGTTCCATTTTGTTTCCTCTTGTGATAATGTTATTAATGGATGGTAGTGCATTGCTTATGACTTACTGAGTTATATACTCATTCGGTGTTTGCTTGTCACCTATTTTAGGTTCCTTGGACTCGTCTTTTTGCGTGCTCGGGACCGTCATCTAAGTCATCACACCGGCTAGCAACTTTTGGTATCTTCTTTTAGTTGATCTAGGAGAACATTTCGGCATGTATAGGCTATTATGTTTTGTTGAAATTTGGTATGTAAACTTTAGCCATGCGAAAATGGCATAATGTTCGGTTGGATTTGGTTCTATGATGTTTGGACACAAGTCTTGGTAATTCGGTTTTGGTTGAGTATTGGTTGAGGCCTACTGATTATTATGCCATATGTCATGGCTGATTATTTTCGGTGTTAAATTCATGATTTGGTAATAGTGTAGTAGGGAGATGCTCGGTGATGATTAACCTTTGGCATGGCTAGTCATGGTCATAATTTGTAATATGTATGATGAATTATTAGTTAGATCAAGGAAAAATCATGAAATAGGCATAGTTTGCTTTAGTAACAGATGCTGACAGCAGCAGTGATGTGAGATTGAAAAATCACTAAAAATAGTACAAATGGAATTAAATAATGAATAAATTATGTAATCGAAGCTTTATGAGTCTATTTCCATATGGAAGAAACGAAACTACCATATGAGCTGTGTGTTAGGAGATAATTAAATTCTTGTGGAACAGGGCCAGAGCAATTTCCGGATCCCCTATTTCAACTTAGAAATTTCACCGTAAATTTTATGGAGATAATTAGAGGTCGTACCTTATATGTACAGATTCGTTATCAAGTCTAGTTTCATTAGAGAGAAACGGTATAGGCATTGAAGCCCTTTACAGGGAGATATTTAAATTGTAAGGTACAGAGGTCAGTGTAGTCAAACCTTGAAATAGGGGAGACTTTAATGAATAAACTGTACTAATTGGCCCAACCAAAAATTCTAAAAAAATTCCCCCATATAGATATATGAGTCTAGTTTCGGAAAAAATTTATGGAATTGGATTTCGAGTTTCAGAACTCAAGATATGATTTTTAAAGCGGCTATGATACAGTTAGCCAGCTTGCCTGGAACAAAAAAAAATAAATAGGGGAAATAAATGAAGTACGCTCGGTAACACCTCGTATTCGATTTCCGGTAACGGTCACGGGATTGGGGTGTTACATTTGATTGGTATCAGATCTATGGTTTAGTCGGTTCCAAGACTACCATAGCACGTATGAGTCTAGCTATACATGCCTTAATGTTAATGTTTAAATGTGTGATGACTTGACGGTTAAAATTTTTGTTTTGATTAGTAAATGGATCCGGTGTAGAGAACCTTGGCGGATGACGTTGAAAGTGTAGCGGCTGCTCCTGCACAAGGGACGCCGCTGTTGAACCTCGGTCATCTGCGAATAATCAAGGTGAGGGGCTAAACAAGCCTTCTTTACCATGATGAATGAGTGGGTCGCGCAATATGCCCGAACCAATCCGGCTGTCCAACAATTTCGAATTTGAATAATCCACCCCAAGAGCCCGTAATGCCATCGATTCTTGATCCTGTGAGGCCGAGTAAGCCACCAGTAGACTTGATTAGGAAGCGCGGCTGAGGAGTTCAGGCCATAGTTCTTGATGGTGCCGAAAGGCCGAAGTTCGGCTTGATAACACCATTCGGTGTTTGATGAACTGTCATGCACACCCGATGAATGTCTAAACTGTGCTATATCCTTGTTGCAGGACTTAGCCTACTATTGGTGGAGGACCTTGATTTCCATAGTCCCAAACGAACGAGTTACTTGGGATTTCTTTCAAACGAAATTTTGAAAGAAATATATTAGTCAACGGTTCATCGATCAAAAACGTAAGGAATTCTTGGAACTTAAGCAAGGCCGTATGACATGATCTCGAATCGAACATGAGTTCGTAAGACTCGATTAGTATGCCCGGAGTGTGTGGTGATGAGGTTGCTATGTGCAAAAGATTCAAGAAGGATTGAATGAAGATTTAAAGCTACTAGTGGGTATTTTGGAGATAAAAGAATTCGTAACACTAGTTGAACGAGCCTGCAAGGCGGAAGAACTTGGAAAGGAGAAGAAGAAGGCTGAATTTGAAGCTAGAGACTATCGTAAAAGATCGACAGGTAAAGCTCCATTCTCGGCTGTAAAGAAGTTCAGGGAGGACACTAATAAATCGAGGATGACGGCGGGAATTTCCATTAGAGCACGACCATCGACGGACTCTCGAGCTACTTCGGTAGCTAGTGTGGGCAATAATCGTCAAGAGAAACCTGAATGTCCCCAATGCGGAAGACGACACCTAGGTGAATGTTGGGGTAAGTCTACTAACAGGGCCTTTTATGGATGCGGTTCGAAGGACCACTTCATTAGAGATTGCACGGAGCTTGATGAGAAGAATAAGATGCAAGGTGCAAGACCTAGTGGAATGACAGCTAGAGGTAGATCACCGAGAATTTCAGGGGGTAGGGGTTGTAGTCAGAGAGGGGCCTCTGATACGGCTGTTCGAGCCGAGACCCGTACCTCTACTAGAGCATATGCCATTCGCGCACGAGAAGAGGCATCCTCCCCTGACGTCATCACTGGTACTTTCACTCTCTTTGATACTAATGTGATTGCATTGATTGACCCTGGCTCTACTCATTCATATGTATGTGAAACCTTAGCATCCAGTAAGACTCTACCTGTTGAGCCTACTGAGTTCGTAATTCGAGTGTCAAACCCTTTGGGTCAATACGTACTTGTTGATAAAGTGTGTAAGAGATGCCCTCTAATAATCCGAGAATCCTGTTTTCCGGCCGATTTGATGCTTTTACCGTTTGATGAATTTGATGTTATTCTTGGTATGGATTGGTTGATCAGTACATGATGCGTTGGTGAACGCAAAAGAAAAACCATCGATTTGAGGGTGCAAATAATGAGGTAGTCCGAGTTGAGTCTACCGAGTTGAAGGGGTGCCAGCGATAATATCTTCAATAACCGCTTCGGAGATATGTGAAAAGGGTGTGAAACATACCTTGCGTATGTATTTGATAGCAAAGAGACGGAAAGGAAACTTGAATCGATACAGTGGTTTGTGAGTATTCGATGTTTTTCCTAGGAGTTACTGGGGTTGCCACCGGTTCGAGAGGTGGAATTCGACATCGAGATTGTACCGTACCACGCCAATCTCAATAGCCCGTGTCGTATGGCATTAACGGAATTAAAGGAATTGAAAGTTCAATTGCAAGAATTGATGGATAGAGGTTTCGCTCGACCGAGTTTCTCTCCATGGGGCGCACCGTATTGTTTGTGAAAAGAAGGATGGAACCATGAGATTGTGCATCGACTATCGTCGGTTGAATAAAGTGACCATAAAGAATAAATACCGTTGCCACGTATTGATGATTTGTTTGATCAATTAAAGGAGCCTCGATATTTTCCAAGATAGATTTGAGATCTGGTTATTATCGGTTGAGGGTTCGAGACTCGGACATACCCAAAACCGCTTTTAGAACGAGGTACGGTCACTCTGAATTCTTAGTGATGCCGTTTGGGCTCACTAATGCCCTACGGTATTTATGGATTTAATGAATCGAGTATTCAGGCCATACTTGGATCGATTTGTGGTTGTGTTTATTGATGATATTTTAGTTTATTCACAAGGTGAAGCCGAACACGCCGAGCATTTGAGGTTAGTATTACTGATTTTGCGAGACAAGCGGTTATCGCAAAATTCAAGAAATGTGAATTTTGGTTGAAAGAGGTTAGCTTTTTGGGGCACGTGGTGTCCGCATCGTGTTAGAGTGGATCCGAACAAAATTTCGGCCATACTCGATTGGAAACCTCAGGAATGTTCTTGAAGTTAGGAGCTTTTTGGGACTTGCTTGGATACTACCGACGGTTTGTAAGGGTTTCTCGATGATAGCTGCACCGATTGATGAAACTACTCCAAAAGATGTTGAGTTTGTATGAATGAAACCGTCGAAGAGTTTCGATCGACTAAAGACACATGCTTAACCGAAGCTCGGTGTTAGTACAACCGAGTCCGCAAAGAGTTTGTCATTTATAGTGATGCATCCTTACTTAGGCTAGGTTGTGTGTTGATGCAAGAAGGTCGAGTTGTGGCTTACGCGTCGAGACAATTAAAGCCGCATGAGAGAAACTATTCGACCCACGATCTTGAATTAGCAACCATAGTGTTCGCCTTGAAAATATGGCGACATTACTTGTTTGGAGAAAGGTGTCATATTTATTCGGACCACAAGAGTCTAAAATATCTGATGACTCAAAGAGATCTAAATCTACGACAAAGACGTTGGCTTGAGTTTTTGAAGGACTATGAACTTGTTATTGATTATCACCCGGGAAAGGCTAACGTGGTTGCCGATGCTTTAAGTCGGAAAGCATTGTTTGCTTTGAGAGCGGTGAATGCTTACTTATCCGTCTCACCCGATGGGGTGTTAGTAGCTGAATTAGAGGCCAAACCATTATTGATTCGTCAAATACTTGAATCTCAGAAAGTCGACGCTGAATTGGTTACTAAACGAGCTGAATGTGCTTCGAATGAGGAATCGGAGTTTCGGATTGACGATAATGATTGCTTGACGTTCAGAGGTCGATTATGTGTTCCAAGAAATTCGGAACTTATTTCGACGATTTTGGACGAGGCTCATAGTAGTCGAATGTCAGTCCACCCGGGTAGTACTAAAATGTACAATGACCAATGACCTGAAACACCAATTTTGGTGGCCCGGTATGAAACGAGACATTTCTAAATTTGTCTCAAGGTGTTTGATATGTCAACAAGTGAAAGCGGAACATCAAGTGCCATCGGGATTACTTCAGCCAATCATGATACCCGAATGGAAATGGGATCGAATAACAATGGACTTTGTATCCGGGTTACCGTTGACTCGAGTAAGAAAGACTCGATGCAGGTCATTGTCGATAGGTTGACCAAGTCAGCTCATTTTATCCCTGTCCGTACGGATTTTTCGCTCGATAAATTGGCAGAATTATATGTCTCCCAAATAGTTCGATTGCATGGGTTACCCATTTCCATTGTGTCGGATAGAGACCCAAGATTTACCTCGCGATTTTGGAAGAAATTACAAGAAGCATTGGGTACTAAGATGCATTTTAGCACCGCATTTCACCCCCAGACTGATGGCTAATCTGAATGAACAATTCAGATACTCGAGGATATGTTGAGATGTTGCGTCTTAGAGTTTTGTGGTTCATGGGAAAGATATTTGCCTTTGATTGAATTCACTTACAACAATAGCTTTCAATCAAGCATTAAGATGGCACCTTACGAGGCTTTATACGGTCGTAAATGCCGAACCCCATTATTTTGGACTGAACTTAGTGAAAGTAAAATTTTTGGGGTTGATTTGATTAAGGATGCTGAGCAGAAAGTTCGAGTAATTCGTGAAAGTTTGAAAGCCACTTCGGATCGTCAAAAGTCGTACGCGGATTCAAAGAGAAAAGACATTGAATATCGGGTTAGGGACAAGGTATTTCTCAAAGTTTCACCCTGGAAGAAGGTGCTTAGATTTGGCCGTAAGGGCAAATTGAGTTTGAGATTCATCGGCCCGTATGAAGTATCCGAACGAGTTGGACCAGTCGCATACCGATTAATTTTGCCCCCTGAGCTTGAGAAGATTCACAACGTTTTTCATGTCTCGATGCTTCGACGATATAGGTCCTATCCATCGCACGTAATCACTCCATCTGAGATCGAGATTCGGCCTAATTTGAGTTATGAAGAAGAGCCGATTCGCATTTTGATGCGTGAAGTGAAAGAATTGCGAAATAAGAAGATCCCATTAGTGAAGGTGTTGTGGCATAAACACGGAATCGAAGAAGCCACTTGGGAACTTGAGGACTCTATGAAGGATCGATATCCTAAATTGTTCACTGGTAAGATTTTCGGGGACGAAAATTTCTTATGTGGGGGAGAGTTGTGATAGCCCTAGTGTGACCCTAGTCGGGAAGTGGTTTCGGGACCACAAAACCGAGTCATAAAAATAATTAATTGCTATATTCTATGCTTATTATGTGTGTACATGAGCATGTGGAAGTTTCATTCTCTAATTTTGCCAATTGCATGAGAAATTATTAAATAGGGATCAATATGAGACATAGTGAAATACGATAGGCTAATTTTAAATGGCTTATTAGTGCATGTTAACACAAAGGTGGACTTGCATGTCAAGTTGCCCAATTTCTTTATAGTGGCCGGCCAAGATGGAATGTTGATGGGCAATACATATGTTTAATTAGATATTATAGTAAGAAATTGGGTTATTGGAAATAAAATAATGTTAGTAAAAGAAGGAAAAAGAAAAAAAAATGCTCGTCTCTCTTCTCCATTGCCGTGACTTGAGAAGAAGAAGGAGTGTTCATGTTTTCTTTCTTTTGCAATTGCCGTAACTAGAGGAAGGGGAAGAAGGAAGATTCAGCCAAGGTGGTCCTCTAGATTAAGGTATGTTCAAGGGTATCTTTGGAAGTATATACAACCTTTGGGTGATGAGTCTAAATTCTATCTATCTCATGGTTGGATTTGGGGTTGATGGAGAGTTAGAATTTGGCTAAGGAGCCTAAAAATTTTGGTTGATACCTTGATGCTATTAGCATGCTAGTTATATGGATGTGTTAAGTTGCTTGGAATGTTAGCATGAAAGTTGGAATTGTTAAGCTAATTTGTTGGAAGTGCCGAATTTAGGACTAAGAAGAGAATGAGTATTCGGCTAACATAGTGAAAAGGTAGGTGTTGCCGATTGTTAGATTTAGACCATGGGAGTGGCTATAATGGGCATTAAGATGTAGAACTTAAGAAATGTAGTTATATGTGAATTTACATGATGTTACAAATAGATGTGAAAAAATATGCTAGATTAGGAAAATTTGATTAAGTGTTCATGAGATGAAATTAGGTGTTTAAAAGATGTTATAGTTGACATTGTATATATATACATACATTCGGCCATCTAATTGAGTATGAAGGTGGTGTTAAATCTAATTGTGATACCCATTTGGAAGTGTATATATATATATATATATATATAATATACATAAGTATGCCCGTTCGTGATGTTACCTTTAATTATGTGTATAATCGACTAAATGGGTAATTAGTGAGGATGGTTGCCGAATATACAAACATACATATGCATGTGTAATTGAATTATGAATGTTTAGCAAGATGGTTAAACTAGTTGATTTATTGATTAAGCTCAAGGAATTAAAGGAGGAGAATCAAGCAAGGGAAAGACGAAGGTCATCGAGTAGCCGACTTGGAACTATTTTACCCAACACAAGGTAGGTCACTAAGCATATATTTTGTATTGATTTAAATAGACATAATGTCTATGTAATTATGCCGAAAGGAATGATAAATTTATATACATGTATGTATGTGGTGATGAAAGTATTGAATGAAAAGAAAAGAGGTGAGATGTATTGAGTTGTTGATTTCGGCACTAAGTGTGCGGGTATAAACATTTATGATCATGAGATTGGCACTAAGTGTGCGGGTTTAAAATTTGTACAGCACTAAGTGTGCGAGTTTGATTATATAGCACTAAGTGTGCGAGTTGATTATATAGCACTAAGTGTGCGGACTCACTATATGCTTTTGAATCACTATTGACACTGAGTGTGCGACATTATTGAGTTGATCACGGACAGCGGATCGGGTAAATACCTTGAGTTCATGGCTAATAGGCGCTATGTTTATATTTGGAGTTGAGCTTGGTAAGTTTTGAACCTATGTGACAATTTTAATTGAAGTCACGTACATAAGAATTATCGTGGAATAAGTGAAAGGTCATTTAGTTGTATGATTGTAACGAAAACAAAATGATGTATAAAAATGCCTCAAATATCCTATTGATTAGTATATGGAATGTGAATGTGTAACTTGGTATGAGATTGAATCGAAAGGTCTAAGGAACTATGGTATAGTTCGGTTTGGATGGAGTAATTAGCCTCGTTCCATTTTGTTTCCTCTTGTGATAATGTTATTAATGGATGGTAGTGCATTGCTTATGACTTACTGAGTTATATACTCATTCGGTGTTTGCTTGTCACCTATTTTAGGTTCCTTGGACTCGTCTTTTTGCGTGCTCGGACCGTCATCTAAGTCATCACACCGGCTAGCAACTTTTGGTATCTTCTTTTTAGTTGGTCTAGGAGAACATTTCGGCATGTATAGGCTATTATGTTTTGTTGAAATTTGGTATGTAAACTTTAGCCATGCGAAAATGGCATAATGTTCGGTTGGATTTGGTTCTATGATGTTTGGACACAAGTCTTGGTAATTCGGTTTTGGTTGAGTATTGGTTGAGGCCTACTCGATTATTATGCCATATGTCATGGCTGATTATTTTCGGTGTTAAATTCATGATTTGGTAATAGTGTAGTAGGGAGATGCTCGGTGATGATTAACCTTTGGCATGGCTAGTCATGGTCATAATTTGTAATATGTATGATGAATTATTAGTTAGATCAAGGAAAAATCATGAAATAGGCATAGTTTGCTTTAGTAACAGATGCTGACAGCAGCAGTGATGTGAGATTGAAAAATCACTAAAAATAGTAGAAATGGAATTAAATAATGAATAAATTATGTAATTCAAGCTTGATGAGTCTATTTTCATATGGAAGAAACGAAACTACCATATGAGCTGTGTGTTAGGAGATAATTAAATTCTTGTGAAATAGTGCTAGAGCGATTTCTGGATCCCCTGTTTCGACTTAGAAAATTCACCGTAAATTTTATCGAGATAATTAGAGGTCCTGCCTTATATGTACAGATTCGTTATCGAGTCTAGTTTCATTAGAGAGAAACGGTATAGGAATTGAAGCCCTTTATAGGGAGATATTTAAATCGTAAGGTACAAAGGTCAGTGTAGTCGAACCTTGAAACAGGGGAGACTTTAATGAATAAACTGTACTAATTGGCCCAACCAAAAATTCTACAAAAATTCCCCCATATAGATATATGAGTCTAGTTTTGGAGAAAATTTACGGAATTTGATTTTGAGTTCCAAAACTCAAGATATGATTTTTAAAGCGACTATGATACAGTTAGCCAGCTTGCCTGGAACAAAAAAAAAATAAATAGGGGGAAATAAATGAAGTAAGCTCGGTAACACCTCGTATTCGATTTCCGGTAACGGTCACGGGATTGGGGTGTTACAGTAACTCTATCCCATTTCCACTCAGGAATCATTGCAGGCTGTAATAAACCTGATGGTACTTGATGTTCAGCTTTGACTTGCTGAAAAATCAAACATTTCAATACAAACTTTGACATATCCCGTTTCATACCCGACCACCAATACAGTTGTTTCAAATCGTTATATATCTTGGTACTACCAGGATGAACAGAAAAGTGACTACTATGTACTTTATGCAGGATTTTCTGAATAAGCTTTGTATTTTTCATTGTACAAATTCTATTTCGAAACATTAAATAGTCATCAATTCCAATATGGAATTCTAAATCAGAAATAGACTTACATTGAATTCGTTTAGCTTGCAATTTACAGTTATTTTTTTGATCATCACAAATTTGTTAACGAAATACCAGTTTAGCTTTTAATTCGGCTAAAATAGACCCATCATCACAAATCATCAACTGGGTGTTCATTTCTCGTAATACAAACAAATATTTTTGACTCAGGGCATCAGCAACAATATTAGCTTTTATTGGGTGATAATCAATTACAAAGTCATAATCTTTCAATAACTTGAGCCATCTTCGTTGTCACAAATTCAAATTTTCTATGCCATCAGATATTTCAAGCTCTTGTGGCCCGTATAAATGTGGCATTTTTCACCATATAAGTAGTGTCGCCAAATCTTTAATGCGCATACTATTGCAGCCAACTCTAAATCATGCATTGGATAGTTCTTTTCGTGCGGTTTCAACTGCCAATAAGCATAAGCTATAAATTTTCCTTCTTGCATCAGAACACATCCCAGACCGTTTAATGACGCATCGCTATAAATCACAAATTCTTTCCCCAATTCTGATTGAACCAATACTGGTGCTTCAGTTAATAGTACTTTCAACTATTCAAAACTTTGTTAACATTTTTCTGACCAATTGAACTTTACATCTTTTTGTAACAGTCGTGTCATCGGTGTCGCAATCATTAAGAATCCTTTCACGAATCTTCGGTAATAGCCTGCTAAGCTCAAAAAACTATGAACTTTAGATACATTCAACAATAGTAGAAATTTTGCTCGAATCATCCCTAATACCATCAGTTGAAACAATGTGCCCCAAAAATCCAACCTCTTTGAGCCAAAACTCACATTTACTAAACTTTGCAAATAACTGTTTATCACATAGGGCATGTAACACAATTATCAAGTGTTCAGTATGCTCAGATTCATCTCGTGAATAGATCAAAATGTCGTCAATGAATACAACAACAATCTATCTAAATACGGTCTTAATATACGATTCATCAAGTCCATAAAAATGGCTGGAGCATTAGTTAAACTGAAAGGCATAACAAGAAATTCATAATGTCCATACCTCATTTTGAATGCAGTTTTTGGCTCATAACTAATAGTAAACCAATCTCAGATCAATCTTTGAAAATATTGTAGCCACTTTCAACTGATCAAATAAATCATCAATCTGCGATAGAAGGTATTTGTTCATTATAGTCAATTTATTCAACTGTCTGTAGTCGATACACATTCTCATCGTGTCGTCTTTCTTTTTCACAAACAATACCGATGCACCCCAGGGAGAATAACTCGGTTGTACAAAACCTCTATCTGTCAATTCTTGCAACTGAGCTTTCAACTTTTTTAATTCTGTTGGAGCCATTCTATATGGAGCTATCGATATTGGTGTTATTCCCGGTACTAATTCAATACCAAATTCAACTTCTCTGATCGGTGGCAAACCCATTAATTCTTTTGGAAATACTCTGAAAATTATAAACAACAGGTATAGATTCAATTTTTGATTCAGACACCTTTTTATCCAGTACGTATGCAAGATATGCATCATAGCCCTTTTTTAAATATTTCTGAGCTAACACAAACGATGTCACAATAGGTAATTCATTCAAATCATCAGACTCAATCTGAAGAATTTCACCATTTTAACATCTCAATTCGATAGTCTTTCATCTATAATTCACAACCGCATCATGCATAGCCAACCAATCCACACCAAGAATTACATCAAATTCATCAAACGGTAGAAGCATCAAATCAGCCCAAAAATAGTAACCCCAAGTCATCAGAGGACAATGCTAACAAATTTTATCAACTAAAACAAACTTGCCTAAGGGGTTCAATACTTTAATTACAAATTCTGTAGACTCGACATATAAACTCTTTTTAAACACTAAATTCATACAGATATAAGAATGGGGTGATCCAGGATCTATCAACACAACTATATCAGTATCAAAAAAGAGAAAAAGTACTGATAATAACATCTATATCAAGATCAGATCTGTAAGTCGTATGAGCTTACCAATATATCAGTTCGTAAGAGCTTACTGTTTTAAACTCATTGGAGCTTACAGTTTCAGCTCGTATGAGCTTACTGTTCAGCTCAATAGAGCTTACCGTTTCAGCTCAATATAGAGCTTACTGTTCATCAACTTGGGAGGATCTTACCGATCATGGCTCGAAAGAGCATAAATGATAATGAATTGATGGATTACTGATGTTTATTACTCGAGTATCCTTTGAAGTTCTAATAGGTTCAACGGGCTTAAATTTTGTTTATACGAATGAGTACTATTATTGAATGAATTATTGGTTATATGATGAAAAATGAAATGTAGAATGTTAGTTGTATTGATTATTGAATTGTGATAATGGATGATTTCATGTAGTAACATGTCAACCTATGGATGAATGCTTGTGATAGGCATTTGGAAATTGCATGGAGTTTACTTTAGTTATTTGTCTTGTTTTATGTATAAATGGTAAGTTTAATTCAAAATTATACAGCCTTACTAAGCTATAAAGCTTACTCTGTTTCTTTTTCTAAGTTTTATAGAGGTTCGTTAGCTCGCTCGTTTTGGACAGGTCGGAGTTGCATATCACACTATCCAATTTTCGATTGGTACTTTTGAACTTGTGAACAATTGTAAATATGGCATGTATAGGCTAGTTTAAAAGATGTTAGTTATGTTACTTGACATCATGATTTTGGTATGTTTTTTGTGTATAAGTTAAGCCATGTGATTTGGCTTATTTTGGTATTATGTTTTGGTTAAGTTTAAGTGTTCATTTATGGTATGTTTTGGCAAGGAATTTATGAAATGAAAATATGCAAATGAAGTCTTGATATATAGTTGACATATGAATAGATTATACATAATGTTATTTAAGTAATTGAGTACCAAGTTGAATTGGTATAAAATGTGTATGAAATGGTTATTTTGGGCTGACAATTGAGTTGTATAAATGTTTTCATTTATGCTTGTGAATGCTTATGTAAATAGGGTGGCAAAATGTCTTTATAAATAGCCTATTTTTGTCCACACGGGCAGGAACACAGGTGTGTGTCTCAGCCGTGTGTGATACACGGCCATGTTACACGGCTGTGTGTCCCCTGGTGTTGAAATTAAATTGAAGTCAGTATGCTCCACACGGCCACATACACGTGGTACAAGTCAGTATACCCTACAGTTTTGGCACAGCCTAATTCACGGGTGTGTATGGCCATTTAGAAAGGCACACAGGCTAGACACATGGGCCTGTGGTTGTCCGTGTGACCCAAGTCAGTATCCTCTCCAGTTTTCACATAGCCTGGCACACGGGCTTATCCTCAGCCGTTTGACATAAGTAATATGTATTCCTTGTTTTCACACGGTCTAAGACACGGGCGTGTCTACTAGCCATATGAGGTACACGGCCTGTTCACATGGGCGAGTGATACTTAAAATGTTGAGATTTTTCTAATTTCCAAAATTTTCATACGTTACCGAGTTAGTCCTAAATGCATGATTTAAGCTTTATATGTTTGATTTAAGTACATATTCAATGTGAATGAATGATATTTACTGAAATGAGATTACATTTGATTAATGATTGTTCTAAATTGAGTGACAAGTCTAGTAATGCCTCTGAACCTATTCTGACAACGGTTAAGGGTTAGGGGTGTTACAATATCACTACAAGCATACATGATCACAATCTTACCTTAGTTCAACTTAGGCATTCCCAACATTGATCACATATTTTTAACATATGATCGCAATTTTTATGTGATAGATTTTAAATATTTATAAAGAATCGTTCTTGAAACTAACTATTATCACGATGTAGGCAAGTGTACCTATCGAACAGTAGTATAGTTTTAGCAAGACCAGATTGTCGAACCCAAAGGAACTAAAAGTACTAGTAATGCCTGTCTTTTTATTATCTAGCCTAAGAATAAGGGGGTTTGTTTTAACTAACTAATTAACTAGACTAAGAGTTCACAGAAAATAGAATTGGGGGATTACTTTTGGAAAATGATTGAATTAAGACAATACCTAAGGAAGAATCCACCTAGACTTCACTTGTTATTTTGACTCCGAATCGGACGATTTATTCATTTCACTTGTTTCATAGTGATCCCTAAGTTATGTTATTATCCCTATTCAAGACTAATAATGTCTAATCCCTAGACTGAATAATTGAGACTTTTCCCTAATTAACACCCTAGGGTTGCATTAACTCGATCTATGGATCCCCTTATTAGGTTTCACCCTAATCCAGCAAAATCTTGTCACCCTATCTCTAAGTGCGCAATGAACTCCGCTTAATTATGAAAAATGTACTCTTAGACAGGGTCTATTCCTCCTCTGAATAAGAGCTTATCTTGAATCAGTATCCTGGGATATCAAAACAAGAATTAAAAACACATAATTAAGAACAAGTTAAATATTTATCATACAATTTAGAAAATAATAACAAGATTCGTCTTAGGTTTCAATCCCCTTAGGTATTTAGGGGATTTAGTTCATAACTAAAAAGGAAAACATCTCAGAAGAATAATGAATACAAAACATAAAGAAAACCCAAAACTCCTGAAGGGAAATTGAGTGGAGATCTTCAGTCTTGATGATGAATCAAGCTTCTAAGATGGATCAATCAGCTTACCTTGAGTAGTTCCCTGCCTCTTTTTCTCCGTGTCCCCTTTTCCTCTTACTTTAGGGTGTATTTATAGACTTTAGAATGCCTAAAAGCCCTTAAAATTAGCCTTTTCCGAATTGGACTCAACTTGGGCTCTGCAGGGACATGCCCGTGTACGATTACTTCAGGTCATGCTCGAACCTGTTAGAATGGCACGGGTGTGTGTTCTACCCGTGTGAGTCAAGATTTGATTTTTCCAAATTAACACGGCCATGTGGTCTGCCCGTGTAAGGAAGTCCAGGCCGTGTTGATTTCATACGTTGGCCCATTTTCTCTGTTTTTGGCTCGTTTCTCATTCCTTTCGCTCTCCTATGCTCCCCTAAGTATAAAACATGAAATTAAGGCATTAGGAGCATCGAATTCACCAATTATAAGGAAAAATCATCCATAAAATGTGTTAACCATGAGGTAAAATTATGTATAAATTACGGTTTATCAAATACCCCCACACTTAAGCATTTGGTTGTCCTCAAGCAAAATTCTCAACTCATAATCAAAATTAATTCTTCTTAACTTATAATCTCTATCAAAAATATCTCCAAATAATCCATAGGTAATCATACATTTAAAATTCAGCTGAAAGAACATCAAAGTTTCAAACATTCCAAGTTGAGCATTTTATTCTGAAAACATAGGTGTCTCCCCTCATCTAAGTAATTACCTTTGATTCAGAATATCACAGAGTTTCACATCATCACTAAAGATTCACTCAAATCACTCAAAGTGTTTAAGGACAATGAAAGTAGCACTCATTAGCCAATATGAAAAGTTATTACCATAGGCTTGCATGAAAATCACATCTCCACCACTATAAATTGAGACGATACATCAATCAAAAGGTCTTTAGAGTGTTGTAACGTGGCTTTAGTTAGGGGTGTGGTCACAAGCTAAAAGAAACAGTTAGAATCGAGATTGAATTGAAAAATTACTTAACTAGAAAAAGATTTAATTATCACTTACGTACAACATAGCTTCTTCTCAGAATATGGAATTTAAATACTTAAGCTCAAAAACAAAAGATTACTACTAATGTGTATACACAGTTTTTTTTTTTAAGAACAAGTCAAATAACATAGACTAACTATTAAGAACAAGACATAGCTGAGCAACTATTTCAATTCAAATCTCGACAAAAATAGGGATCAAATTTAATTTAGGGGATTTCAACAATAATGGGTTAAGGGTTAATTTTAAGGGTAAAACAAGAAATGGCTTGTTAGGCTCAAGGGGGTTCACTAGGGGTTAATCGTGGAGGTAGGCTTTTCATGGCATGAGTGGGTTAATCCTAAGTGCCTTAATCATTTTGACATATCAAATCAAATGGTGTGGTCTTGACATGCATAATCAAGCAAGTTCTAGAATAACAGTTCAATACTGACGCATTCAAAGCAATAATAAAAGTGAGCATGAAATAATTAATAGATGCTCAAAAGGCTCAAAAATATCACAAGAATTATGGCTTTTATGATGTTTAAAACTTGTGAATTCCAACTCAAAGTAATACCTAAACTTTGGGGAAACAACCTAAAATTTTAAATTCTTAAAAATCAACTTATCATGCTTGATTCTCTAATGTCTTAAAGTTTAAACCATCAATGCATAAATTCCTATGTTTTAATTCAAGATATATCAATCAAAATCATAAATCAATCAAAATTTATCCTAAATATGATATGAGAGCTTTTCAAGATAACAAGGCAATCATTTAAGGATTTTTCTGATAATGAAATGAATACCCCCCCCACACTTAAGATGTACATTGCCCTCAATGTATAAAGATAGATATATAGAAAAGAATGTCCAAATAAGATAGGGAGTGAAGTGAAACTTCCTGAGTGATGAATGAATTTCCTTGAATTTGAGTTTCGGAGAATAATCGGCGTGAGGGTGGAGGAGGATGCTCCGGCGGTGGTAGAGGTTCATTAGTCCTTAAGTTCTGTGACAAAAGAATATTATATCTAAAATTGGTTATGGTCGTGGTCGAGCAGGACATGGCAGTCGTGGAGAACCTTTCCTAGTGGAGTTTTGAGTCCCCGAGTAATATTGAGCTTTGAAGCTTTTCATAACTGTGATAGCATCAGGAACTCTTTTAGAAAGTATATAAGGAAGAATGATTACTCGGTAGAAAATAGCCAGAATTCAAAATTGTTAAATAAAAATTATAAATCCTAATAAAATTAAGATGAAAGAAAAATAAAAAGTAGTCTTAAGATAAAATAAAAGTAAAAACATAAAATAATAAATGAAAATTTTTAAACATCTTCATCGCTAGATGATTAGTGAGGTGGGGGTGGCGATGAGATTTGGAGGTGCTAACATATCTGCTATAGAGTAGCATCAATGTTGTAAAATCATTAAAAACACTGCTGCTCGAATCGAGTGAGGTGCTTAGAAATGTCAGCATATGAAATCGCCACATGAACTAGAAAAGAGAGTGGTGGTGGCTGAGAAGGTGGGTCCTCGTGCTGTGGGGGGACATCATTAGTAATGTCCTCAGGGGCCTCCTCCTCAATAGATTGGGCGAGACGATCTTGAGGAGGGTAGGTTGCTCGGCGTTTTTCGATCATCCTCAAGCTAAGCATGCTCGAGATGCCTTGTGGAGGCATCTGGCCAATAAGGGTCAAGGATGATTCTTGGGCCGCGGTACGGAGGAGCCCGAAGTGTCGAGCCAACCGAGTAACATAGGGGCCAATGGAGATGACCCCGTTCCTATGCCATTCCATTTGGTGTTGAATGGCGAGGGCAATGAAATAGGCAAGGTCAATGACGTGCCCGTACGACATACACCATAGAAAATAGGGTAGTGAGTGTTGACGACGCCAGTGCTCTCTCGCCTTCTTGTAATCATGTAAGCCGAAATGGCATGTAAGTACCTCAAAGATTGAGGGAGAGCCGATGCCTTGGAGTGGCTAGGATTGTAGGTGGTTGAACCTGGTACTAGTGCATCCCAGCATCGTGAAGGAGAACGATGGATATGGCGGTTGAGAGTATCTAAGTCATTCTCCTCCTTGAACTCCTCCGTCTATAAGCCCAGTGCAGTACCAAATCCTGGGACGTTAAGCTGGCAGACTAATCTGCCTAGGTGAAATTGCACCGTGCCAGGATCATCGAAGTTCGTCATTACGGTCTGAAAATGAAACGTTGAGCATAGTTCCATCGTGGGCTCGAGATATGTTGACTCGATGATCCCAAAGAAAAGCTCCCAAGGTTCGGTGGTTAGGAGGGCCCGAATCGCATCGATAAATCGAACTTGTTCTATTGCATTGCCCGATCGTCTGATGGCCCATAATTAAAGGTCGAGCCCAGTATTTGGAAAAGTTCTTCTTAGGGGCCCGATGGGGAATTGCAGGAAAGGGTGGTGAATTTTCGCGGTGGGACCCGAGGAAGATGACGCTCCCTTCTTTTTCTTTGAAGCAGGGATAGCGGTTTTCTTTCCTCGTGAAGACGACATTATATACCTGCAAGCAAAACCATTATTTCGTCGTGAGGAATGTTTAAGGTAATAGAAAAGCAAATCCAAAAAGGCAGAAGTCATAAATTAGAACTAATAATCTCAGTCACAACTACTAGTAAACTTAATCAAAAATAATTTTATAGTGTATCTGTAACATCCTGATTTTTGGGTTTTTCACGATTCTTGATATTTTAAGTAAATTTCTAAAATTTGGTAGGTGATGATGGAATTCATAATTTGGGTGTGTAAATGGGCTTATGGAAGGCCCATGAGTTGGCCAAAACCCGGTTGAATTTTTAAATTTTGGACTTAGGAGTTAGGGGTCTGGCTAGGTGCCCTTATATTAAGTTGTGGGTAAAGTGTATCACAAAAAGATCCTCTGGCAAAGTGGCTAAGTGACGCCACTAGGGAGCTTTAGAGGTGGCGTGTAAGTGTTAGGGGAAGACCTGGGATCGATTCCCTGTGTTGGCAAATAGGAGTATTTATTTTTGTGCAGGAAGGGTAAGTGTTGGAACTTGAGTGGATTCTGTAAGAGGAGAGAGTTGGATCAAGTCAAATGCATAAATTAAGGAGGGATAAGGGGAGAGATTTTAGGGATGTGATATGGAGATAGAGTTGGCTGAATAAGGGAGTTTGGAGAGGGGATTTTCGGCAGAGGGGTATTAGGTTAGTAATTTCGGCATTAGGGTCTTAGTTGTGCCGATTTTGTTCTTTGGTGTGTAGCTTTTCTCTCTTTCTTTTCGATCGAATCTACCTCCCTTCTACTCAATTTTCTTCCTTTTCTTTCTTTCAAATCAGCCCACTATTTCCTTTCATTCACCATTGTTTTCCTTATCTCTATTTTTTCCGGTGCATAAAAAAGCCGAATCGGTGAAGATAGGGGTGCTGATTCTTTGTGACCAGCAACCTTTTCTTCCTTCTCAATAGTTGGTGTTCGATTCCCTTACCTTTTAGGCATCCAGTTCAAGAGGAGAAAGACGTGGTAAGTGTTCAAACTCTAAACAATTCCTAGTGTAGCTTTGGTCAAAAGCGAAACTCTAAGTTTAGGGAGGTGGCGAATATGGGCATAGACTCTATGGGGTCTTCTTTTAATATTTTTGGTTTATTTATTGAAGGAGCAGCAAGGTGTAGTGTCGATTTGGAGTAGCTTGGATCACGGAGTAGCTAGGCCTAGTCATCAATCGCGACAAAGGTAAGGTGCCTAAGGCCATTATGGATGGTGGCGAATGTGTAAGTGTTAATATTGGGAAGTTCTTGATTTGGTTCAATTATTGCGAGTGATCTATTTAACAATTGATTATAGGAGAAATCGCATAGGAGATCTCGTCAAGGAATATCGCAAATCGGTGTGTAACGAACCCTTTCATAGCTTAAAGTGATAAAATGCGAAAAGCGAAATGCCAAATTACGGCATTTCGAGGACTTATGAGCAATGACGCTCACTAGTTAGTTAGAATCGATGAGACGGTGAACGAGAATCACGGTTTGCACCCATGGATTGTTAGTAATCGTTAATGAACATGGAAACCCTAATTTTTGGTAAAATTACGAGATTACCCTTATAATATGAAAATGACCGTTTTGCCCCTAGGTAAAAATGACCATTATACCCCTAGGGTTTATGTATGATTTTAATACATGGGATTTTGATAAATATGGTATGTATGATATGCACATGAAATGTATGATATGCACATGATATGTATGATATGCACATGAGGTAATCATAAATGCATTGGGTTGGGTTTTATATGGATGGAGAAAGTGAAAAGGGCTTATGCCCGATTATCAAAAGGGCTTATGCCCGATTATCAAAAGGGCTTATGCCCGATTATAAAAGGGCTTATGCCCCGATTATTGAAAGGGCTTTTGCCCGATTATTAAAAGAGGCTAGGCCTCGGTTATATGATAAAGCACTATCTTTGCCGAAGGAGAGTTTGGCGGGGTGGGTCGAGTTAATCCCCACATGGTGTGTTGGTTGGTGCGGTGGAGAGTAGCGGATGGTGGGTTGAGTAGTCTCCCCAAATGGGTTGCATTCTTTCATTGAAATTATATGTGACATTGAAATGGGCCTAAGGGCCATACTGATTTCTGATAAAGGCTTGACCAAGAATATGAAATATGAAAAGGCTTGCCCATAATAAGAAATATGAAAAGGTTTCGCCCAAGATTATGAAATATGAAATATGAAAAGGGCTACTGACCCGATGCATGATTGAGATTGGATTTGGGCTTAGACCCAACAGTAGTTATTGTTTTGGGCTCGAAGGGCTTGTTGCACACTGAGTTTCCAAACTCACCCCCCTTTCCTTAACCTTGCAGGTGAGCCTTGATGTGGGGACTTGGGCCGGAGGGGATTCAGAGTGGCCACGGTGATCATCTTTGGGCTTTTAAATAAGTGTTGGTTTTCATTTAATTTCCTTTAACTATTATTTATTTTTGGGTTGTAATAAGGCCAATTTTAACTTTTCTTTTATTTCTTTTCGGGATTATTTTAATTTTAATAACTTTAAAATTGGTTAATTATTATTCAAATGGGCTAGACTTAGGACGTGTTTTCAAAATGATACTTGTTTTCAAATTATCTCAATACCACGATTCATCGGTTAATCAAAGACGTCCACTTAAACGAATTTAAACTCGAAATGACAAAGTGTGGCTATGGTTGTGGGCATGTCTAGGATTGGATCCAATTAAAGAGCTTGGTACTTAGCGACCTTCATGGCTCACCTCCTCTGCCTCGGATACCTACACGGTGCTTAGCTTCCATACACTTTGTTAACTCAACAAAACATATGGCTTTTAAAAACTCTAAAACGAAACTCAGATTTTTAACTCCGATGTGGCACATCAAATTTGGCCATAACGTCTGGGCCGGGTTTGGGGTGTTACAGTATCATTAGCATGACAATAGTATGAGTTTCCTAAAAAAAATGGCAAATAATTCTATGCTAGTAAATTTTATTGATGGAGAATATTAGCCCAAAAGTCATGAGTATTTTCACTTTAAACTAATAAAATGTATTAGATAAATCATGCAATGAGGAAGAACTTCAACATGAAAAGATAAAAACTACTCTAGATATGAAATGTAAGTGATAAAGAGATGGAAAGAACATAAAAAAATACGTAGTACTATAATAACTTAACATGAAAAGTGAGTATAATTAAAGGGAAAAGAGTTATCAAATGCTAGAAAGGAGAGAATGAGCGTCAAAAATGGAGTTCAAAACGGCGCACAGGTTTGGGAGGGCGTGTGGACTTGCAGCGACTAGGGTTAGAGTTTTTGGGTGAAGAAGACAATGAATAGTGCAGCCTATTTATAGATTTTGGGGCACACGGCCAGGTAACACGCCCGTGTTCACCAATTTCATCCCGTGTGATTCGCGAATTTTGAATTTGGGAGCATCTGACATTTAGTCCACGCCCGTGTTCCTTGGGCGTGTGGGTGCACACAGCCGTGTCGCACAACCGTGCCTGGCTTCGTTCCTTTCTCCCACGCCCGTGTATGTATGCCAACGCCCGTGTTAATTTAACAGGTTCGACCATGGGTGCTAGACACGGGTGTGTCGCACGCCCGTGTTAATATGATAATTTTTGTCACGATTTCAAGGCACGGACGTGTCGAACCCCCATGGTGGGGAAATCTTTGCTCTGTTTTCACACGGCCTAACACATGCCCGTGTGATAGGCCGTGTCTGTGTGGGAAACCTATATTCAAGAGTTCTGTTAGTAAGTTAGGTGTTAAATACTAAAATTTAAAGAAGTTAATACAGTTAGTGCTCGGGCTGCCTCCCGAGAAGCACTTATTTATAGTCTAAGCTCGACTTACCTCTCCATTGAATGGTCATGGTGGTTCGAGGAGTTTATACTCCTCATTCTTGCTATCATTCTCATCAAAATAAGGTTTTATACGGGTGTTGTTTACCTTAAAAGTGCCAAACTTGGGATGACTTACCTCGACTATACCGAATGGGAAAATGCTAAGTACCGTAAAAGGGATTTCTTCATTCGGTTTGGTAGTGACAATGTAAGGATCTACGACATCTAATAATATTTTATCTCCAACCTTAAGTTGATTTGGGAAGGTATTGAGCTCATTCTGGCGTAGTTTTGGTTTATCGTGTGTTCTCGATTTATACGTCCGCCATTCATTTAGCTCCTCGATTTGTAGCTTTCGATCTTCATGAATAGGTCCTCTGCTATTGCTTAAGAATGGCTCATGTACTTCCTTCAGACTTATTTCCTGCAAAGTAGGGTGCACCATATTGTCAGTTTTAGTAGAATGGTTTAGACGATCACCTTCAATTTCCAATGTGTTGCTAGAATTGCGAGCTTGAAGGGTGATTGTTTCGTCTCCCACACGGAGTGTGAGCTCACCTGTGCCAACATCAATAATCGTTTTAGCAGTTGCTAAAAAGGGTCGTCCTAAAATCAAAGGAGTGTTTCTATCCTCCTCTATGTCTAGAACAATGAAGTCAACGGGGAATATAACTTATCGATTTTAACTAGCACATCTTCAATAATACGCCTAGGAAATCTTATAGTTTTATCTGTTAATTGAATGCTCATCCTAGTCTATTTGAGTTTCCTAAGACCTAATTGTTTGAACATTTTGTAGGGCATGATGTTAATACTAGCCCCTAAATCAGCTAATGCATTATTAACATCTAAACTACCAATGAAGCAAGGAATTGTAAAACTCCTTGGATCTTTTAGTTTGTTGGGTAGTTTATTCTGTAAAATAGCTAAGCAAACTGCGTTTAGCTCTACATGCGACGCCTCGTCTAACTTCCGCTTATTTGCTAAAAGCTCCTTTAAAAATTTCATTGCGATTGGCATCTGCGATAGAGCTTCAATAAACGGTAAGTTAATATGTAATTTTTTTAAGAGTTTAAGGAATTTACCAAATTTTTCATCTGAGCGGTCTTTCCTTGTCACGTTGGGGTATGGCACACGAGGTTTATATTCAACATTCACTGATTTGTTTTTATTATGACCTCCTCACCTTGACCTCTGCTCACCACAGTTTCTTCCCTCGGTTCTGGCTCAGGCTCAGCGAATCCTTCTTTATCTTGAACATTAATCGCATTGACCTGTTCCCTTGGGTTGGGTTCAGTATTACTTGGCAAGCTACCTTGTGGTTGTTCGAAGATTAGTTTGGAAAGCTAGCCTATCTAATTTTCGAGCCCTTGGATCGATGCTTGTTGATTTTTAAGTACTGTCTCAGTGTTTTGGAAACGGGTTTCTGACACCGAGATAAATTTAGACAGCATCTCTTCAAGGTTCGATTTCTTTTCCTGTTGATAGGGTGGTTGTTGAAAAACCGGAGGATGTTGTGGTCTTTGATTTCCTTGACCGCCCAATGAGAAATTGGGATGGTTCCTCCAACCTGCATTGTAAGTGTTACTATATGGGTTATTTTGGGATCTAGAGTTATTGTTACCCATTTATTGGACTTGTTCCTCCTCGATGCTAGGGTTGAAGGGCTGATACTCTGTGCATGCTCCTCCTCCATTCGTCTCGCACCTCATTACTTGATGTACCTGAGTAGAACCAAGTAAACCATCAATCTTTTTATTTAGAAGTTCTACCTGGTTTGACAGCATAGTAACCGAATCGACATTATAAATGTCTGTTGTTTTAGTTGGCTTAGTCCTCATGACTCGCCACTGATAGTTATTTAGCGACATCTCTTCAATAGATTCGTAAGCCTCTTCAGGTGTTTTGTTGTTGATGGTTCCCACGGTTGCTGCATCAATCATTTGCCTTGTCGAGGGGTTTACACCATTGTAGAATGTTTGAACTTGCAACCATAGAGGTAGTCCATGGTGAGGACACCTTTGCAATAGGTCCTTGTATCCCTCCCATGCATTGTAAAGAGTTTCTAAGTCCATCTGCACAAACGAAGAGATATCATTATGTAATTTGGCTATTTTAGCCAACGGAAAATATTTTAATAAAAATTTTTCGATCATTTGTTCCCAAGTAGTAATTGACCCTCGTGGTAACGAGTTCAGCCACTGTTTAGCTTTGTTCCTCAATGAAAAAAGGAATAACCTAAGACGAATGGCATCGTCAGAAAAGCCATTAATTTTAAATGTATCGCAGAATTCTAGGAAATTTGCCAAGTGAGTGTTTGGATCCTCATCCTACAAACCATCAAACTGAACAAATTGCTGTATCATTTGAATAGTGTTAGGTTTTAGTTCAAAATTATTTGCAGCAATGGCAGGCCTAACTATACTTGACTCAGTTCCTGTTAAAGTAGGTTTAGCACAATCATACATAGTACGAGGAGTAGGATTTTGATTTGCCAGTTCAACGGGTATCGCAGGAGGTAGCTGATTGTCTTGGTTTTCAGCCATCTCTTCGGTTGGGGTTTGAATATCGTCCTCTTGCTCGTTCTCTGTGTATCTTAAGCTTCGCCTTATTTCTCTTTGGTTTCTGCGAACTGTGCGATTGATTTCTTCGTCAAAAAGTAGTGGTCCTGATGGGTTTCTTCTAGTCATAAACTATAAAAACCTGCCAAGAGAAAGAAAAAGTAAATAATAAATAATAATAAAAATAAAATAGAATTAACTTGGAAGAAAAATAAATGGCTAAAGTAATAAAAATTGAGCGTTTCTAATATCTTAGTTTCCTGACAACGGTGCCAAAAACTTGATCGCGATTTTTGTGTGACACGTTTTAAATATTTATAAAGAATCGTTCTTGAAACTAACTATTATCACGATGTAGGCAAGTGTACCTATCAAACAGTAGTATAGTTTTAGCAAGACCGGATTGTCGAACCCAAAGGAACTAAAAGTACTAGTAATGACTGTCTTTTTATTATCTAGCCTAAAAATAAGGGGGTTTGTTTTAACTAACTAATTAACTAGACTAAGAATTCACAAAAAATAGAATTGGGGGATTACTTTTGGAAAATGATTGAATTAAGACAATACCTAAGGAAGAATCCACCTAGACTTCACTTGTTATTCTGACTCCAAATCGGACGATTTATTCATTTAACTTGTTCCGTAGAGATCCCTAAGTTATGTTATTATCCCTATTCAAGACTAATAATGTCTAATCCCTAGACTGAATAATTGAGACTTTTCTCTAATTAACACCTTAGGGTTGCATTAACTTGATCTATGGATCCCCTTATTAGGTTTCACCCTAATCCGGCAAAATCTTGTCACCCTATCTCTAAGCGCGCAATCAACTCCGCTTAATTATGAAAAATGTACTCTTAGACAGGGTCTATTCCTCCTTTGAATAAGAGCTTATCTTGAATCAGTATCCCGGGATATCAAAACAAGAATTAGGAACACATAATTAAGAACAAGTTAAATATTTATCATACAATTCAGAAAATAATAACAAGATTCGTCTTAGGTTTCATTCCCCTTAGGTATTTAGGGGATTTTGTTGATAACCAAAAAGGAAAACATCTCAGTAGAATAATGAATACAAAACATAAAGAAAACCCAAAACTCCTGAACAAAAATTGAGGGGAGATCTTCAGTCTTGATGATGAATCGGGCTTCTGAAATGGATCAATCGGCTTCCCTTGAGCAGTTCCCTGCCTCCTTTTCTCTATGTCCCCTTTTCCTCTTCCTTTATGGTGTATATATAGGCTTTAGAATGCCTAAAAGTCCTCAAAATTAGCATTTTCCAAATTGGACTCAACTTGGGCTCGGCAAGGACACGCCTGTGTGCGATTACTTCAGGCCGTGCTCGAACCTATTAGAATGGCATGGGCGTGTGTTTTACCCGTGTGAGTCGTGCTTTGATTCTTCCAAATTGACATGGCCGTATGGTCTACCCGTATGAGGAAGTCCAGGCCGTGTTGATTTCGTACTTTGGCCCAATTTCTCTGTTTTTGGCCGGTTTCTCGGTCCTTTCGCTCTCTTATGCTCTCTTAAGTATAAAACATAAAATTAAGGCATTAGGAGCATCGAATTCACCAATTCTAAGGAAAAATCATCTATAAAATGTGTTAAGAATGGGTAAAAATATGTATAAATTATGGTTTATCAACATAACACATGTGTATATATGTATATCATAATAATCTACTTAGTCATACAAAAATAAGCCATTACTAGCCATCCCAATGGCTAGGTTACAAAAAAACATTTTCCAGCCACTATTGGCAAAGTTTCCCTATACATGCCATTATACCAAAATGATTTCACTAAATATACCAAAAATGCTAGACGATAGTGTGACGATGCTCCAATGATCTTCCAACCTTCACACGCTTCCAAGCACTATAAAATAGGGGAAAAATAAAAGGAGTAAGCATTATATGCTTAGTAAGTACGTATAACAGAAACTAAACTTAACAATCTTGTTTATTAAAATCTAGGCATACAAGGCTACCCCTTAGAGTACTTAACCAAGGAATACACTTACGAGCCGCATGTCGTATAACTAGATTACCAGTCCAGGCAAAATCCTTTATATAGTGTATGCTCACAAGAGCTCAATTAGGGTTACCAATCTAGGCTAAACCTAATAATAACGTATGCTCAAGAGGTATTACATCGGGATTACTCATACAGGCTAAATCCTTTTTATAACAAGGTCATTGGGATTACTCGTCCGAGCTAAATCCCACCTGCCACAAATGCAGGACCCTACTTGTTTCAGGAAAGCGTACACAATCATCAGAATTCAACATCCAATCGGGACTAACCCTTTATCACTATTTCAAGCTTATTATCATTTTCATCATAGCATACAACTGAAGCACATCAACATAAATCACATTACATACAACACAACAATTAATTAACATAATTACATATCCGATTAAGTTATACGAACTTACCTCGACACTTGTTTGCGTAAAAGTCTACTAATTCGAAATCTTTTTTTCCTCGATCTAACCTTGAATTAGTGTTGTTCCGATCTATATAAATGAATTTAATCATTCATTTCATTCATTTCATACTTAGATGGACTCAATTTAAGTCCTAGGCAAAATTAACATTTTGCCCTAACTTTTTCCAAAAATTTCGATTTTGTCCCTAGGCCTGAAAAATAAAACTTGTACAAATTACTCCCTATTACAAGCCTAACCAAAGCCCCATTAAAAATTTTCCAGCACATGTAATCATAAAATTTCAGAATTTTATTTTACAACTTTTCATTTTATTCCCTAAATCATGTTTTAATGATAAATTACTTCGTAAAAGTGCATTATATATCAATAATCTTTCATTTTCTACCACAAATTTCTAATTTCCAGCATAATACATCTATAACCCATTTTCATACCTTGATAACTTTTCAAATTAATCTCTCTTTGAGAGATTAAGCTATCCCTGTTTTAAAAATACCAAAATTACTAAAAAAGGGACAAGGAAACTTACCCAATTAGGCCTTGAAAGCTTCTTTTTTCTCTCCTAGGGTTTCCATATATTTTTAAGGTTGAATATGACAAAATAATATGATATAATTCTTTTCATCTTTTAATTAATTAATATTTTACTATTTCCAATTTAGTCCTTACCCTTTTCTATAATTTCATGGATGAGTCAACATAAAAATCTACATACTTTTATTAATGGTCTAATTACCATATAAGAACCTTAAGTTTTGAATTCCATAACTATTTATCCTTATAGCTACTAGAATTCAACTTTTACATTTTATGCAATTTAGTCCTTCTCATAATTAAACACTTAATCGATAAAATTTTCATATCAAAAATTTCACACATCATTTCTAACATATTACGAGCCATATGATAAAATAAAAATAAAATATATTTTGGGTTGGATTTGTGGTCCCGAAACCATTGTTCCGATTTTACTGAAAAATGGGTTGTTACAACTCTCCCCCCTTTTAGGGATTTTCGTCCTCAAAAATCTTACCAGTAAAAATATTTGGTATTGCTTTCTCATAGTATCCTCCAGCTTCCAGGTAGCCTCTTCTATACCGTGACGTTGCCAAAGAACTTTTGCTAAAGCTGCCTTTTCATTTCTTGACTCTTTTGTTTCCCGAGCTAATATTTTGATTGGTTCTTCACCATATGTCATACCAGGCTGGATTTCTACCTTTGTCGGAGAGATAACATGTGAAGGATCAGACCGATGCTGTCGTAGCGTAGGCACATGGAAAACATTATGAATTCGATTAAGCACTGGTGGTAAAGCTAATCGATATGCAACCAGTCCAATGAATCGTGGACTCAATTTTCCTTTTTGGAAAAATTGGAGAACTTTCTTCCAAGGCGACACTTTCAAGAATACCTTGTCACCAACCTGAAATTCTATCTCCTTTCTTTTCAAATCAGTATAGGACTTTTGTCGATCCAAGGCTGCTTTCAAGCTATCTCGAATTACCTTTACTTTTTCTTCGGTCTCTCGGACCAAGTCAACTCCATGTAGCTTTTTCTCACTGAGTTCTTTCCAATACAATGCGGTTCTACATTTGCGTCCATACAAAGCTTCATACTTTGCCATTTTAATACTAGATTGATAACTGTTATTATAAGCAAATTCAACCAAAGGCAAATACCTTTCCCAGTTACCTTCAAACTCAAGTACACAACACCTAAGCATATCTCCCAAGATATGTATTACCCATTTAGATTGACCATCCGTCTGGGGATGAAATGCTGTACTAAAGTGTAACTGAGTAACTAGAGCTTCTTACAATTTGCTCCAAAATCGAGAAGTAAACTGAGGATCTCTATCTGAAATAATGGAGACAGGCACTCTATGCAATCTGAATATCTCAGAAACATATAACTCAGTCAATCTATCCAAGGAAAATCCATACGTACCGGGATAAAGTGTACAGACTTTGTCAATAGATCAACAATTACCCAAATAGCATCTTTCTTCTTTGGAGACATGGGTAGCCCCGATACAAAGTCCATAGTAATTCTTTCCTATTTCCATTCTGGTATCGTAACTGGCTATAATAGTCCAGAAGGCAACTGATGTTCAGCTTTTACTTGCTGGAATATCAAGCATTTAGATACAAACTCAGAAATTTCTCGTTTCATTCCCGGCCACCAGTACATCTTTTTCAGATTGTTGTACATTTTATTACTACCAAGATGAATAGACATGTTACCATTATGAGCTTCACTCAAGATCTTCTGCACTAGTTCTGAACTTTTCGGTACACATACTCTACCTCTGAATAAAAAACAACCATCAATCCCGATCTAAAATTCTGAGTCAGGAGTCGATTCCCTTTGTACCCGTTTTGCTTGCAACTTACTATCATTTTTCCGAGCTTCAAAGATTTGTTGCAAAAACATTGGTCTACCTTTTAACTCAGCTATGATTGGACCATCATCAGACAATGATAATCGAGTATTCATTGCTCGCAGAGTATACAAGGATTTCCTGCTCAAAGCATCTGCCACTACATTGGCTTTTCCCGGATGGTAGTCAATTACAATATCTTAATCTTTCAGCAATTCTAGCCATCTACACTGTCTCAAATTCAAATCTTTCTGTTACATCAAATATTTCAGACTTTTATGATCAGTGAATATGTGACATTTTTCACCAAACAAGTAATGCTGCCAGATTTTCAATGCAAACACTATGGCTGCCAATTCAAGATCATGTGTTAGGTAATTCTTTTCATATGGCTTTAGCTTTCCTGAAGCATAGGCTACTACCTTACCATCTTGCATCAAAACACAACCTAAACCATTCAATGACGCATCACTGTAAACTGTAAATTCCTTACTCGATTCAGGCTGGAGTAACACACGTGCTTCTGTCAATAAAGCCTTTAATCTGTCAAAGCTCTACTGACATTTATCAATCCACTCAAATTTTACATCTTTCTGTAGCAAACGAGACATTGAAAAAGCTTTATTTTTCCCCGTGGTTCTTTCCCTGAAAGGGTTTCCACATAAAAATATGTGTTTTCTTTATTTTTCTTTCTCTGTTCTTTGTGATACATTGTCAATATCAATGCTCTATTTTTCACACATTTGTTTATATTTGTTCAAAAATCCAAAGGGGGTATATTGTTGGGACTTTAGTTGTCCAATTGCTAATGTTTCAACTCATGTTTAAACACCTGCTAAACTACTTTTGTTTACTTTCATGTTTAAACAGAAGTCTAGATAGGCCTTTGGACACTAGTTAGGATAATAACTTCAGGACAACTAAAGTCAAGTTAGATGTTAGTGTTTTTGAATTTGACCTCCATAATTGGTTTCTCTATAAGAAAATTATTCCTAGAACATGTTTTAACTCGTTCAAAATAATAATGGTCAAACTTGGGTATTATAGAGCATGGAGATCGACATGCCTTTTCCCACAAGGTTTATTCTTATCCTTTAAGTCTTTATCTTACTGATTAATCTAACGAATTTACTTGGTTCATAAGGCTTTACCTTGGGATAAATATTGGAGGTCTTTAACCAGGATTATTATGCAATTAAAATGATTAATTTATATATGTAACACCCTTAACCCGTATCTATCGTCGGAACAGGGTTTCAAAGTATTACCAGAACATTCAGAACATTTTACAAATAATTTACGTAAATTATTAGTCATTTACTAAAATCATTGAAAACATCCCTTAATTAGACCCTCAAGGTCAATACGAGCATTAAAATCAAGTCGGGACTTAATTGAAAACTCATAAAATTTTTCGTGACATTTCAAAAATTTTCCAAGGTTGCAGGGCTCACACGCCTATATGGTCGGGTCGTGTACTACACACGCTTGTATCCCTAACCCATATAAATCTCTAACTTATAAGGCATGAAAAAGTTGAAGTCACACGCCCGTGTGCTAGGCCATGTGGCGAATTTTATTTTTGAAATTTAGGTGCAGCTTCCACACGCCCGTGTAACACGCCCGTGTTCAAGGTCGTGTCAACCACAGGCTGAGACACCCACCCGTGTGCCCAATTCTGAGCATTTTGTTTCTCATTTTTAAAATGCAGGGGACACACGGGCGGACCACATGCCCATGGGACAAGCCATGTGTCACACATGGCCAAGACACATGCCCATGTGTCTACCTGTGTGGACAAAATAAGGCCATTTCCTAGCCTCATTTGTCACCCAAAACTTACCATTTTCCTACACCAGAACTCACAAGCATATCCACCAATCCAATATCATTTTCACATAAAATTTGACATCAATCATATGGTATTATCTCATGCATCAATGGATATAAATTTATATGCTAACATAATTCCATCAAACCAGTACACAAGAAGCAATTGTATAATTACCAAAACATAACTTTTAAGATAACCAAATTAGATCATCACTGGCCACTACAATGGCTAGATTACAAAACAAAAATTACAAGTCATCATTGGCCAAATAACTTATACATGCCATTATACCAAAACGAGATTTCTATTTGTACCAAAATGAGATAGTGGATAGTGTGATGATTGCTCTGGCCAACTTCCAACCTTCGCGAGCTTTAGAGCACTATAAAATAGGGAAAATTAAATAGAGTAAGCATTTTATGCATAGTAAGTTCATATAATGAAAAATAAACTTACTAATCATATTTATCAATACAAGCATACATAGTTATACATTCCATAAAATTTGGGTGAGTTTACCTAAACACAAACACTTAATCAAACAAGTTAATCACATAACCATATATAAATATCAAGTAACATAGATGAGCTCATCATGTTACAAGCTTCCACTAATTTCACCTTTCTACATTTTAAGAGTCTTTTCTGTCGAGCTATTGAAATTTTGATGGATGTTTGATTAGTATACTCATGTGCAAAAGTACACATTAGGGTACATAATAAAAGGGCACACTCTTGAGCCACACATTCTACAACAGGATTACCAGTCCAGGCTAAATCTTATTCGTAGCATATGCTCTAGAGAGCTTAATTTGGATTACCTATCTGGGCTAAATCCAATCTATAACAAAAGCTCAATAGGGCTTACATTAGAATTACCCGTTAGGGCTAAATTCTATCTGCAGCATAAGCAATATTATTCTTATTCAAGAAATCACCTTTATCCATCGAAATTCAACATTCAACCAGAACATGACAATTTGTCCATATTTCATAACTTGTGACTATTTCATTATGTATATCATCACACACTTATCAACACAATCATACAACTCAATTCAAGCATATTAACATACATATTTAAGTTACACAAACTTACCTTAAGAATGGTTCGTATTTGAATTTCAACTAATCCAAAACCTTTTGCTTTCCTCGATCTAGTTCTGTGGTTGGTCTTTCTGGATCTATATGGGTAAATTAACTATTAATCTATCACATTTCATATACATTTGAATCATATTACATCCTAAGCAAAATTACCATTTTTCCCCTATTTTTTCAAAATTTTTTATTTTGTCCCTAGGCTCAGAAAATGAAATTCATGATATTTAACCCTCTTTCCAAGCCTAGTTGAAATTTATATAGTACATTTACAGCACATACATTTCACAAATTTCAAAATTTTCCATGTGTTTTACCATTTTTTCATTTTAGTCCCTAAATCAAGTTTTCATCAAAAATTGCTTTGTAAAAGTTGTTTATCTGTAAATAACTTTTCATTTTCTACCATAAATTTCTAATTTTCAGCATATTCATCCATGACCCAAATTTCATACCTTGATAACTTTTCAAATAAATTCCCTAAATAGAAAGATTAGGCTATCCCGATTCCAAAAATATAGAAACTACGATAAACGGGACTTGATTTCATACCTTATTGAGCTTGAAAAGTTTTCTTCCTCTCTCCTGGGGTTTCCATAGAAAAATTGGGGAAGATGATATGAAAATAGATGATTTTTTTCTTTTAAATTAATTATCATCTATTAATTTTATTGATTTCGAATTTAGTCCCTACCCTTTTCTAATTTTTCCATGGATAAGTAATTAAAATATCTACTAACTACTCTTCAATGGTCTAATTACCATATAAGGACCTTATTTTTGAATTCCATAGCTATTTGGTACCTATAGCTACTGGAACCCAAAGTTTGTATTTTATGCAATTTAGTCCTTTCCCTAATTAAACATAAAATCAGTAAAATTTTCATACAAAAATTTTCATGTGACCTTCCTATCATGATACAAACAATAAAATAAAATAAAATAATTTTTTTTATTTTTGGCTCAGATTTTTGGTCCCGAAACCACTATTCTTGTAACAGCCCTGTTTAGACCCTAGTCGAAACAGTGGTTTTGGGACCACAAATTCGAGTCAAAAAATATTTTAATATTATTTTTCATGCTTATAATATGTGAATTGATATTTATGAAAATTTCGTATGAAAATTTGATCATTTGTGTGCTTAATTTGATAAAAGGACCTAATCGCGTAAAATACAAAATTGTCCTATTTGAATAATGGTCAAATTGATGTGTCTCTTTAAATTGGAGGTCTTTATGATGCAAATAGACCATTTTTATAAGTAAATGACATTGATGGACATTAGTTAGTGGAATTTTAAATGATAATAATAAGGTTATTTTGGTAAATTATGTATTAATGTTATGTGAAATAAAACAAAATGAATTTGGTTGTCATTCTTTCACCATATTGCCAAAAATAAAAGAGAAAAGAAAGCTTTTTATTTCACCTAGGGTTCGGCTATTACTCATCTTAATAAAGGTATGATTTTTTATAAGTTTTTGATGATTTTTACGTTTTTGTGATCATTGCTTAGTAATCTTTCAAGCCCATGCCTCAATTTTTGAATTTGATTATGATTTTGAGTTATGCCATTTTTTATTTTGTGAGTTTTGTAATGTTAATTGATGAAATATGGAAGCTTGATGATAGATACATATATTTTGTATTGGGATTTTTGATGAATTTGATTAATTTGGGCTAAATTGTGAAAATGAGATTTTGAGGGACTAAAATGTGAAATAAATGAAATATATGGGCTTATATGAACCTCATGAATATTCATCCTGACATGTGTATAAAGAAATTTTATATATTTTGTGATTTTATGAATTAGGGACTAAAGTGTTAAAATGTGAAAATGTGAGGGCTAATTTGTAAAATACTCTAAATATATGTTTACAGATTGATTTGAATGAATGTGAGATTTATTAAATGAATGTGAGATTTAATAAGTCAAATTTGAATTTGTTTAGATCAAGAACCAAAGAAAAAAGAATTAGATGGGGAAAGTCGAAAGTCGTTGAATAGTCGTTCATTTCCGTTCATTTTCGTATGAGGTAAGTTGATATACAAGTAAATGTGTTCAATTGAATTATTATTGCTTATATGATATTTGAATTATTGCGAATGGATATGAGAGCTGAATATATGAAATTTGTGAAAGTTTTAATAATGTGACGATGTCTAAAAAGTCCCGTACGAACCATAGGAATAGCTAGGATACATATGTCATGACATAGGATTTTTGATATGTGATTTCTTGTAAGGCCACGTCTAGGACGTTGGCATTGATTTGAGATTTACGTGTAAGACCATGTCTGGGACATCGGCATCGTATTTGATTTCGTGTAAGACCCTATTTGGGATAGTGGCATTAATATTTGATTACATGTAAGACCACGTCTGGGACGTTGGCATTGTACAATCTTACTGAGCTATCCGCGTATCCTCTTTCATTCAGTACGATTCAATGGGCATTCCGAGAAATGATTAACCATGTGAGTGTATATTTGATTCAGGTGCATTTGAAACGTATAACATGATTGATAATGAAAGGTAAGTATCTGTACAATTATGGACTTATGATATATGTAATTGAATTATGAACAAATGAGCAATATGAGACTTATGGATAAGTGATTATATTTTTCTATGAGTTACATGAATGAATTATGTTATGTGATAAATTTATTTGTATATGGCTTGCTAAGCTTTTGAAAGCTTACTTTGTGTGTGTTTGCATTGTTTTTAGATATCGAAGCTACCGAGAGCTCAGGGATCATCGAGGATTATCACCACACTATCAAACTCTATTTTGGTACCTTTTGAGAATATATATATATTGAAGTATGACATGTATAGGCTAGAAATATTTAAATATATTTGGTAATGTGTATATCTAGCCATGTGATATGGCTTTATTTTTGTTGTGCTTATAAATGACTTTTGAGTATAAGCTATGTGATGCAATATGGTCAATATAGTGTTCATGAATGGCGAATAGAATTGGTTATTTTGGTAAGTTATGATATGTGCCTATTTTGGAATTTGGTAAGATTTTGGCATGTGAATGAATGAAGAAAATTGAGATTGTGAATCATATGTATTGGTATGACTTTGTCTTATGATTTGGCATGATTTGGTATGGATTATAAAAATGAAGTTGGTTGTTAAGATATGTCATGAATGATGTATGTTTTGGTTATGTATTAGTTGGAATTTGGTATGAAATGTTTTAATTAGATCTTGTAGGAAGGACCCAAAATTAGGGCGGCAAGTTGTCCTTGTAAATGGCTTATTTTTGTCCACACGGGTAAAGACACGGGTGTGTGTCTTAGCCGTGTGTGACACACGATTACGTTACACAGCCGTGTGTCCCCTAGGGTACCAAATGATTTAAAGTCAATATACCATACAATTTTGACAAGGCCATGACACACGAGTGTGTCTGTCGGTCGTGTGTGGCACACGGGATGGCATATGGGCGTGCGGTCAGCCGTGTGATCCAAGTCAGTAGCCTCTCTAATTTTCACACGGCCTGGCACACGGGCGTGTCTTGTGGCCGTGTGGACAAGTCAGTATGTATGCTCTCTTTTACCACGGCCTAGACACATGGGTGTGTCTAATGCCGTGTGAGGCACACAGCCTGTTCACACGGGCGTGTGGCATTTGTAACTTAGAAAAATGTTTAAGTTTTGAAAACTTTTGTATCTGCTCAGTTTAGTCCCGCCTCTTTCTAAAGCATGTTTTAGGTCTTGTTGACCTATGTAAGGGACTCTGTTATGATGTGTGACTGTGATGCTATGATGATTGTGAAATGAATGTTAAATGTTCCGATATGTTCTATAATACCTCTTAAGCCTAATCTGGTAACAAACACGGGTTAGGGGTGTTATAATTGGTTGGTATCAGAGCTACGATTTAGTTAATTCTAGGACTAACGTAGTGTTTGTGAGTCTAGTTATACATGCCATATATATGAACTATGATAGTGTGATGATTCCTGACAATTAAAATGTGTTTTTATATAGTAAATAGATCCCGAACGAGCCGTAGTTGACATTGTTAAAAGTAACGCACATGCTTTCACTCAAGGGATAGCGCCATCTGATTCTAGACCTACTAGTAGTAGCCACGAGGGAGAGGCTAAGCAAGCCTTTTACCAAATGATGAATGATTGGTTTACCCAATATATTAGAACCAATGCGACTATGCCACAACCTTCACACCTGCTAAATCCTCTACAAGTCCCAGTTGTGCCACAAGCTGTAGATCCGATTCACCTGAGTAAGCCTCCAGTTGATAAGATTAGAAAATATGGGGCTGAAGAGTTTCGAGCTACTACCAATGATGATACTGAGAGAGCTGAGTTTTGGCTCGAGAATACAATACGGGTGTTTGATGAAATGTCATGTGCTCCCGAGGAATGTTTAAAATGTGATGTTTCACTTTTGAGAGATACGTCGTATCATTGGTGGAAGACGTTGATATCAGTGGTTCCGAAAGAACGAATCACTTGGGATTTCTGTCAAGCTAAATTTTGAAAGAAATACATCAGTTAGAGTTTCATCGATCAGAAACGAAAAGAGTTTTTTGAGCTAAAACAGGGCCATATGTCTGTTACAGAATACGAGCGAGAATTTTTAAGATTGAGCCAGTATGCAAGAGAATGTGTCTCAACTGAAGCAATTATGTGCAAAAAATTTGAAGATGGCTTGAATGAATACATCAAATTATTAGTCGGGATTCTGGATATAAAAGAGTTTGTTGTGCTTGTTGAATGAGTGTGTAAAGCTGAAGAACTCGATAAAAAGAAAAGAAAAGCCGACTCAAAAGCTAGAGAAGTGCTAAAAAAATCATCGAGCAAGTCATTTCTGTAACACCTCGAATTTGGGCCTAGAAGTATTAGGTCTTGAGCATAGGAACAGTTAGGAGGCAGCACATAAATGTTTAGTTGTGCAATAGAGTGACACAAATACATGTTTGATTCAATGGTTAAGTGTCCTAGGAGGAGTCTTGGGTTCAAGCCTGGGCAGGTGTAAAAAGTTTTGTTTTTAAAGGAATAAGCACTGTCTCTGGGAAGTAAGCTTTTAAATAAAAATGGGTAAAACATGGCAGAAAGGGCCTGTTGGTCTAAAGGATAAGTGGCGTCCTATGGTTACTTGAGTTCTGAGGTTTGAATCCAACTTTGAGAGTGGAGTGTTTTATTTTGTTACACTTGCGGTGTAGGTAGTAGAGGTTGACTAAAACACTGCTGAGTGGAGTGGAGTTTGAACTGGTCATGGAGGGATTGTAGGAGGGAGTGTTGGGATGTGGATAGTGATCGGTTGGAGAGATTTGAGGAGAGATTTTAGGAGAAAATCATGGAGAGATGAAAAGAAGGAAGTATTGTGCCAAATAGGGATTCTAGGCACTCAAAGAATCGGTTTTGGGAAGGATTTCAGCTTAGGTTTCTTTTTCTCCATTTCGGTTGCTATCAAGTGCTTTTCTTTTGCTTCATTGCACTTTCAATTTTAGAGGCTGATTTTTATTTGGGGTCTTTTGGGTACCTTTTTTTTCTGCTTTTTGTGAAACTTTAATCTCTCTTTCGGTCAATTGCCTTGTTAACCGACTCCCCTTACTATTCTTTCTTCTTTTCTTTCTCGTAATTCTTTTCTCTTTGCACTTTATTGTTGGGCCGATTCTCTTCTATTCTCCCCCTCTCTCGAGGTTTCGGTGATTATTTCATCTTTCCCTTTCATTCAATCGTTTTTTCTTTGGCCAAATATTGGTTAGTAAGTCTCTGTCTTATTTATTTCTCCCTTCAGTTTTCACTTCTCTAAGCACCATCTTATTTCTTCTCCTCATTTTGATCGTTATCCCTTGTTTACTGTTTCAGATCAATCCTCCTTCTTGGTTCTTTGTACGCTGCATCACTTATCTACAATCTACCCTGTCATTATTGGTAAATGAATTAAGGTTTACTGTATGGGAACATAGGTTATTATTCGAAATAAGGTATTGAACGGTAAGTGTAGATTGCATTATACTCCAAATACGAGTTTATTAAAGGTGGTGACTTTTGTGTAGGTGGTGATCGGAATTGATTGGCACATCTCCTAAGAACCAGGGGTACGCTTACGATTATTTTCAGGTAAGGACACTATGGTCAGTTTGGGAACTCCATTTGGCTCCATTTGAAACATGAGTTTTGTAATTGACTAGATGTCACTTCAGGTATAAAAGGATTCGGAGCACGGTTAACATCAAATCACATCAGGTGTGTAACCACACTGCTACAATTGTAAATCAGCAAAAGTTGGAAAATATGACTATGGACGCTACACGAGCGTGCGCTTGCTCGTGTGGTAATCCGAATGCATAAAACATGGGTGTTTGATCGTAGAGGCCACCATGATCGATTTCATGGGCTTAGGCCGTTCTAGGCCACGTTGGGCCAAAATGGGCCGCGTGGGCCCCACGGGCTTGTGGGCCCCCACACGGGTAAACCACACGAATGTGTGGGGATTGTTGGGCTAGGCTGTATAATTCACATGGCCAAATCCATTTTTGGGCTTTGTGGGCCACACGGGCATGTGGGCCTACCTGGGCCAGCATAATGGACCTTGGGCCCATTTTTACTGTATGACTGTTAAGGTTGCTCGGGTCGCCCGAGACGACTGTGAACTTAATGTTGGGTTGGTAAGCATACCTAGACCCCCTTATGTGGTAAGATGATTGTTTTGCCCTTATGTGATAAAATGACTATTTTACCCTTATGTGGTAAAATGATTGTTTTACCCTTATATGGTAAAATGACTGTTTTACCCTTATATGGTCAAATGATTGTTTTGCCTCTATGCGATATATGGTTATATTTTAGCATGCTATTATAATTGTGTTGAGTACATGTATAATATTATGACATGACATGACATGTGGCATAATGCATTGCATGGGGGTGGGTTTTTATATGATTGGAGGAATGTATTGTACTGGCAGCTCTGCTACAAATCACTGATGGCTCTAAGCCTATTATACTGGCAGCTCTACTGCAAATACTGTTTAGTGCCGCAACCGGTGCTAATTCTGGAATGTAGGGATGGGTGGGTTGATTATATTCCCACATGTAGTGTAGGGTTGGACGGAGATGGAGTGTAGAGGCTGTATGGGTAGGACTTGCATACTACTTATTGTTACTGCACTATTTACTGTTACTGCACTGTTTACTATTTCTGTATTGTTTACTGCTATTGCAATGGGCCAAGGCCCGAAATATGACTGTTTTTGTATTGAAATGGGCTAAAGCCCAAACTAATATTGCCACTGTTACTAAAAAGGGCTTAGGCCCAGACTGTATTTGCTCACTGTATGTTTGACTGTCTATTTATTAAGGGATTACACACTGAGTTTTCGTAAACTCACCATTCTGCTTATCTGCGCAGGTAATCCTTAGATGGATCGGTGCTGCGGGGAACTCGAAGGTGACCATACAACTGTGCATGCCTCTAGCTTTGACTTTTAAATTATAAGTACTTTAATTTGGGTTTTTTTGTAATAAGGCCTCTTTAAATTTTTAACGTTTAATTTGGGGTTTTATTTATGTTTGCTAGCAATAGGACACAGGTTTTCAAAAGAAAAATGCTTCTCAAAACATCACAGCTATGCAACACGCTTCAAAAGCTTCCACAAGAAACATTGTTTTTAAATAGACAACGACATTTTAATATGATTACTTTTTGACAAACGAATTACATTTTGAAGATAAACGAAAAGCCTTAAAATCATCATGAAGGTCATTCAAAAAATGTTAATGGAGAATGGGTTTTTAACAATTTCGCACTTTGTGAAAAGTCCTTCAATGTGACATCGCCAGATTCAGCCATAACGTCTAGGCTAGGTTTGGGGTGTTATAATTTCATTCGGCATCAAAGAAATTCTGAGATGATTTTAGCCATTCAAAGGCTAATGTAGGACATTTGGGTAGAGATCGTGTTAGATCGCATTCGAACTTCAAAGCTCCAACTACTTCTGTTGCAAGTGTTGGAAATGTCCGATTCGATCGACCCGAGTGTAGACATTGTGGTAAAAGACATCCTGGTAATTGTAGACTGTACGATTGGGCTTGTTTTAAATGTGGATCTTTAGATCACTTTATCCGAGATTTTCTTGAGTCTGTTGAACAAGAGATTGCACAAAATCTAAGACCGAGTAACAGATCAGCTCGGGGTAGACCTTCCAGAAATACAGGAAATGTTAGCAAAAGTCAAAGAGGGACTAGAGATACCGCTGTGCGATCTAAGGCTAGAGTACTTGCTAGAGCCTACGCCATTCGTGCTCGTGAGGAAGCTTCGTCTCCCGATGTTATAACCGATACTTTTACTCTTTACGATACTTCTGTGATTGCATTGATAGATCCCGAATCAACACATTCTTATATATGCATGAACTTAGTGAACAGTAAGACTTTTCTTGTAGAGTTTATTGAATTTGTAATTAGAGTACCGAACCCCTTAGGCCGGTGTGTTTTGGTTGACAAAGTGTGTAAGAATTGTCCATTGATGATTTGATATTCATGTTTTTCGGCCGATCTAATGTTATTGTCTTTTGATGAGTTTGATATAATTCTGGGTATGGATTGGTTAACTTTGCAAGATGCTATTGTAAACTGAAAATAGAAGATTATTGATTTACGATGCCAGAATGATGAGATTATTAGAATGGAGTCCAATAATCTGAATGGTTTGTCGGCAGCGATTTCTTCAATGTTAGCTCAGAAATATGTGAGAAAGGGTTGTGAAGGCTACTTTGCTTATGTGATTGATTCGAAAGTGACTGAAAAGAAAATTGAATCAGTACCTGTTGTCTGTGAATTCCCTGATCTGTTTCCTGAAGAACTTTTGGGATTACCTCTGATACGAGAACTTGAATTTGGTATTGAGTTAGTACCGAGGATTACTTTGATTTTGATAGCTCCATATAGAATGGCTCCGACCGAGTTAAAAGAATTAAAGTCTCAGTTGCAAGAGTTGACTGATAGAGGATTCGCAAGACCGAGTTTCTCACCTTGGGGTGCTCCTATTTTGTTTGTGAGAAAGAAAGATATTACGACGAGAATGTGCATTCATTATCGTTAGTTGAACAAAGTGACTATCAAGAATAAATATCATCTGCCCAAAATTGATAATTTGTTTGATTAATTGAAAGGGGCTACAATGTTTTCAAAGATAGATCTGAGATCAGGATATTATCATTTGAGAGTAAAAGATTTAAACATTCCGAAAATTGTATTCAGAACGAGGTATGGACACTATGAGTTTTTAGTTATGCCTTTCAGAGTAACGAATACACCTGCTATTTTTATGGACTTGATGAACTGAATATTTAGACTGAATTTAGATCGATTTGTTGTCATATTCATTGATGACATATTGATATATTCACATGATGAAACCGAACATGCTGAGCATCTAAGAATAGTGCTACAGACTTTGCGTAATAAACAGTTGCCTGCGAAGTTTAGCAAATGTGAATTCTGGTTACGAAAAGTTGGTTTTCTAGGACATATTATTGCAGCATTAGGTATCCGAGTTGATCCGAGCAAAATTTCAACTATCTTGGATTGGAAGCCTCTAAGAAATATTTCTGAAGTTCACAGTTTTCTGGGACTTTCTGGTTATTATAGACGATTTGTGAAAGGTTTTTCTATGATTGCTACTCTGTTGACGAAATTGCTTCAGAAAGATGTTAAATTTGAATGGTCTAAAAAGTGTCAGAAAAGCTTTGATCAGTTAAAAGATCTATTAACAGAAGCTCTGGTGTTAATACAATCAGAATCGGGTAAAAGAATTTGTAATATACAGTGATGCTTCATTAAATGGTCTAGGTTGCATTTTGATGCAGGAAGGCAAAGTCATAGCTTATGCCTCGAGACAGTTAAAGCCGCACAAAAAGAATTATCTGACTCACGATCTAGAATTGGCGGCTATTGTGTTTGCTTTGAAGATTTGGCGCCACTATCTGTTTGGTGAGAAATGTCATGTATATTCTGATCATAAAAGTTTAAAATATCTGATGACTCAGAAAGATTTGAACCTGTGACAAAGAAGATGGCTAGAACTACTAAAAGACTACGAGCTTGTTATTGATTATCATCCAAGAAAAGCAAATGTTATTGCTGATGCTTTGAGTAGGAAATCATTGTTTGCATTGCGTGCGATGAATGCTCATTTGGTTCTGTCTAATGATGGTTCGGTTTTAGCTGAATTGAAAGCAAGACCAATATTTATTCAACAGATTTTAGATGCTCAAAAAGTTGATAATAAGCTAATAGCAAAACGAGCTCAGTGTGAATTGAATTCAGATTCTAAATATCGAATTGATAATGATGATTGTTTGAGATTCTGAGGTCAGCTTTATGTTTCGAGAAATTCAGAGTTGATTCAGATGATTTTGAATGAAGCTTACAACATTTGTTTATCTGTACATCGGGGTAGTACGAAAATGTATAATGATCTGAAACATCATTATTGGTGGTCTGGAATGAAAAGAGATATCTCTAACTTTATTTCAAAATGTATGATTTGTCAACAAGTTAAAACTGAACATCAAGTGCCATCTGGTTTGTTACAGTCGATTATGGTTCCAGAGTGGGAATGAGATAGAGTGACAATGGATTTTGTTTCGGGTTTGCCCTTATCTTCGAGAAAGAAAGATACGATTTGGGTTGTGGTTGACCAATTGCGAAATCAGCTCATTTTATTCCGATACGATCTGATTACTTGCTTAATAAATTAGCTAAGTTATACATTTTTGATATTGTGAGATTGCACGGGGTGCTATTGTTAGATAGAGATCCGAGATTCACTTCGCGGTTTTGGAAGAAACTATAAAAGGCTTTAGGTAGAAAGTTACACTTCAGTACTGCTTTTCACCAGCAAACGGATGGTCAATCTGAATGGATTATTCAGATTCTCGAGGATATGTTGAGATGTTGCATTCTTGATTTTGAAAGTACGTGGCAATAGTACTTGACATTGATTTAATTTGCTTATAATAATAGCTTTCAATCGAGCATTAAAATGGCACTGTACGAAGCATTATATGGTAGAAAATGTCGTACACCTTTGTATGGGACTGAGCTAAGTGAGAATAAAATACTCGGGGTAAATTTGATTAAAGAGACTGAACAGAAAGTGAAAGTGATCCGAGATAGTTTGAAAGCAGCTTTCGATCATCAGAAATTATATGCAGATTTGAAACGAAAAGATGTTGAATTTGACATCGGTGACAAAGTGTTTTTGAAAGTATCCCCATGGAAGAAAGTACTTTCATTCGGTAGAAAAGGCAAGTTGAGTTCGAGGTTCATCGGGCTGTATGAGATTATAGAGTGTATCGGACCGTTTGCATATAGATTATTATTTTCACGTATCAATGCTTCGACAATACAGATCCTATCCCCTCACATGTGATTTCTCCGTCTGAGATCGAAATTCAGTTTGATATGACTTATGAAGAAGAACCAATCCGTATATTACCTCGTGAGGTTAAAAAATTGTGAAATAAGAAAATTTCGTTAGTAAAAGTAATGTGGCATCAACACAGTGTTGAAGAGGCTACGTGGGAGCCTGAAGATGCTATGAGACAGTAATATCTAAATCTGTTCAACGGTAAAATTTTCGAGGACGGTAAAATTTTTGAGGACGAAAATCCCTAAGGGGGGAGAATTGTAACAGCCCAATTTAGACCCTAGTTAGAACAGTAGTTTTGGGACCATAAATCAGAGTCAACAAAATATTTTAATATTATTTTCCATGCTTATAATATATGAATTGATATTTGTGAAAATTCCGTATGAAAATTTGATCGTTTGTGTGCTTAATTTGATAAAAGGACCTAATCGCGTAAAATGCAAACTTGTCCTTCTATTTGAATAATGGTCGAATTGATGTGTCTCTTTAAATGGGAGGTCCTTATGATGTAAATAGACCATGGTTATAATTTAATGACATTGATGAACATTAGTTAGTGGAATTTTAAATGATAATAATAAGGTTATTTCGATAAATTATGTATTGAAGTTATGTTAAACAAAACAAAATGAATTTGGTTGTCATTCTTTCACCATATTGCCGAACATACAATAGAAAAGAAAGCTTTTTCTTTCAACTAGGGTTCAGCTATTACTGATCTTAATTAAGGTATGATTTTTGATCGATTTTTGATGATTTTTACGTTTTTGTGATCGTTGCTTAGTAATCTTTCAAGTCCATGCCTCAATTTTTGAATTTGATTATGATTTTGACTTATGCCACTATTGATTTTGTGAGTTTTGTAATGTTAGTTGATGATAGATACATATATTTTGTATTGGGATTTTTAATGAATTTGAGTAATTTAGGCTAAATTGTGAAAATGAGATTTTGAGGGACTAAAATGTGAAATAAATGAAATATATGGGCTTATATGAACTACATGAATATTCAGCCTAACATGTGTTTAAAAATATTTTTTGTATTTTGTGATTTTATGAATTATGGACTAAAGTCTTAAAATGTGAAAATGTGAGGGCTAATTTATAAAATGCCTTAAATATGTGTTTATGGATTGATTTGAATGAATGTGAGATTTAATAAGTCAAATTTGAATGTGTTTAGATCAAGAATCAAAGAAAACGGAATTAGATCGGGGAAAGTCGAAAGTCGTTGAATAGTCATTCGTTTCCGTTCATTTCCGTACGAGGTAAGTTGATATACAAATAAATGTGTTAAATTGAATTATTATTGCTTATATGATATTTGAATTATGGAAAATGGATATGAGAGCTGAATATATGAAATCCGAGAAAGTTTAGATAATGTAACGACGTCCGAAAAGTCTCGTATGAACCATAGGAATAGCTAGGATACATATGTCATGACATAGGATTTTCGATATGTGGTTTCGTGTAAGACCACGTCTGGGATGTTGGCATCGATTTGAGATTTACATGTAATACCATGTCTGGGACATCGGCATCGTATTTGATTTCGTGTAAGACCCTATCTGGGACAATGGCATCGATATTTGACTACATGTATGACCACGTCTAGGATGTTGGCATTGTACGAGCTCTCCAAGCTATCAGCACATCCTATTTCATTCCGTACTATTCAATGGGTATTCCAAGAAATGATTAACCATGTGAATGTATATTTGATTCAGGTACGTTTGAAACGTATAACATGATTGATAATGAAAGGTAAGTATTTGTACAATTATGGGCTTATGATATAAATTGAATTATGAACAAATGAGCAATATGAGACTTATGGATAAGTGAATAAAATTGGTTATTTTGGTAAGTTATGGTATGTGCCAATTTTGGAATTTGGTAAGATTTTGGCCTGTGAATGAATGATGAAAATTGAGATTGTGAATCATATGTATTGGTATGACTTTGGCTTATGATTTGGCATGCTTTGGCACAGATTATAAAAATGAAGTTGGTTGTTAATGATATGGCATGAATGATGTATGTTTTGGTTATGTATTAGTTGGAATTTGGTATGAAATGTTTTGGTTTAGATCTTCTAGGAAGGACCCAAAATTAGGGTGGCAAGTTGGCCTTGTAAATGAGCTATTTTTGTCCACATGGGTAGAGACACGGGCGTGTGTCTCGGTAGTGTCACGACCTGATTACGATTACAAAGAGGTGTCCCTAGGGTACCCTACGATTTAAAGTCAGTATACACTACAGTTTTGACACGGCCTAGACACACGGACATGTCTATCGGTCGTGTGTGGCACACGGGCTGGCATATGGGCGTGTGGTCAGCCGTGTGATCCAAGTCAGTAGCCTCCCTAATTTTCACATGGCCTGGCACACGAGCGTGTCTTGTGGCCTGTAAACAAGTAAGTTTGTATGCTCTATTTTGCCATAGCTTAGACACACGGGCATGTCTAATGCCATGTGAGGCACACGACCTGTTCACACGAGCATGTGATATTTGTAACTTAGAAAAATGTTTAAGTTTTGAAAAATTTTGTATTTGCTCGGTTTAGTCCTGGCCTCTTTCAAAATCATGTTTTAGGTCTCGTTGACCTATGTAAGGGACTCTGTTATGATGTGTGACTATGATGCTATGATGATTGTGAAATGAATGTTAAATGTTCTGATATGTCCGGTAATGCCTCTTAACCCTAGTCAAGCGACGGATACGGGTTAGGGTTATTACAATTCTGATCTCACCGAAAATGTATTGTTACAATATTCACAAAATCTTCAAAGGTGAAAACTGCGATATTATGCCTATAAATAAGCATCTTATTCACACATTGGGATGCAACTTTTCAAGAGTGTTTGTGCTAAATTTGCTTGTAGCTTTACTAATTAGCTTACTCTTGTATTTTGTACTTGTTAGTTAGGATTTATTGGAGAGATTTGAATCTATTGTAAGTGAGGTATTGGGTGTATAGTTGGAACAAGTTAAGGTCATCTATTGGAGTTGTAGTCACTTCTTGTGTAAAGGTAGAATGGGTTTTAGCCAATAGGTTACTGGATCAATTGTTGAATAAACCATTCAATGAATAAGACTCTATAGAGTAGAATTATTTTCGAACTACATTAACAAACTTTGTGTGCTTATCTCACTTTGCTCTCATTACTTATTATTTTTATTCATTGTCTTTTTCAAACTTATGTCTAAACATCAAATAAAGAGCAAACTGATTGATTTTTCAATTACCTCTAACTTGAATACTATTCTAATTTGAATCCCAAATACATTTCCAAATAAAAGAAAAGATTTCTTCCAAGCTTTGCATTCATGGGATCCGCATTAGCAAAGTGTTTTGCTTTAAGAACCTTAGAGCACAATGATTGGTTATCTTGCACCATATTCCATCCTTGTTTGTTGAGCATGGCTGATATGAAAAGAGAAAGATCACGAAATTCAAGGCCTCCTTGTGACTTTGGCAGACAAAGATTGTCCCATTTCATCCAATGTATCCTTTACCGTCTTTTTTTATTTGTCCACCAATATCTACGAATCAAGCTTGTTATTTCATCACATAAAGTAGAAGGCAATTTGAAACAATTCATAACATAGGATTGACAAGAATGAAGAATGTAAGACCTTTAATATTTACCTCCAAATGAAAGAACCGCCAATTTCATCCATCAATTCTTTTTTAAAATAAACACTTCTGTTTTTATTCTGGTCCATAAATTTCGATAACGAAAAAGAAAAGATTCCTTGTACAAAACCACGTTTCTCATTAATGAGGTGCAGTATTTACGCAGTGATTGCCACGGCTGGGATGTTGAAGTTTCAGATGCTCTTATTAACTCTGTACCACACATTTGTTTTTCTTAATGTCGGATGCCATTATTTGCATATAGAGGATCCCACTCACGTGCCATAATTTCTAATGTAAAAATATCAGTTTGTAAAATAAATCCTTTTGATTCTTTTTTACACTTCCATTAAAATACTCAAATACTTTTGAAATAAACAAATATACCAACCCCTATATTTCATCATTTTTTATTTACCAATTCAACTTTCACTCAATTATAATGCTTTTCAGGTTCATAAAAATTTATTTGATTTCAAATTTTACTTTAACATATAGATATGTTCGAGTTTAAAATCCGATTATACATGCACAAATGCATCAAAACATGTTATTTAATATATTTATTCTCATAATTTATTACCATAATATTTTGTAATCTTTAAAATTTAGAGAATAAATTATATTAGCATCATCTTAAAATGTACTACTTTTAGGCACTAGTAACATAGTGCCATATCATTAAATTTTAAATATAAAAAAGATTGATTTACCATTAAATGTTAAAAAATAAAATTTTTACCGGATTAAGTCTATTAAATGAAAAATGGCAGGAATGGGCCAATTTTTAGAAAATGCTTCCAATTGGAAACTTTTTCAAATGCTACGTAGAAAAGTGCTTCCAGCTGGAAGCTCTTTCCGCCATTTTTCAGCAAAAACACTTTTAGCAAGAATCTTTTTTTCCTTGATTTTTCCAATGTCGTTTTTTAGGATTAGGGTTTTGTTTATTTAAATTAGGGTTTAAGGTTAGGTTTTTATTTTTAAAGTAGGGTTTAGGATTTTTTAGATTTTAATTAATTATTTTGTAATAATTTCTTGAGATGTTAAATAGTAATTTAATTCAAAATTTAAAAAAATGCAAAAAAAAACTAGTTTTTATCATGTAGGGCTCAATCAAAGGTGATGGAAGAGCGGGTAGATTACGAATGTTTGTTTGCAAAATTTTATCTTTTGTCTAGTGAAGGAAAGAAATTTACAAAATATTAAATTTAAATATAAAATTAATATCAAAATTAGGCAACATTAAAATATAATGAAAATATTTTTACCATTTGTAATTGATTGACGAAAATGTGGTTCTTATCATGATGTATTACAAAACTTACCATTGATAATTTCGAAAAAAATGAATATTTTTGTATTAGAAAAAATATTTTATGAAAATGTTAAGATAATTTAAATAAATAAATAAAATTGAGAAAGCAAAAAAATAGAGAATTTAAGTGGGTTTTGAAAGGAATTTGAGAGAATTGATAATATGAGAAATAGTTGAGATTGAATTGGAATAAAATGAAATGGGGGTTTATAGGATAAATTTTTTTACCGTTGGGGGGGGGGGCAATGGCTAATTAAATAGCTGTTGAAAGTAGGTGACCGTTAGGGGAAAAAAGCTTCTTACTGGAAGCACTTTTGCTGGCTTGGCGGAAAGAGCTTTCTGTTGGAAGCACTTTTGCTGGCTTGGCGGAAAGAGCTTTAAAAAATGGCAGAAAGAGCTTCCAGCTGGAAGCAATTTTCTATGTATCACCTGAAAAAGCTTCCAACTAGAAGCGTTTTTCAAAAATTGGCCCATTCGCGACATTTTTCATTCAATCGACCTAGTCCTGTAAATATTTTATTTTTTTAGCATTTACTAGTAAATTAGTTGATAAAAAAGTATTATTATACACTTATTTATATCTAATATCTTTTCCAACTTAATTTAACTTTAATTAAATTACTTAAAATAATTAATTTTTAAATTATAAAAAACATCTTTCTTCTTTTACAAATTTTAATCATTTTGTTCTTTCCATAAGTTTAATTTTTATTTTTCAACCAATTTTTTTAAAAATAGTAATTTTTGTTTAATTTTTCCATGTCATTGACACATAGTTTTTCTAATTATTTTACCATGAATCCCGAACCCAAAACCCCAAACCTTGAACTCAAATCTTGAATTTTAAACCTTGAACCCCAAATCTCGAACCTTGAGGTTTGGGATTTGGGTTTAAGATTTAAGGTTCAAGGCTTGGGTTTTGGGTTTGGGATTCAAGATTTAGGTTTAGGGTTCAAGGGTTTAAGGTTACGAGTTTTGGGTTTAAAGGTGTAGGGTTTAGGGTTACAGGTTACAAGTTTAGGTTTAGGTTTAGGGTTCAAGGGTTCAGGATTATGGGTTCGGTGTTTAAGTTTAAGATTTTGATTTTTAAGGTTTAGGGTTTAGAGTTCATGGTTTTGGGTTTGGTTTTCAGGGGAAAAAATTACCAAAATTATGTGTTAATCACATGGAAAACTTTGTTGAAATGTTATTATATAATTCGAAATGGACCATGAATAATGTGGTGGGAAGGGTTCATAAAATAATTTTCTATGGAGGAGTGTATAATAATAATTTTATGTCTTTAAAATTTGATGATGTGGCAAAATTTTATTAGTGCCTAAAAACCTTAGTTTTTAGGATCATTCTAACGTAAGTTATTCTCTTATTTTATTGGTGCCTAAAAACTATACTTTTTAGGATGATTCTAATATAATTTATTCCCCAATAAATTTATATAAAAAATTAATTTATGTAACACCCCTAACCTGTATCCGTCTCCAGAACAGAGTTATGGAGCATTATCTTAAAAACATAACATAAAAATATACATTTCCAAACCTAATAAAAACATAGCAGAATCCTTTCATATACATGCATACCGTCCTTTAATCAAGCCCTAGAGACCTTAGAAATACTTCAGAAATGATACGGGACTAAATCAGAAATATTTGAAACATTGAGGAAAAAGTTTGAAAAATTAAACTACAAGGGTCACACGGCTGTGTGACGCATACGGTTGAGACACACGTCCATGTCTCAGGCCATGTAACAATCGAAATAGGGATACGCGTCCGTGTCCCAGCCCATGTCCATGCTTATGTAACTCTTTGAGTTGGGTCACACGGCCAAGCCACACGCCCGTGTTTCAAGCCGTGAAACACTCGAAATAGCCTCAAACGCCTGTGTGCCAGGCCGTGTAACTACCTGACTTGCAACTTTTGAAACCTATAGAAGGCACACAACCGTGTCGCATGACCGTGTGTCCCACACGGTTGAGACACACACTCGTGTCTTAGGCCATGTGGACAAGAAATTTGTCAAAATAAAGTCATTTCCTTCACCCATTTCAAACATGTACCTACAAGCAATATACACATGTAATCAAAGTACCAAAACATACCAAAACATGCATAATAAGACCAAATCAATAAGCCATTAATCCATCCAACCAATATGCCATATAGGCACCTCAATCATAATCAAGCAAATATACCTAAACTTATGCATAATTGGCCATAACTCATTTATACACATCTAGCTCAATTCCATATCAAAACATACCATAATTGACCACATTGCAAACATACTATCCCTTACCACTTTATTCATAAAATCATGCATCAACTTGACCATGTTAATACCCAACCACAAGTATCAAAAGTACCAAAGTACCACAAATTCAAAGCAACATTTACATGCCATAAATATCAACTAGCCATTAAACATAAGTCCAGCTATACATGCCATTATAACCTTGGACAAAATATCAAAAACTACCGATATATTTGTTGGATAGTGTGATAGGTCTTTGACGAGCTTCCAAACCGATCGAGTTTTCGATAAATTATAAATCAGAGGAAATAAAACTATGTAAGCATATAATACTTAGTAAGTTCGTAAAACACGAACAAAACTTACCATTTCATTGTATAACATTAAGATTAAGCATGATATATCCAACAACAAGCTTGGCCCAAGCCTAAGCATCAACAACAACACATGTTATTGCTTTAACACATAACTCAATTAAACTATCACATGGTAAGATAAATTTACATGAACATCGTACCATTGAACTCATACTTTCCATAAGCATAAATATGCATACATTGAACATTTCTATTTCATACCTTTCATAGGTTAATAATATAGTTGATTGGAACACTTACAATTCATTCCCTTTACTTGCCTTGTAACACCCCTAACCCGTATCCGTCGCTGGACTAGGGTTATGAGGCATTACCGAACATATCAAAACATTTCTTAATCATTTCACAATCAAAAGTCATACATCGTCATATCATAATCAAATATCAACATAAAGTCCCTTTCTTAGGTCAACGAGACCTTAGACATGCATTAGGTAGAGGTCGGGACTAAACCGAACACATACAAAATTTTTCGAAGCTAAACAATTTTTATAAGTTACAAAGGTCACACGCCCGTGTGAACAGGCCGTGTGCCTCACACGGCATTAGACACGCTCGTGTATCTACGCCGTGGCAAAACAGGGCATACATACTAACCTGTCCACACGGCCACAAGACACGCCCGTGTGCCAGGCCGTGTGAAAATTAGGGAGGCTGCTGACTTGGGTTACATGGCCAGTCACACGCCCGTGTATCTAGCCCGTGCTCGAAACTAACTTAGCCACATGGCCTGGCACATACCCGTGTGTGCGACCGTGTGGTCTACCAGCTCATTTCGAAATGGCCCTTGAATAACACAGCAGAGACACAAGCCCATGTCCCTGCCCGTGTGGGCAAAAATAAGCCATTTACAAGGCCAATACGCCACCCATTTTGGGTCCTCCCTACAAGAAATTTTGTTCCCAAAACATATACCATTCATGTCATATTATTTCCAATCTATTTCATGCTTATAATCCATACCAAATCATGCCAAATCATAACCAAAGTCATACCAAAACATATGTTTCATAACCTCAATTTAATTTATTCAATCTCATACCATAATCTTGCCAATTCCTCAAATAAACACAGACCAAAATCTTACCAAATTGACCAATTCTCTTTGGCCATCCATGAACACATCATATTGGTAATATTGCATCACATAGTTTATATTCAAAAGTCATTTATAAACGTAACCAAAACCAAGCCATATCGCATGGCTAAATATTCATAACTCAAAAATATATCTCAATTTAACTAGACTATACATGCCATACTTAAATATTTACACTTTCAAAAGGTACCAAAGTAGAGTTCGATAGTGTGGTGATGATCCTTGACAATCCCCAACCCTCCAGTAGCTTCGATATCTAAAACAATTGAAAACACACACAGAGTAAGCTTTCCAAAGCTTAGTAAGCCATATATATATAAACTTATCATTTTAAGTATATAAGCATCATAACATACATATACTCCATAGCCAAATACTATCACAAACCACATAGTTCATATACATCTCACATATTCCCAATTCATTACACATATGGCATAATTTCTCATACTTATATCACATATCATTACTTGCACATATACTTACTTCTCATTAACAAATGTTGAACACATCTCTACTTACCTGAATCGATTATTCATTCATCCAATCACGTATTTCTCAGAATGCCCTTGAACAGTACGAAATTAAATAGGATATGCGGATAACTCAGAAAGCTTGCACAATGCCAACGTCCCAGATGTGGTCTTACATGTAATCAAATATCGATGTCACTACCTCAGACAAAACCTTACACGTAAATCTCAAATCGATGCCAACATCCTAAACGTGGCACAAAATTACATATCGGAATCCTATGTCATGACATATGTATCCTAACTATTCCTATGGTTCGTACGGGACTTTTTGGACGTCACCACATTATCGGAACTTTCTCAGACATCTCATATTCAACTCAATTAGCCATTCATCATAATTCATTAACATATAAGCAATAATAATTCAATTCAAACTTGTTTATTTGTATATCGACTTACCTCGTATGGAAATGAGCAGAAACGAACGGCTATTCAACAACTTTCGACTTTCCCCGATCTAATTCCATTTTCTTTGGTTCTTGATCTATATAAATTCAAATTTAACTCTTTTATTCAAAAAATCATTCAATTCAACCCAGATACACATATTTAGGGCATTTTATAAATCAGCCCTCATATTTTCACATTTTAACACTTTAGTCCCTATTTCATAAAATCACAAAATATACATAATTTCCTTTCACACATGCCTAGCCGAATTTTCCTTTAGCTCATATAAGCCCACATATTTCATTTATTTCACATTTTAGTCCCTCTATTTCCTATTTTCACAATTTAGTCTAAAATACTCAAATTCATCAAAAATCCCAATACAAAACATAATAATCTAACATATATCCTTCATTTTTTATCATCAAACTTCATAAAACTCACATTATCAACAATGACACATCTTAAAATCATAATAAAATTCAGAAACTGAGGCATGGGCTTGAAAGATTACTAAGCAACGATCACAAAAATATAGAAATTATCAAAAACTGAGCTAAAAACATACCTCAATCAAGCTATCAAAGTTCCGAACCCTAAATGTCTATGAAAGCTTTATTTTGTTTCTTCAAATTTGGCTAGATGATGATAATGGAAGAAGAAATGGCTTTTATTTTATTTAACTTATAATTAATAATCAAATACCAATTTTACCCTTTATTAAACCATATAAAAATCACTTAATGGATGGTCATTAATGTCGATTAACCTTAGTTATGGTCTAATAACATCATAAGGACCTCTTCTTTAATAAGACATAGTACTTCAGTGCTTTTACCAAATAGCGAGCCACTTTTACATTTTACGCGATTGGGTCCTTTTTCTAAATTAAGCACACAAGCGACTAAATTTTTATACGAAACTTTCACAGTTATCAATTCACATATTATAAGCATGGAATATAATATTAAAATATTTTTTGACTCAAAGTTTTGATCCTGAAACCACTATTCTGACTAAGGTCTAAACCGGGCTATTACAACTTTCCCCCCTTAAGGATTTTCGTCCCTGAAAATCTTATCGTTGAACTGATTCGAATATTATTTTCTCATAGCATCTTCGGGCTCCTACGTAGCCTCTTGAACACCGTATCGATGCCACATTACTTTTACTAACGAATTTTTTTTATTTCTCAATTCTTTATCATCGCGAGCCAAGATACTAATCGGTTCTTCTTTATAGGTCATATCGGACTGAATTTCTATCTTAGATAGGGAAATCATATGGGAGGGATCAGATCTGTATTGTTGAAGCATCGATACGTGAAATACATTATGAATCTTTTCTAGTTCATGTGGCAATAGCAATCTATACGCAACTGGCCCGACACGCTCTATGATTTCATATGGTCCATAAACCTCAGAATCAATTTGCCTTTTCTACTAAACCGAATACTTTCTTCCACGAAGGCACTTTTAGAAACACTTTGTCACCGATCTCAAATTCAATATCTTTTTGTTTCAAGTCTGCATATGATTTCTGATGGTCGGAAGCTGCTTTCAAACTTTCACAAATCACTTTCACTTTCTGATCAGTCTCTTTTATCAAGTCGACCCCGTGTATCTTATTCTCACTTAGCTCAGTCCAATAAAAAGGTGTACGACATTTTCTACCATATAAGGCTTCATACGGTGCCATTTTAATGCTCGATTGAAAACTATTATTATAAGCAAATTCAATCAATGGCAAATGTTGTTCCCACGTACTTTCAAATTCAAGAATGCAACATCTCAGCATATCCTCGAGAATCTGAATAATCTGTTCGGATTGACCATCCATCTGCTGGTGAAAAGCAGTACTGAAGTATAATTTCATACCCAAAGCCTCTTGTAGTTTCTTCCAAAACCGCGAAGTGAATCTTGGATCTCTATCTGACATAATAGACAATGGCACCTCGTGAAATCTCACAATATCAGAAATATATAACTTAGCTAATTTATCAAACAAGTAATCAGATCGTACTAGAATAAAATGAGTTGATTTCATCAATTAGTCAACCACAACCCAAATCGTATCTTTCTTTTCCGGAGATAGGGGCAAACCCGAAACAAAATCCACCGTTACTCTACCCCATTTCCATTCGAGAATCATAATCGGTTGTAAGAAACCGGATGGCACCTTATTTCAGCTTTAACTTGCTGACAGATTAAACATTTCAAAACAAAGTCAAAGATGTCTCTTTTCATTCCAGACCATCAGTAATGATGTTTCAGATCATTATACATTTTCGTACTACCCAGATGTACATATAATGACTGTTGTGAGCTTCGTTCAAAATCATCTGAATCAACTCTGAATTTCTCAGAACATAAATCCAACCTTGGTATCTCAAACAATCGTCATTATCAATTCGATATTCAGAATCAGAATCCAATTCATACTGAGCTCGTTTTGCTATTATCTCATTATTAACTTTCGGAGCATCAATAATCTATTGTAAAAACAACGGTCTCGCTTTCAATTCAGCTAAAATTGAACCATCATCAGATAGAACTAAATGAGTATTCATCACACGCAATGCAAACAATGATTGCCGACTCAAAGCATCAGCAACAACATTTGTTTTATCCCGATGATAATCGATAACAAGCTCATAATCTCTTAGCAGTTTTAGCCATCTTCTCTGTCGCAGGTTCAAATCTTTCTGAGTCATCAGATATTTCAAACTTTTATGATCAGAATAAACATGTCATTTTTCACCAAACCGATAGTGGCACCAAATCTTCAAAGCAAACACAATAGCTGCCAATTCCAGATCGTGTCTCGGATAATTCTTTTTGTGAGGCTTTAACTGTCTCGAGGCATAAGCTATGACTTTGCTTTCCTACATCAAAACGTAGCCCAGACCATTCAATGATACATCACTATATATTACAAATTCTTAACCCAATTCTAGTTGTACCAACACTAGAGCTTCAGTCAATAGGGCTTTTAACTGATCAAAGCTTTTCTGACACTTTTCAGACCATTCAAATTTCACATCTTTCTAAAGCAGTTTCGTCAACAGAGTCGCGATCATAGAAAATCCTTTCACAAATCGTCTATAATATCCAGCAAGTCCCAGAAAATTGCAGACTTCAAAAACATTTCTCGGAGGCTTCCAATCCAAAATAGCTGAGATTTTTCTTGGATCAACTCGGATACTTGATGCCAACACAATATGTCCTAGGAAACCAACTTCGCGTAACTAGAATTCACATTTACTGAACTTCGCAAATAGCTACTTATTATGCAAAGTCTGTAACACTATTCTCAAATCTTAGCATGTTCAGTTTCATCACGTGAATATATCAATATGTCATCAATGAATACAACAACAAATCGATCTAAGTACTTTCTGAAAATTCTGTCATCAAATCCATAAAAACAACAGGTGCATTCGTTGATCCAAAAGGCATCACTAAAAACTCATAGTGATGTACCTCCTTCGGAAAGTAGTTTTCAGAATGTCTGAATCTTTTACTCGCAACTGATAGTATCCCGATCTCAGATCTATCTTTGAAAACACAGTAGCTCATTTCAACTGATCAAACAAATCAAAAATTTTGGGCAGAGGATATTTATTCTTGATAGTCACTTTGTTCAACTGATGATAATCAATACACATTCTCATCATTCCGTCTTTCTTTTTCATAAACAAAATAGGAGCACCCTAAGGAGAAAAGCTCGGTCTTGCAAATCCTCTATTAGTTAACTCTTGCAACTGAGACTTTAATTCTTTTAACTCAGTCAGAGCCATTCTATACTAAGCTATCAAAATTGAAGTAGTCTCTGGCACAAATTCAATGCCAAACTCAACTTCTCAAATCGAAGGTAATTCTGGAAGTTCTTTAGGAAACACATCAGGGAATTCACAGACAATAGGCACTGATTCAATTTTCTTTTCTGTCACTTTCGAATCAATCATATAAGAAAAGTAGCTTCACAACCCTTTCTAACATATTTCTAAGCTAACATCAAGGAAATCACTGCCGGTAAACCATTTAGATCATTAGGCTTCATCCGAATAATCTCATTATTCTAACATTGCAAATCAGTAGTCTTCTGTTTGCAATTTACAATAGCATCATGCAAAGTTAACCAATCCATACCCTGAATTATATCAAATTCGTCGAATGGTAATAACATCAAATCAACCAGAAAACATGAATCTCGAATCATCAATGGACAATTCTTACACACCTTGTTAAGCAAAACACACCAACCTAAGGGGTTCCATACTCTAATTACAAATTTAGTAGACTCTACAGGTATAGTCTTACTGCTCACTAAGTTCATGTATATATAAGAATGCGTTGATCCCGGATCTATTAATGCAATCACAGAAGTATCATAAAGAGTGAAAGTACCAGTAATAACATCTGGGGGCGAAGCTTCTTCGCGTGCACCAATAGTATAGGCTCTGGAAGGTACGCGAGCCTCAGATCTAACAGTTGTATCTTTAGTTCCCTTCTGGCTGCCACTCACATTACCTGTATTTCTGGGCATTCTACCTCGAGATGTATTGCCACTCAGTCTCAGATTTTGCACAATTTCTTGCTCTACAGACTCAGGACATTCACGGATAAAGTGATCTAAAGATCTACATCTAAAGCAAGCTCAGTCATTCAATCTACAACTTCCTGGATGTCTTTTACCATAATGTCTACATTCAGGTCGATCAAATCAGACATTTCCAACATTTGCAATAGAAGTAGCTGAAGCTCTAAAACTCGAATGCAATCTAGTACGATCTCTACTCGAATGTCCCACATTAGCCTTTGAATGGCTAAAATCATCTCGAAATTTCTTTGACGCTGAATGAAATGACTTGCTCGATGATCTTTTTCACACCTCTCTAGCGTCTAAGTCGGCTTTTCTTTTTTCTTTCCTGAGTTCTTCAGCTTTACATGCTCGTTCAACAAGCACAACAAACTCTTTGATCTCCAAAATTCTGACTAATAAGCGGATATCTTCATTTAAGCCATCTTCAAACATTTTACACATTATTGCTTCGGTCGAGACACATTCTCGTGCATACTGGCTCAATCTTACAAATACTCTCTTGTATTCTCTAATAGACAAACAGCCCTGTTTCAACTCAAGAAACTCTTTGCGTTTCTGATCGATGAATCTCTGACTGATGTATGTCTTTTGGAATTCAGCTTGAAAAAAATCCCAGGTGACTCGTTCTCTTGGAACCACTAATATCAACGTCTTCTATCAATGGTAAGCCATATCTCTCAAAAGTGAAACGACACACTTAAGACATTCATCAGAAGTACATGACAATTCATCGAACACTCGTATTGTATTCTCAAGTCAGAATTCCGCTCTCTCAGCATCATCATTAGTAGTAGCACGAAACTCTTCGCCCTCATATTTTCTAATTTTATCAACCGGAGGCTTATTCAGCTGAATCAGATTATCTTGTAGCATGACAGGAACTTGTGGAGGATTTAGTGGGGGTGAAAGTTGTGGCACAGCTAGATTGGTTCTAATATACTGAGTGAATCAATCATTTATCATTTGGTAAAAAGCTTGCTTAGACTCTCCTTCGTGGCTACTACTAGTAGGTCTAGAATCAAATGGCGTTGTCTCTTAGGTGGGAGCAGGCGCATTACTTTCAACATCATTAACTACGGCTCAATTATGATCCATTTACTATATAAAAACACATTTTAATTGTCAGGAATCCTCACATTTCTTAATCATTTCACAATTAACAGTCATACATCGTCATATCATAATCAAATATCAACATAAAGTCCTTTTCTTAGGTCAACGAGACCTTAAACATGCATTAGGAATAGGTCGGGACTAGACCGAACATATACAAAATTTTTTGAAGCTAAATAAATTTTCTAAGTTACAAAGGTCACAGGCCCGTGTGAACAGGCCGTGTGCCTCACGCGGCATTAGACACGCCCGTGTGTCTAGGCCGTGGTGAAACAGAGCATACATACTAACTTGTCCACACGGCCATAAGTCACGCCCGTGTGCCAGGCCGTGTGAAAATTAGAGAGGCTACTAACTTAGGTTACACGGCCAATCACACACTCATGTGTCTAGCCCGTGCTCGAAACTGACTTAGCCACACAGCTTGGCACACGTCCGTGTGTGCGACCGTGTGGTCTACCCAGGCTCATTTCAAAATGGCCCTCGAACAACACGGCAGAGACATAAGCCCTTGTCCCTGGCTGTATGGGGAAAAATATGCCGTTTACAAGGCCAATATGCCACCCATTTTGGGTCCTCCCTACTAGTATCAATTGCACCATAATTTCAACCAATTTCGTTCCCAAAACATACATCATTCATGTCATATTATTTCCAACCTATTTCATGCTTATAATCCATACCAAATCATGCCAAATCATAAGCCAAAGTCATACCAATATATATGTTTCATAACCTCAATTTACTTTATTCAATCTCATGCCATAATCTTACCAATTCCTCAATAAATACATACCAAAATCTTACCAAATTAACCAATTCTCTTTGGCCATCCATGAACACATCATATTGGCAATATTGGATTACATAGTTTATATTAAAAAGTCATTCATAAATATAACCAAAACCAAGCCATATCACATGGCTAAATAGTCATAACTCAAAAACATATCTCAATTTAACTAGACTATACATGCCATACTTAAATATTTACACTTTCAAAAGGTACCAAAGTAGAGTTCGATAGTGTGGTGATGATTCTTGACAATTCTGAAGCCTCCAGTAGCTTCGATATCTAAAAACATTTGAAAACACACACAAAGTAAGCTTTCCAAACTTAATAAGCCATATAGATATAAACTTATCATTTTAAGCATATAAGCATCATAAAGTACATATACTCCATAGCCAAATACTATCACAAACCATATAGTTCATATTCATCTCACATATTCCCAATTCATTACACATATGGCATAATTTCTAATACTTATATCACATATCATTACTTGCACATATACTTACTTCTCATTAAAAAATGTTGAACACATCTCTACGTACCTGAATCAGTTATTCATTCATTCAATCACATATTTCTCAGAATACTCGTTGAACCGTACGGAATTAAATAGGACGCGCGGATAGCTCGAAAAGCTCGTACAATGCCAATGTTCCAGACGTCGTCTTACATGTAATCAAATATCGATCACACTGTCCCAAATAGGGTCTTACACGAAAATCAAATATGATGCCGATGCCCTAGACATGGTCTTACACGTAAATCTCAAATCGATGCCAATGCCCAGACATGGTCTTACACGAAATTACATATCGGAATCCTATGTCATGACATATGTATCCTAACTATTCCTATGGTTTGTATGGGACATTTCGGACGTTGCCACATTATCGAAACTTTCTCGGACTATTCATATTCAACTCAATTAGCCATTCATCACAATTCATTAACATATAAGTAGTAATAGTTCAATTCAAACACGTTTATTTATATATCGACTTACCTCGTATGGAAATGAACGGAAATGAACGGTTATTCAGCGACTTTCGACTTTCCCCGATCTAATTTTGTTTTCTTTGGTTCTTGATCTATATAAATTAAAATTTAACTCTTTTATTCAAAAAATCATTTAATTCAATCCATATACACATATTTAGGGCATTTTACAAATTAGCCCTCACATTTTCATATTTTAACACTTTAGTCCCTATTTCATAAAATCACAAAATATGCATAATTTCCTTTCACACATGCCTAGTCAAATTTTTATAAGCCCACATATTTCATTTATTTTACATTTTAGTCCCTCAGTTTCTCATTTTCACAATTTAGTCCAAAATACTCAATTTCATCAAAAATCCCAATACAGAACATAGTAATCTAACACATATCTTTCATTTTTTATCATCAAACTTCATAAAAATCACATTATCAACAATGAAACATCTTAAAATCATAATCAAATTCAGAAATTGAGGCATGGGCTTGAAAGATTACTAAGCAACGATCACAAAAACATAGAAATTATCAAAAATCGAGCTAAAAACATACCTCAATCAAGCTATCAAAGTGCCGAACCCTAAATGACTATGAAGGCTTTATTTTCTTTCTTCAAATTTGGCTAGATGATGACAATGGAAGAAGAAATGGCTTTTATTTTATTTAACTTATTATTAATAATAAAATACCAATTTTACCACTTATTAAACCATATAAAAATCACTTAATGGATGGTCATTAATGTCCATTAACCTTAGTTATGGTCTAATAACATCATAAGGACCTCCCTTTTAATAAGACATAGCACTTAACTACTTTTAAAAAATAGCTAGTCACTTTTATATTTTACGCGATTAGGTCCTTTTTCTAAATTAAGCACACAAACGATCAAATTTTTATACAAAACTTTCACAGATATCAATTCACATATTATAAGCATGAAAAATAATATTAAAATATTTTTCTGACTCAGATTTGTGGTCTCAAAACCACTATTTCGACTAGGGTCTAAACCGGGCTGTTACATGCCCGTTGAACCACTTAGAATAATATTGGATACTCGGGAAAACTCATACAAAATGTGCTAAACATATGGTTGAAACAATTTCTTTTCCTTTTCCTTTACATCGTTGCTCACTCGAGCCATAAAATGGGTATGCTCACACAAGCTGATGATCAGACTGTAAGCTACATGATGCAGCTCACACAAGGTGACGAGCATTCACAGTAAATACAGGACCACAGCCATCAGTAGGACATTCAAGACTAGCACCCGAAACATGGTAACCTTAATGACATGTCATTTGTATCCTATATATTCCTAAGGTTCAAACGGGCCTCGATACTCATTGAAACGCCGCTGGATTTCCATCATTTCATTACATGATAAGTAGCGCAATAACATATATATCAAAATAACATTAAAACATCATTTAAACATATGAACCTAGCTCGATAATGAAGATGTCAAAACAAAGTCAACTAATCTGAGGCTTTAGCTTTTCTTTGATCTAGATCCGTACGGGGTTTATCTTGATCTAAATAAGCAAATTCAATCCATTTAATATTCGTACTATTCAACTTAGTCCAAAATTTATAATTTTAAAATTTACACTTTTGCCCCAACTATTTCAACTTCTTTACAATTTAGTCCTTAAGCTCGTAAATGGAAATTTATGAAATTTCATCCACATTTCATGCTAGCTGATTTACCTAGGGACTCATATCAACCCATACAAAACATCATTTCACAATTTACCATGATATTTTACTACTTTTACAAATAAGTCCCTAAATAATAATTTCATCAAAAATCACTTTACAAAACCTGTTTATTTAACAAAAAGACTCATAATCTTTCATTAAACTTCAAGAATCATACAAACATGTTCATGGAAAAACCCTAATTCTTTAGTAGTTTTGCAAATTAGTCCCTGGGCTAGCTAGATTAAACTACAACAACTTCAATAACATAAAAATCATTAAAAATGTTATCAAAATCACTTACATGCAAGTAAATCAACTTGGCCGAATGAGGAACCCTAACTTTGGCTATTCTATTTACCATATAAATCCCTTTATAGTTAAATTTCATAGCTAATATATACCTTTAACTAATAGAACTCTACTTTTACACTTTTTACGATTTAGTCATTTTTCTCCTAATTAAGTATGCAAACGTCAAAATTTCTTAACGAAATTTTTATACAACCTTACTAACATTCCGCAAACAGTAAAATAATAATAAAATAAATATTTACTATTCAGATTTGTAGTCCTGAAATCACTGTTCTTATTTAACTGAAAACCGGCTATTACAATTTAAGGATAAAATGAAGTTTTAGTTGAAATAGTAAATATATTGAAAATGATGGTGTTTTGAGTTCAAATTTCATTCAACGTAATTTTTAAAATTTCATATGACTTGAAATGACAAAATATTCAACAATATTTTTTATTATTTTATAAAATGAAAAATTTTTGATAATTACTTAATTAAGTTGAGACTCGATTAAAGGGTTACAACATAAACACTTTAAATATAATATAGATAAAAAAAAATTAAGGACTTATTACGCAACCACCAATTACGCAACCACCAATTGAAACCCGGAGTTTCTGCGTTAATTTCATTGACAATGGTTAGACTCCTGTTGTAACCTATGATGACTTGATAGAAAATGAGTCGGCTTGAGGAAAACGAATCACCCGTGTCGGGAAAAATGATCCAATTGCCACCCTCACGAGGACGTCGAACCTGAAGATGTCAAGAGTGGTTCCATAAGCGTAGCCTAAACTTATTATGCCGAAAACAAGGAAACGCAAGCCGCAAAAGGGGAGAGGAGGGAATGCAACATCAATCCACCGAATCCACCGTATCAAAAGTACTTTTCTTTACAACTAAAAAGTTAATTTCTACATTTCACCAAAAAAAAAAAGTTAATTGCTACTCCCGTCTGCTCTTCTCATTACGCGCAAATTCTATATTCTCATTTACAGTACATATTTATATGATTTGATGCGTTTACATTGATGCATCGTTAATGTCTAAATTTATACATTGAAAAAAATTTGAGATAATTAATTTTTTTAACTCGGGATTTTAAATAATTGAAGTGTATGAATAGACTAAAATATCAATAAATGATTTTTTAAATTACAAAAAAAATCAATTTTTTGAAAATTTACGGGAATGAGTTGGAAGTATTTTCTGTGTATCACCAATAAAAGTGATTTCAGTCACGGTTTTTTTTCACATCAGCACTAAAAGTGAAAGCACCAAATTTTGTTTGGTGCTACTTATTAATGTGAAAATAAAATTTACAAAACATACATTTATATACACTCAAAGTCTCATTTCTTTTATTTTTTTTAAATAATGTGGGAATCATATATGTGTATATATAGACTCATGAATAGGTTTGCAGCTTGTTCCTAAACAATATGAGATTGCTTCCTCTTTTAATTAACAACATATGATTAAATATTACACTATATTTTATAATTTTTTTTTTATTTTCATTTCCAGCAATTCCAAAGACGGGTAGCCGAAATTATAAGCTAAGCAATAGCAAGCAAATCATTTATGCTTTGTTTAATACTAAAATATGACTCTACGATCCAAACATATTAGATTAAAGTTTTGTGCATAATACCGTATTAGTTATATTTATATAACGTATAAGCCATGTGTATTAGTTTTAAGAAAATAAATTTAAAGTTAAAATTAAATCTCTATATCAAATTATTAAACAACAAAATGATGTGAATACAATATTAACACATGTGTTAATATCTATATAAATAAATTACTAATACTAATGCGTAGAATATATAAAAGTTTATAATACTCTGAACAAATAAAAATAATATTATGAATTGATATCATGAATAAAATTATAATGAATTTCAATACATCACTTTAAACAAAATTTTATTCAAAATAAATCATAATAACAAATTATGTCAAATATAAATACAACTATCAACGTGTAAAAATTTTCTTTAAAAAAACTAAAACATAAAACGAAAACATTTGTTACATTATAAATAAATTTTTAAACTCTATAAGTAAAAAATTATAAATATAGTGTAGCATTTAATCTTATGTTGTTAGTTAAAAGAGGAAGCAATCTCACAATGTCTAGGAACAAATCAGTAAACTTATTTATGAGTCTATATATACACATATCTCATATCCTACGTTACTTAAAAAAAAAAAGAGAAATGAAATTTTGGGTTTATATAAATGTTTGTTTTGTAAGTTTTATTTCCACGTTAATAAGTGGCGCAAAAAAAATAGTGCTGCCACTTTTAATAATTGCAAGCTTTCTACCAAAATTAACCCGTTCTTGTAAATTTTCAAAAATTCAACTTATTTCCTTAATTAAAAAAAAATTGGCGTGTAAATATTTACCCTTACCAGGCATTAAAATAAAAGTCCTAAGTTAATTATTAATATCTGCGTTTACGGTTAGTATATAAATCAATACATAATAATAAGTATTTTTAAAATTATAAAAATTTCAAATATTTAATAATTAATTTAACTTTGACTAACCGAATAATCCGAATAAATTTGCAAGAGGATAAAAGACACTACAATCAATGAAACAGGAATTTATTATCTGATCTCCTGAAATTTGAACCTTACCGAGCGAAGGCGTCCATATCATATTACAGAAATTACACAATTCACAGTTTATATATAAATTTATTCGGAAGGCCACTACTGGAGGGCTAGAAAGTAAGCCGGTAAAAGCTAAGCCTCATTTCATCTAACTTTATTGGGAGAAAATCTCATTCCACCTGCAGGCATGATTAATTTCTATCAGATGAGAAATGATTCAGCGAAATCATCCAACTGCAGTTGATCTTCGTCTGTCCTCAAAAGCTGCAGATACTCTTCGTAAAGCTTCTCTAGAGAATTCTTGTCTCCACTTGCTGGTAAACCAGAGTGGCACTCCAAATCTGAAAGCAGCCCAGTCCCGTTTTCACCATCGTTGACATATTCTGACCAAGGGCATTTTATAGCTTCGGTATCTAAAGCCCCTTCCCCTCGTTGGCTCGAAGACACTGTGCTAAACCTAGTACATTGGTCGAAGCTGTCGTTTCTGGGTAAAAAAGCTGTAGTTATCCTACTTGGTTTTGGGAGATGGAGTTTGGGTATCACTGCAGGCTCATGTGTTGCATTTGCCTTCTTCGGGTTCTGCTTGTTATTGCTGCCTCTGTTGTTGTTTTTCTTCTTCACTTGTTGAACTACTGGCTTTGGTAGTGTCTGGTGGGTATTGGGGTCGATTCCTTGGCTTAGGAGTCTTTTGCTCAGATTGGTGTTCCAGTAGTTTTTAATCTCGTTATCAGTTCGACCCGGGAGCCTTCCGGCAATGAGAGACCAACGATTGCCGAGAAGAGAATGTAATCTGATGATGAGATCGTCTTCATCTGGGGATATATTTCCTCTTTTAATATCTGGTCTTAGATAGTTCATCCATCTCAGCCTGCAACTCTTTCCACACCTAAGTAGCCCTGCAAGTTCCACAGATTTGGCAAGAAAAAATAAAGCATTTTAGTTTCAGACGAAGTACTAGTGCCTTGTGGATTTGTGAAAATTGAGGAATTTAGCTACCAGCTTTCATGGGAAGTGATCTCCAGTGACCTTCATCATGAGCTTGAATGTAGTTTACAAGCAATGTGTCTTCTCTTGAAGTCCATGGACCTTTATGCAACCCAACTTTTGAACAACATGGAGACCTACCCATCACTCCCTCTCTTTCTCAAATGCTTATCAAGCATTGAAACAATTGGAAGACATGAGAAAGGGAGAGAGAGAGAGAGAGAGAGAGAGTTTAAAGACCAGGAGTCCCAAAAGCTTGGGGGTTCTGTCTTATAAAACCGTTAAAAGTAATATGGGTTAATTCTATCACATGTCCACAATTATAGCCCAAATTTTAAATTAGTCTCCAAACTTAAAAATATTTTATTTTAGTCATTAAATTATTAGTATCGTATTTATCATGTACTTTCATAAATTAGCTATCAACTTGGATATTAAATGTTAGCTTAGATTGATGTGGAACATTCATAAAACAGGTTGGCTGATATAGTAAGATACTTGCACTCCCAAAAGAGATGTAACACCACTCACACGATTCGATCAACGAACCCAAGCTTAGGGATGCTACAATGAAATATAGGAACATTCACATGCAAAGATTAGCAAGAAATTTCGTTTTAAAATCGTTAAAACATTTCTGAACACATTTAAAAGCAATCATCAATAGATTAAAGCATGTTTAAGATTCCATTGGAAAAAAATCTGGAAAAAAATCTAAAACATAAGTGCCAAGATTATCCACCAAAATAGGTCGCCAAATGACTATCTACCAAAGATGATGTACAAGTCAGTTCGCCAATTTTTCTCGCATATACTCCACAAGCTATGACCACTCGCTTCAGACGTGTCCGTCATGTTGGTTCGCCTCTAGACTATATGTCATATCGTCTTGATTTCACATAGTCCGTATATTAAATCATGCTTGGATTATCCGCCATGAATACTTACACAATTACTATCCATGGTTTTGAACGTACTTGTAACATCCATTTATAAACTTGTATTTATGAAGTCTGCCATGAAACCAAAAATAACTTTACAAATTCAAGGCATGCATTCATTTCCATTCAAGCAATTACTTATTAATGCCATACACATGAATAAACGTCATCAACATATATATAAATACCCATAACTTATATCATCAACTATTCACATTCTCAAAATAGACTTGTCTATAATATAAACTTATATACATGCCACTTGACTGAATGTAAGTTTAAACGTAAAATCTACCAAAATAGGAACGAGATAGTATGAGTTGTGGATTGATACGTCTGCCGAGTTTTACAAAATATAATTACAAGAACATGGAAATTAAACAGAGTAAACATTAAATGTGCTTAGTAAGTTCATAGGTTTCTAAACATAAAACTCACCTCACTAAACAATAATATAACTAACTTAACTAAAACACATTTTTCCTTGACAATACATTTCATAGGTACAAGGTGAGTGCATTTGTAACAGCCCGATTTAGACCCTAGTCAGAATGATAGTTTTGAGACCACGAATCCGAGTCAAAAAAATATTTAAAAATTATTTTTTGTAAATCATGTACGATGCAAATGAAGAATATATGTGTATGTGGTATGTGTATTCGGCTTGTGAATGAATAACTTGTGTATCATTGAAATGTTTCTTAAATATGTGCATATATGATTTGGTATATTCGACCATATAGGTAATATAAATATATATGTGATGTTATACTATGATTCTTGAGCTTGCGTATATGAGTAAATGTATGTATGGTTTATTATGACTATTTGGTTTGGAAGTTGATTAATAATATGATAAAATGACCATGTGAGTATTCGGCCTAGGTGGATAATTGTCTATGAAAATGTATTAATTATGGGATTTGTAGGTTTGAGGTCAAGCATGGTAATGTTAATGTAATTCGTTTAGTTAATATGAGTTAACTGTATTATTGAGTTGTTTATTTTCTTATGACTTACTAAGCTATAAAAGCTTACTCTATGTGTTCATGTTATTCTATTTTATAAATTTTTTTGGGTCAAGTTACGAGCTGGGGGATCGTCAGCAAAGTTCATCACACTTTCTACTAGTTCGGTATTTAAATAATTGAATTAGAATTATGGCATGTATAGGCTGGAATGTGTTTTGAAATGTTGGATTTTGATTTTGTATTTCAGCCATGCGAAAATGGCTTAATTTCCATGTTCATTTGGGTTATGTTTTGATTATGGTTTGAGCTCACTTTTGGTTATAATGCTATATACTATGCATGAATGGTTTATGTGATAAATGCTATATGTTTTGGAAATGGCTTGATAATGGTTGGTGAAGTTGGAAATGGTTGATGTAATGATCATCTATGTATACATTTTCATAGCATGATTAATTGATTCGACTAAGGATTTGCGTAGGTAAAACATATAATAATTGGTTTAAAAAAATTATTTTAATAATGTATTGGTATATTTGGACATAAGATGGAATTGAATAAGATGGTTATGTTTAAGTTGTGATTCAGCATTTCTTATATAAATATTTATGCATATGATAATTTGACTTGATTTGTTTGATACATGGTATTTAAGATTTATTTTTTTGAATATGTTTATATGTGGTTAACTTCTTGTAATGATAGAAATAATCTCCTTTAGTTGATAAGTATTTTCGGTCAAACTTAGTTGGATTATGATTGCATGCTTAAACTTGGTTACTATGAATTTGCTATTAAAGTTGGGTCATGAATGACAATAAATGAACCATAGCTTAAGATGTCCGAATGTTGACCGTTATTTGGTTATTGAATATGTAACTTTAGACATATTGATTGGCATAGGTAATAAGTGTACTTTTGGGTGGTGTGTGTGTTCATAAATTGGTTAAATTTACTAAGGCCAAATGCACATGATCAAATGACTAAGAATAGGTATGTATAGTCTTTAATGATTAATACTTTAAATGAAGTATATGGAAATGTATGGTTATTGCCGTATGGATGTTTCAACTTGTACTTAAGTGCAAAGCATGCAAGTTCAAAATTGACCTTGACCTAAGCCATATATGTAAGTAGTTTTATTTATGTTTATTATGGCTTATTAAATTATAAGAATAGATATGTGATTTTTTGGTGGTTCTTCACATAATTACATAAATGATTTATAGTATGTTTGACTATGTTGATAATAATTAATGCTGTGTATATTAATGCATTATATACAATAAGTATGTGACAGCCCAAAATTGACCCTAGTCGGGAAGTGGTTTCGAGACCGCTAAACCGAGTCACCGAAATGTTTGAACGTAATATTTATTGTCTAGAATATGTAATTATGAATGTGTGAAAATTTCAAGCTTCGATTTAGTCGATTGCATGTGAATTCAGTTAGTAGGACTTGTGTGACACTTTTGAAATGTGATAGGCTAATCTATAAGGACCTAATAGTGCATGTAATCAAAAGGGAGGACTTGCATGTCAAATTTCCCCCCTAATTGATAGTGGCCGGCCATGACAAAGGATTATGGGCAAAACATGTCATAGACATGTTATGTTGGTGCATCATGGGAGGAAAAAATAAATTAATGAGTATGGGTAATAAAAAATGGAAAAAAAAAAAAAAGAAAGAATGTGTGAGTGTTACCCCCATTTTTGCCGTGAGTTGAAGAAAAAAGAAAAAAAATTGTTGTTCATCCTTTTCATTTCTTTGAGCGAAAATTTTAAGGAAGAAGGAAGGAGTTCTTGCTTCATGCTTGGTTTGGAAGAGGATCGGGAGGAGGTTTGGCCATACTTGTGTCTAGATTAAGGTATGTTTGAGGTTGTGCCATGAGATTCATGCATGTTTTAGTTGCTAGCTTGAGTTCTAATTAGCCCATGGCTCAAATCTTTGCTATGTCATGGGGATGATATTCGCCAAGGTGGATTTTGTGTTAATGCCATTGCATGCTAAATATGAAGCTTGTTAATGATATATGTGATGGTGGGTTGATGACTCTTGGATTTTCTTTTTAGCATTTTTGAGTGAGACATTAAGTTCTTTGTTTAACCATAACCAAAATTGAAATGGTATGGTGTTGTGATGCATTCGGCCATGGTATATCCATAAGTATGATTTATGCTTATTGCATGGTAGGTAAGATTTGTGTTTTGGATATATGTTTATAATTGGTTATAATCAACTTGAGATTCGGCCCTTGCACCTATATGTATATATGTTTGCACATGATGTATTGGTATAACATATATACTATCTCAAGGTATATATTTACTTATGATGATGTTTCGGTTATGAAGTAAATGATAGATGAGTATTGAGCTACAATATGTAATGCATTAGTTAGTAAAATGTATGCCATTTATGTGCGGTATTAAATATGTAATTGGCCTCAACATCAACATGCATATTCGGCCACATGAGATGGATTGGTGTGCATGCATTCGGTTAGAGGCAAGCATATTGATGCCTTTATCTTGGTTAGGACAATCGGCTAAAAAGGGAGTGTGGGTTAATATCTTGAGTTGATGCATGATTTCACATGTATGTGACTTAAATGTCTAATGTATAAATGTGGGCTAAGTGCCTTGTGTTCCTCTTTTCGATGCTCAAATGATTAAATCGATTTATTTATTTAATTAAGCTCAAGAGCAAAAGGGATCTAAATCCGATAAAGGGAAGGAAAAAGTGGTCGAATAGCCATCGAAATCGTTCGACAACATCCGAGGTAAGTTCTTGAGTAATAGAGCTTAAATTATGATTTGATTAGATCATGTTTTAAGCAAATCGAAATCATGCTCTTTGTGTATGGATATTGAGCCGAAATTTGCAAGAGTGATAAGTGTATTGTGTTTGAGTTTTGCTAATAAAAATGAAATACGAATGTGTCATGATTTAGTGTTAAATGTGCATGGTTATTCGAATGATGTCTGGGCTAAGTCCCGAAGGCATTTGTGTGAGCTATTATAACCGGGCTATGTCCCGAAGGCTTTTGAGCGAGTCGCTATACCCGGATAAAATCCGAAGGTACGTGATTCGGGAATGAGCAATCTTGCTGTAAAAATTTCAGTTAATACGCTTGCAAAATTCCAGCAATGATGTATGTTTCGTATGTGCTTTGAATTAGTTGAGCCCTTACAAATAAGTATTCGCTCAGTTGATAAACGAGCTACCGGCCTTTGGCTAGGTTGATCTTTTGTGTATGAACATAAGGGTTGGTAATGTGAAGTAAGTATGATATTGAGAATGTGTGCATATGAAATTATCCGTTTAGCTATATGAATGCTATGCTTTTGTTGTCTTGGAATCCTTGCTCAAAACTTACTAAGCATAAATTGCTTACTCCGTTTCTTTGTTCTCTGTTTTATAGATTTTGGCTCGTCAGCTATCGGACTCGGGATTTTTGGAAGTCGAAGTCTCCCACACTATCAAAGCCCCCTTTTGGTACAAATTTTGGTTGAACATTGAAATGGCATGTATAGGACTACTCTTTCGTTTGTTGGTCACAGACCCTTTGATTTTGTATAAATTTGGATAGCCATGCGAAAATGGCTTATATACACTTTGGCATGGTATCATAATCATTTTGTATGTTGTTCATTAAGAGATGTGGAAATGTTTGGAATCGATTAGCCCTTGGAATGGTTAACCGTGATCATCTTTTGTGCCATGTATGCTAAAAGAGCTAGTTGAATCAAGGAAATTATGAAGTAGGTAAATTCTACCTTAAAGACAGAGGTTGACAGCTGCAGTGATGTGGATGTGAAAAATCACTAAAAATAGTAGGAATGGAATTAAATAGTGAATAAATTGTGTAAATGAACCTTGATGATTCTATTTTCATAGGAAAGTAATGAAACGATCATATGAACAGTATGTTAAGAGATATTGAAGTTTTCGCGAGACAGGGCCAGAACGGTTTCTGGATTCCCTGTTCCGAATTTGGAAATTCATTGTAAATTAACCAGAGATAATTAGGAGTCATACCAATATGTATAGATTCCTCTTTGAGTCTAGTTTCTATAGAAACAAACGGCATCAGTATTGAAGCCCTGTACAGGGAGATATCCAAGTTGTAATACGAGAAGGTCAGTGTAGTCGATCCCTGTAACATGGGAGACTTTAACTAATAAACTGTACTAATTGGCCCGACCAAAAATTCTAGAAAAAAATTTGTAGATGCATATATGAGTCTAGTTTCAGGGAAAAATCACGAAACTGATTTTCGAGTTGTGGAACTCAAGATATGATTTTTAAGGTGACAGTGACACAGTTAGCCAGCTGGCTGGAAATTTTTAAATGGACTGTGAACATTAATATATTTATGTCTGTTAGCACTTCGTGTTCGACTCCGGTGACGGACTCTGGTACGGGGTGTTACAAAGTATTATGTTGAAATTTGATATGACTTGTGTTTACAATGTACAAATCAATGTATGTTCTAAAATGTAAGTTAACTACATTTTATTTATAAATGAGTTTGACTTGGGTGAATATATATATTAATGTTTGAAATTGTGCTTTTGATCGGTAATACCTCATAACCCTAATTTAGCGACGGATTCGGGTTAGAGGTGTTACATTTTATTGGTATTAGAGCTACAGTTTGGTCGGTTCTAGGACTAACGTAGCGTGTGTGAGTCTAACTATACATGCCATATTATATACTGCGATAGTGTGATGACTTCTGACATTTGAAAATGTGTTTTCATATAGTAAATGAATCCCGAAAAAGTTGTAACTGATGATGTAGAGAGTGTAGCGCTTGCTCCCGCACAAGGGACAGTGCCGGTTGATTCTCGACTGATTTCGAGTAATTAGGAGGTAGAGGCTAGACAAGCTATTTACCAAATGATGAATGACTGGTTTACTTAATATATCCAGACTAATCCGGCTGCACAACAACCTCCACCCCCGACTAATCCATCTTTGATGCCTGCTAGACCTTAAGTAAGTGATCCGTTGATATTGTATAAGCCACCTGTTGATAAAATCAGAAAACACGGGGCTGAAGAGTTTAAAGCTACTAATGATGATGATACTGAGTGGGCTAAGTTCTGGCTTGATAATACTATCCGTGTGTTTGATGAGCTGTCTTGTACTTCGGATGAATGTTTGAAATGTGCCATATCTTTTCTTCGAGACACAGCCTATCATTGGTGTAATACCCTAGTATCAGTGGTTCAGAAAGAGCGGGTGACCTGGGAGTTCTTTCAGACTGAGTTCTGTAAGAAATATATCAGCCAGAGATTTTTTGATCAGAAGTACAAAGAATTTCTGGAGTTAAAATAGGGTCGCATGATTATGACAGAGTATGAGTAGAAATTTGTGAGACTCAGTAGGTATGACCGGGAGTGTGTTTCGACGAAGCCATAATGTGTAAAAGATTTGAGGATGTGCTGGATGAAGACATTAAACTGTTAGTTGACATACTTGAGATAAAAGAGTTCGCAGTACTGGTTGATCGAGCCTGCAAAGCTGAAGAGCTCGGGAAAGAAAAAAGAAAAGCTGACTTTAAAGCTAGAGATTCGCGTAAGAGATCATTCAGTAAGTCAATTCAGTCAGCACCAAAGAAGTTCTGAGATGATTTCAGCCATTCTAAAGCTACTTCAGGTTATTCTAGACGGGATCAGAATAGACCACATGTGAGCTCGAGAGCTACCTCAATAGGTAGCATGGGTAATATCAGATCAAATCAACCTGAGTGTAAACATTGCGAAAAACGTCATTTTGGCAGTTGCAGATTGCATGATCGGGCCTGTTTTAAATGTGGATCGATGGATCGTTATATTTGTAAATGCCCTGTGTTAGCTAAAGAAAATCCAGTACAAAATACGAGATTGGGTAACACTGCAGCTCGAGGTAGACCACCCAAAAATGCGGGTAATGTGAGTGGCAGTCAGAGAGGGACTAAAGATACAGCATTCAGATCTAAGGCTCGTGCACCTGCCAGAGCCTATGCTATACACGCACACGAAGAGGCGTTCTCCCCAGATGTCATTACTGGTACATTTACTGTTTATGATACTAATGTATTTGCATTGATTGATCCTGGTTTGACTCATTCTTATGTGTCTGAATCTTTAGTATTTAGTAAGACTTTGCCTATTGAGTCTATTGAGTTTGTGATTAGATTGTCAAACCCCTTAGGCCGGTGTGCTACGGTTGACAAAGTGTGTAAGAATTGTTCCTTGATGGTTCGAGATTCGTGCTTTCCAGCTGACTTGATGTTGTTTCCATTTGATGAGTTCGACATAATTCTGGGTATAGACTGGTTGACTTTGCATGATGCTGTTGTAACTACAAGAGAAATACTATTGATTTATGGTGCTAGAATGGTGAGATTATTCGGATTGAATCTAATAATCTGAGTGGGTTACCAGCAGTGATTTCTTTGATGTTAGCTCAGAAATATGTGAGAAAAGGTTGTGAAACTTACTTTGCATATGTGCTTGAAAGTAAAGTAACTAAAAGAAATATTGAATCAGTACCTACTGTGTGCGAGTACCCGAATGTGTTTCCTGAAGAATCGCTGGGTTTGCCACCTATTCAGGAGGTAGAGTTTGGTATTGAGTTAATGCCTGGGACGACTCTGATATCTATAGCTCCGTATAGAATGGAACCTACTAAAAGAGTTGAAAGCTCAGTTGCAAGAGTTGACAGATAGAGGTTTCGTGCGACCGAGTTTTTCCCCTTGGGGTGCACCAGTGTTGTTTGCGAAAAAGAAAGATGAAACTATGAGAATGCGCATCGACTATAGACAGCTTAGCAAGGTGACTGTAAAGAATAAGTATCTGTTGCCACGAATTGATGATTTGTTTGATCAACTAAAGGAAGCCATAGTGTTTTTGAAGATAGACTTCAGATTAGGCTACTATCAGTGCGAGTTAAAGACTCCGACGTGCCAAAGACTGCTTTCCTAACAAGGTACGGATACTATAAGTTTTTGGTTATGCCTTTCGGACTTACTAATGCACCTACTGTTTTTATAGATTTGATAAATCGAATCTCCAGATAGTATGTAGACCGGTTTGTAGTTGTGTTCATAGATGACATTTTGATCTACTCCCGTGATGAAACCGAACTGCTGAACATCTGAAACTGGTGTTACAGACTTCGCGAGATAAACAGTTGTATGCGAAGTTCAGTAAATGGTGAGTTCTGGTTAAGCGAAGTCAGTTTCTAGGCCATGTTGTATCAGCATCGGGTATTCGGGTTGATCTAAGTAAAATTTCAGCTATACTTGATTAGAAACCTCCGAGGAATGTTTCTGAAGTCCGAAGCTTTCTAGGACTTGCTAGTAATTATAGACGATTTGTGAAAGGTTTCTCTATGATTGCAGCCCTGATGACAAAGCTATTGCAGAAAGATGTTAAGTTCGAGTGGTCAGAAAAGTGCCAGAAAAGCTTTGATCAGATGAAAGCCCTTTTGACCGAAGCTCTAGTGCTAGTTCAACCAGAATCGGGTAAAGAATCTGTTATCTATAGTGATGCATCTTTATATGGTTTGGGCTGTGTTCTGATGCAGGAAGGTAGAGTTATAGCTTATGCCTCGAGATAGTTAAAGCCACATGAAAAGAACTATCCGACACACTACCTAGAATTGGCAGCTATCATATTTGCATTGAAAATTTTGCGTCACTATCTATTTGGTGAGAAATTTCATGTTTATTCTGATCACAAAAGCCTGAAATACTTGATGACTCAGAAAGATTTGGATTTGAGACAACACTAATGGTTAGAATTGCTAAAAAACTACGAGCTTGTGATTGACTATCACCCGGGAAAGGCTAATGTTGTTGCTGATGCTCTATGCCTGATGATGGTTTGATAATAGCTGAATTAAAAGCAAGACCATCATTTCTTCAGCAAATTTATGATGCCCAGAAGGTTGATGATTATTTGTTAGAAAAACGAGCCTAATGTGATAAATGCTGATTTAGAGTTTCGAGTTGATGCTGATGGTTGTTTGAGATTCAGAAATCGAATATGTGTATCGAGAAATTCAAAACTAATTCAGATAATTTTGAATGAAGCTCACAACAGACAATTATCTATTCACCCAGGTAGTACGAAGATGTACAATGATCTGAAACAGCTTTTCTGGTGGCATGGTATGAAACGAGACATTTCTGACTTTGTTTCAAAATGCTTAATTTGTCAACAAGTAAAAGCCGAGCATCAGGTACCTTCTCGATTGCTTCAGCCGATCATGATACCTGAGTGGAAATGGGATAGAGTTACTATGTATTTTGTATCTGGTTTACCGTTGACACCAAGTAAGAAAGATGCAATCTGGGTTATTGTGGATAGATTGACTAACTCGACTCATTTTGTTCTGATTCGTACAGATTACTCACTTGATATGCTTGCTGAGTTATATGTTTCTCAAATTGTGAGATTACACGATGTGCCTATTTCTATTGTTTCGGATAGAGGTCCGAGGTTTACATCATGATTTTGGAAGAAACTGCAAGATGCTCTAGGTACAAAATTACATTCAGCACTGCTTTCCATCCGTAAACAGATGGTTAGTCTGAACTAATCATTCAGATACTTGAGAATATGTTGAGATGTTGCATTCTCTAGTTCAAAGGTACGTGGGAACGATACTTACCTTTGATTGAATTTGCTTACAATAATAGCTTTCAATTGAGTATCAAAATGGCACATTATGAGGCTTTGTATGGTCGCAAATGTCGACACCATTGTATTGGATTGAGCTCAGTGAAATAAGATACACAGAGTTAAGAAGGCAACGTGGGAACCAAAGGATGCAATGAGAGAGCGTTATTCGAACTTATTCACCGGTAAGATTTTCGAGGACGAAAATCCCAAAAGGGGGAGAGTTGTAACAACCCGATTTAGACCCTAGTCGGAATGGTGGTTTCGGGACCACGAATCTGAGTCAAAAAATATTTAAAAATTATTTTTCGTGTTTATTTTGTGTGAATTTATATCTGTGAAATTTTCGTGATTTAATTTTGTTGTTTGAGTGTCCGATTAAATAAAAGGACTTAATCGCGTAAAATGAAAATTTGGTGGTTAAATGTGAAAGTGCTTAATTGTTCTTGTCTTTATAAGTGAGGCATTTATTATGTAATTAGGCCATTATTATTATTGGTGGACGGTAATGGCCAACGAATATAATGATTTTATATCATATTATGACGGTTAAATAAGTAATTTGGTTAATAAACATATAATAACTAAAACAAACTTAACATATTCATTTTATTTTTCTATGTTCATCCACCGAAAATAAGAAATAAAAGAAGCTAGGTTCAGCCATCCTTCCAAGCTTGATTCAAGGTTCGTTCTTAGTCGGTTTTTGATAATTTTTACGTTTTTGAGATCTTTGCTTCGAGTACTAGTAAACCCATGCTTGAATTTTTTATTTTGGTGAATATTTTGAGTTATTTTGTTGTTGAGAGATTGTGATTTTTTTTGTTTGATGATGAAATATGAAAGATATGTTTTAGATTAACATGTTTTGTATTGGAGTTTTTGATGATTTTGAGTAATTAGGACAAAATTGCAAAAATAATAATTTGAAGGACTAAAATGTGAAATAAATAAAATATATGGACTTGTATGAATAAGGGTAAGATCCAACACAACATGGGTATGGTGAAATTTTGCATATTTTGTGTTTTGTGCAATAGGGACTAAATTATAAAAAGTGGAATTGTCAGGGTTAAAATAGTAATTTACCAATTTATGTGTTTTTGGACTAAAATTGAATGAAAATATGTTTGAATAAGCTTAATTTGAATATGTTTACATCAAGAACCAAAGAAATTGGATTTGGATCAGGGGAAAACGAAATTTGTCGACTAGCTGTCCCGTTCCGTTTTATATCGTCCAAGGTAAGTTTATAAGCAAATAGACGTACTTAATTTTAATTAAATGCTAAATATATACGCTGAAATGAAATATATGAATATATATATATGCTATAACCGAATGTGAATAAGCTTGGCTACTATATTTCGGAATTCGCTTCGACCGAGTTACGACGTCCGGAAGCCCCGTATGAACCTTACGAATAGCTAGGATACATATGTCATGAAATAGGATTCCGATATTTGATGTGTGAGTAAGACCATAGCATCGATATGTAATTCCGATATATGTGTGTGATAAGACTCTGTCTGTGACAGTGGCATCGATATGTGATTACATGTAATACCACATCTGGGACGTTGGCATTGTACGATATGTGTGATTATCCGAGTGTCCTATGCAATTCTGAATGGTTCATCAGGCAAAGATAAGTTGTGTTCAAATGTGTAAAACGAGCTAAATGGCCAGGTATGAATTAACATGATACCTACTTGAGATAAGGTAAGTAGGTACTTTGAATATTTGTTGTAAATCATGTACGATGCAAATGAAGAATATATGTGTATGTGGTATGTGTATTCGGCTTGTGAATGAATAATTTGTGTATCATTGAAATGTTTCTTAAATATGTGCATATATGATTTGGTATATTCGACCATATAGGTAATATAAATATATATGTGATGTTATACTATGATTCTTGAGCTTGCGTATATGAGTAAATGTGTGTATGGTTTATTATGACTATTTGGTTTGGAAGTTGATTAATAATATGATAAAATGACCATGTGAGTATTCGGCCTAGGTGGGTAATTGTTTATGAAAATGTATTAATTATGGGATTTGTAGGTTTGGGGTCAAGCATGGTAATGTTAATGTAATTTATTTAGTTAATATGAGTTAACTATATTATTGAGTTGTTTATTTGCTTATGACTTACTAAGCTATAAAAGCTTACTCTGTGTGCTCATGTTACTCTATTTTATATTTTTTTGGGTCAAGTTACGAGCTCGGGGATCGTCAGCAAAGTTCTTCACACTATCTATTACTTCGGTATTTAAATAATTGAATTCCAATTATGGCATGTATAGGCTGGAATGTGTTTTGAAATGTTGGATTTTGATTTTGTATAATTTGAGCCATGCAAAAATGGCTTAATTTCCATGTTAATTTGGCTTATGTTTTGATTATGGTTTGAGCTCACTTTTGGTTATAATGTTATATACTATATACTATACATGAATGGTTTATGTGATAAATGCTATATGTTTTGGAAATGGCTTGTTAATGGTTGGTGAAGTTGGAAATGGTTGATGTAATGATCATTGTATGTATACATTTTCATAGCATGATTAATTGATTAAGCTAAGGATTTGCATAGATAAAACATATAATAATTGGTTTAAAAAAACTATTTCAATAATGTGTTGGTATATTCGGATATAAGATGGAATTGAATAATATGGTTATGTTTAAGTTGTGATTCGGCATTGCTTATATAAATATTTATGCATATGATAATTTGACTTGATTTGTTTGATACATGGTATTTAAGATTTATGTTTTGAATATGTTTATATGTGGTTAACGTCTTGTAATGATAGAAATAATCTCCTTTAGTTGATAAGTATTTCCGGTCAAACTTGGTTGGATTATGATTGCATGCTTAAACTTGGTTACCATGAATTTGCTATTAAAGTTGGGTCATGAATGACAATAAATGAACCATAGCTTAAGATGTCTGAATGTTGACTGTTATTTGGTTATTGAATATGTAATTTTAGACATATTGATTGGCATAGGTAATAAGTGTACTTTTGGGTGGTATTTGTGTTCATAAATTGGTTAAATTTACTAAGGCCAAATGCGCGTGATCTAACAACTAAGAATAGGTATGTATAGTCTTTAATTATTAATACTTTAAATGAAGTATATGGAAATGCATGGTTATTGCTGTATGGATGTTTCAACTTGTGCTTTTTATTGGTAATACCTCATAACCCTAATCCGGCGACAGATCCGGGTTAGAGGTGCTACAACATTACATTGAATCTTGTAACATTTTTCAAGGCATTTTGTACCATTAAAACACAAGTCATTCTATCAAGCATTCCTCCCTTTTTCGAGATATATATATTTATAAATATCACCATAAAATCAATTACACCCTTACTTTAACTAATCAACCCAACAAAAGTTTTTTTTTATGAATAGAATGGATATGTTGGCAACCAACCGATAACAAGCTAGTCTACTCATAAGAGCTGTTTCATCCGATAATAGACCAATTTGCTCATAAAAGCTATTTTATCCAATAATACACCAATTTACTCATAAGAGCTGTAATTGGAAATCCACAACAAATGTTGGACTCTATTAACATCAAAGAACTTCCATCATCTTCTTCACATCTCTTTTACAACCCATACAACGCATAATAACCCTATTGGTATGCTAATTGTATTGTTTTTCATTTAGGCTCCATAAACATATCTGAACATTCCTTTTTACCATTTAATGCATTTCCCATCGCTTGTTGAAAAAGTCCTTTTATGGCCTGAAACAGTCACCAAGACAGTTGTACAAGAGGTTTGATTCATTTATGACTAGTCATGATTTCAAAAGAAGCAACTTTGATAGTTGTGTTTATATTAAGAAAAACAGTGATGGTTCATTTGTATTTCTACTCTTTTAAGTTGATGACATGTTGATAGTAGGCAAAGATAAATGAGAGATAAGAAAGGCTAAAGCCTAACTTAGAAAAGAATTTGAGACGAAAGATTTGGGAGCAATATAAAAGAAACTCGGGATGAAGATTCTCAGAGATATAAAAGCATGTAAATTATACCTAAGTCAGAAAGGGTAAATTGAGAAAGTTATTTGCAAGTTCAATATGTAGAGTGCCAAACCTGTTAGTACTCTATTAGCAGCCCACTCCAGACTTCTAGTGTTCCATATTCTAGTGTAGTTGGATCTCTCATGTATGCTATGGTTTGCTTATGTCCATATTTATCATATGTAGTTAGTAGATACATGGAAAATATGGTAATGAACACTGGAAAGCAGTTCAATGGATTTTTAGGTACTTACGAGGTACTACTGATGTTCGCTTACAATTTGGAAAAACTAGAGATGGAGTTATTGGGTATGTTGATTTTGATTTTGCTAAAGGCATTGATAAAAAAAAGGTCTCTCATAGGGTATGTTTTTACTATTGGGGGTTGCATCATTAGTTGGAAAGCCACTTTGTAGGCTACAGTTGCTTTGTCTGCTACTGAAGCTGAGTATATGGCGATTAATGAGACTTGTAAAGAAGCTATTTCGTTAAAGGGATTTTGATGAACTCAAAAAGACCTCTAGATTAGTATAGTGCTTTGCGATAGTCAGAGTGCCATATTCTTTACGATGGATTAAATGTTTCATGAGACAATGAAGCACATGAATCATTTTATGCGAGATATTGTTGCTAATGGTGATATTATTGTGAGCAAAGTTAGTACTCATGATAATCTTGTGGATATGATGACTAAGTCACTTCCTATAACCAAGTCTGAGCATTGGTTGGACTTGGTTGGTGTTCATTGTTGAAGGATACCCCTTTACGGGGTTTCGTGGAAGAGTTTGTGGTGACAAATTGTTCGCTGAGAATTTGTGTCAAGGTGGAGATTGTTAGAGTTGTGTGACCTGAATCCCATCACTTGTTAAAGAAATAAAATACCTCATTATGCATAATATTGGACTGGGGTTGCAATTAGAGGTGCAGGGCCCGAAAGCCCTCACGGTATGTACCATACAACACAATTAGAATCTGTATAGAATTACACTTCTTCTATTTGACATTGATTAGAATAGGGTTTTCTGTAACCTCCCAAACCCAGCCTAGGTATTATGGCTAGATTGAGAAGGCTACGTTAGCCACCGAAATGGCTAAGCTAACTTACGTTACCTTTGAAGACCTTAAATAAACTCATTTTAGAGAAAATTGTAGTTGTATTTGAGTTAGCTTAAAAACTCGATGTTAAACTAATACAGCAAAAAAACCATCTTTTAGGCCATTTGGAAACCTAGTTTCCTTATTGATTTATTTTTCAAAAAGGGTTCATTTACAATGTAGTGGAAACCAGGGAACAGTATCAAATTTTACTTAAGCCCAATACCATGCATTACCCTGTTATTATGCTTGAGTAATTTATGCATGCAAAAATCCCCAAAATAAAAGTTACCAAGCCACAAATTAGAAATAATTAAAAATTACAAGCCAAAACTAATAAAGACTTAATAATACTTAATTAAATAATTGTAACACCCAAACCCGACCTAGACGTTATGACCGGATCCGGTGCGCCATATCGATGCGTTCAAAACGTTCCGTTTACTTAGTTTGGAAAACTTAGTTGGGGTTGTAAAGATAATTTTAAAGCGGGTTAAGGTGAATAGAAGGCATGCACTAGGTAGGAAACCGGGAAGAAGAGGAGGTGAGTCCGCTTGACCGCTAAGTACCAAGCTCCCTTCTGGATCCAATCCTGACATGCACACCACCATTGCCACACCCTAACGACTCGTGTAATTTTGAGAAAACCGTTTGGTTATGTCTATCTTAAGAAAATGATTAAGTTTGAAAACGTTTGTTTAACGGAAGTCTTACTTGTAAACGTATTATTTTGAAATCCTTAATGTTTTTGAAAACGCGTCCTAAAGCTAACCCATTTTCCTTAGTCATCATAGTTTTTCATCATAGTAAAATAAAATAATAAAAGTAAAACAAAACCATAAAAATAATTAAAAGGCCTTATTACACTTAAAACCCAAAACCATAGATGAAATTAAAAGGACGTCCAGTTCACCGTAAAGAAACCAGTTCAGAGAAACATGTGGCCATCCAAATCCTCATAGCTCCAAGCCCACTATGGTTGAGGATTACCGCAAGGATGAAAATAAGGGTGAGTTTTGGAAAACTCAGTGTGTAATTCAACCCAACCATAGCCTAAATCGGTTCAAAGCACGAGATGAATAAGTTGGCCTCGGCCGAGCGAGATATCGAATAAAGCCCGTAGGCCCGAGCAGCACTGAGCAGATATATCATGCTTATGTAGAAACCCAACCATATCCAACCACATACACCCCCATACCATCCTTTCACCATGTGGGGAGACTACTCGACCCACCCAACCGCTAGACGCCACAGAAATATGCAAAGATGGCTTTGAGATCTGTAAAATATGACAGAGTCACCAGATACAGATATTTTGTGGCAGTGCCACTAGAACAGATAATTTGTGGCAGGGCCACCAGAACAGATAATTTGTGGTAGGGCCACCAGGATGCTTCCTCCATAATATAACCCGTGTCCCCATGCAACAGATATACATTCATGGCATGCATCATACAGATTTAATTCATCATGCTTTTCAGACAAAATTAACCCTAGGGGTATAAAGCTCATTTAGCATACATAGGGGTATTCTAGTAAATCTAACTATTTCTAAGGTTTTCATGCATATCGTAGCTATTACGTTTAGCCAGAAACACTTACCGAGCGTTCTTACCGAATTGGGCCCGTTGGCCCATTAACCCAGTTTTGGCCCATTAAGCCCAAAATATCAAAACGCACAAAATCGCGCGTACGGCAGTTTTATCACTTTCGATTACCAGTAATAATTACCCATACGTCTCACGAGCATTCGCACACTTGCAAGCGTTCAAAATACCAGTTTTTCGGTATTTCGACTTTTCGGCTTTTGCCGATCTAGCCTATGAGAGGGTGTCAGTTACACACCTGATTTGTGACGACTTGCTGACAAGATCCACGCACGAACTGCCTTCTTGCCGAAATCCGATGGCTAGATCCAAGTCTGATCGTTCCAAAGATCCAAGCCTTCGATCCAACCCTTGAGAAGACACACTTATTCCTTCCTGCTTTCCACGTAGATCTGATGCAGATTCAACCTTTAAACGACGGTAAAACTTGAATCTAGAAGCTTTGAAGTTTCGGCTACAAGTCCCTAACTCTATAGTAGTTTCGCTTTTCTAGGTGATACGAAAATAATGATTTGAGGCTATAACCACGGGTAATGTTGTCGACGGATGCTAGGGGTTTAGAGGAGAGGAATGTTGGTCAAAAAGGAAAACATATTGAGGAATATGGCTTTGGAAAAACGGCACAAGAATATAGCTTTCGGGATTTTGAGATTTGAGGTTCGGCTTTAGTCTAAGAAAATTAATGGAGGAAAGTGATGTAGAGTAGGGTGGAGATGGACAAGAGGTTTGAAAGGTTCGACTATGGAGAAAGAGAATAAGAAGAAAGAAAATATGGCTAAAGGGAGAAGGTGAGAAAAGCAGCAAACGGCACAACTCCCTCCCTATTGACGAATTTATACTGGCACTTTAACCTAGCCGAATTTACCCCCTAAAGAAACTCTTGGCCAGCCACCTCTTACTCCTCAAGAGTCCAAATTTCGGCCAACACAGCTCACCCCAATCAGCTCCTAGATTTCCTCCCTTATCTCTATCCTTATTCAATCCCTTACCCTCTTAAACTCTTCCCACAGACTTTTATTTCAGTTCCACTACTTCCTTTCCTGTACATAAAAATTAATCACTTAATTTGTTGTCATTGTGACTTGAACACGGTCTTCCCAAGCTTCCACACGCCACTACATCCTTCCCAAGTGGCGTCACATGCCACTTACCACTTGCTTCCTTGTGATCCATTTTTCACAAATAATTCCTAAAAGCCCAATTTATCGAACCCTTTCTCTTATAGAATTAAATTTAATTAAAACTACCGGGTTTTATCTAAGCTTGGGCCTTCTAGAGGCCCACCAACATGATTAATGCTACACATAACAAAATGAATACGTAATTTTAAATTTTACAACTTTTACTGATTTCCGAAAATTGGGCGTTACAACTCTACCTCGTTAAAGAAATTTCGTCCTCGAAATTTACCTGATCCGAACAGATGAGGGTATTGTTGTTGCATTGCCTCTTCTGGCTCCCAAGTAGCTTATTCTCTGCCATGGTTGCGCCAAAGCACTTTCACTAATGGTACCGATTTCCTCCTCAGAACCTTAACGTCTCGATCCAATATTTGTACAGGCTCCTCCTCAAAGGTCAAATCAGTTCGCACCTCAATTTCTGCAACCGGCACGACATGAGTAGGGTCATAACGATAACGCCTTAACATGGAGACGTTAAAAACATCGTGAATCCTGTCTAGCTCTGGAGGCAATTCCAACTGATAAGCCACTGGGCCTACTCGCTTCAAAACCCGATAAGGCCCAATGAACCGCGAACTCAACATGCCCTTCTTGCCAAACCTTAGTATCTTCTTCCAAGGTGAAACCTTCAAGAAGACCATATCGCCCACTGAGTATTCAATCTCCTTACGCTTCAGATCTGCATAAGACTTTTGCCTATCAGACGCTTCCTTTAACTGATCTCTAATTAACTTGACCTTATCCTCAGTATCTACCACCAACTCAGGTCCAAGAACTTGTCGCTCCCCCAGTTCAGTCCAACAACTAGGTGTTCGACACCTTCGCCCATACAGTGCTTCATAAGGTACCATTCGAATACTCGACTGATAACTATTGTTGTATGCAAACTCTGCCAAAGGCAAGTAATCCTCCCAACTACCTCGGAAATCAATAACACATCCCCTCAACATGTCTTCCAGAATCTGAATAGCTCTTTCCGATTAACCATCAGTTTGGGGATGGAAAGCCGTACTAAAGTTCAATCGCGTTCCCAACGCCTCATGCAACTTTTGCCAAAACCGAGATGTGAATCTAGGATCCCGATCAGAGATAATCAAAACCGGAACTCCATGCAATCGCACAATCTCCGCCACATACAACTTGGCTAACTTCTGAAGAGAAAAGTCTGTTCGAACAGGTATAAAATGAGCCGACTTGGTCAACCTATCCACAATCACCCATATCAAGACTTTCTTCGATGGTGACAAGGGTAGCCCACTCACAAAGTCCATGGTTACCCTCTCCCACTTCCAAAGTGGTATTTTTACTGGCTGCAATAATCCGTAAGGTAATCGATGCTCGACTTTCACTGGCGGCATGTCGACATTTCCCACAAATTCGATTACCTCTCGCTAAGTCCGCCACCAATACAGTTCTCGCAAGTCATGGTACAACTTATTCTCTCCGGATGCATGGCACAAAGTCCCCATGAGCTTCCTTTAAAATTGATATCTCAAGTCGAGTCCTTGAACACAAATTCTTCCTCGAAACACGAACCCCTTCATCATTTATCCCAAACTCAGAAGTTTCCCCTTCCTTAACTTGTTGAAAACGAGGGACCAAAGACTCATCTTTCAACTGCTTTTCCTTAATCTGATCCACCTAGGTTGGCCTTACTTGCAATTCAGCCAACAAACTTCCATCGTCAAACAGACTTAGATGAGCAAACATTGCTCTCAGATCAGATACAGCTCTACGACTTAGAGCATCGGCTACCACATTAGCCTTGCCTAGGTGATATTCGATTGAACAATCATAATCCTTAAGCAACTCGATCCATCTCCTTTGCCTAAGGTTCAGTTCCTTCTGAGTCAGCAAATACTTGAGACTCTTATGATCTGTGTATATAATACACCTTTCTCTGTACCAGTAATGTCTCCAGTTTTAAGCGCAAAGATCACTGCTGCTAACTCCAAATCATGAGTAGGATAGCTCCCTTCGTGAGGCTTAAGTTGTCGAGACGCATAAGCAACCACCTTACCCTCTTGCATCAACACACAACCCAAACCTACGTGTGATGCATCACTGTACATAGTAAAATCTTTTCCAGACTCTGATTGAATTAACACAGTCTTTGCAATGTAACTTTCTTCAACCTCTCAAAAGCTTCTTCTTTGCTTCTCCGTCCAAACAAACGGTACTCCTTTCCTTATAAGTTTTGTGAGAGGTGCTGCCATCACAGAAAAACCTTCCATAAACCTTCTGTAGTAACCTGCCAATTCTAGGAAACTTCGAAGTTCTGAAACTGACCTAGGTGGCTTCCATTCCCAAAATTGCTTCAATCTTTCGAGGATCCACTCTAATCCCCTCTGCAGAGACCACATGCCCCAAAAAGGTTACCTCCCTCAACCAGAACTCACACTTGCTGAACTTCGCATAAAGTTCTTTCTCCCTTAACACTTGTAACACAGTGCGGAGATGCTCATCATGTTTTGCTTCGATCTCAGAATATACTAGAATATCGTCAATAAAGACGACCACAAACCGATCCAGAAATGGTTGGAACACACAATTCATCAGATCCATAAACACTGCAGGAGCGTTTGTTAGTCCAAATGGCATAACCAGAAACTCATAATGACCATAACGAGTCCTGAATGCTGTCTTATGAATATCTGCCTCCTTGACCTTTAACTGATGATACCCAGATCGAAGATCGATCTTGGAAAATACAGAAGCTCCTTTAAGCTGGTCGAACAGATCGTCAATCCTTGGCAGAGGGTACTTATTCTTAATCGTCAGTTTGTTCAACTGGCGATAGTCAATGCACATGCGCATCGTCCCATCCTTCTTCTTCACGAATAGCACCGGTGCTCCCCATGGAGACACACTTGGCCTAATAAAGCCCCTATCCAACAATTCTTGAATTTGCGCCTTTAACTCCACTAACTCCTTCGGTGCCATCCTATATGGTGCAATGGACACTGGTGCTATCCCAAGCAACAGGTCGATTCCAAATTTGACTTCCCGATTTGGAGGCAATCTCGAAAGCTCCTCTGGAAAGACATCTTGGAACTCTTTTACAGTTCTAACCTTATCCACTGTCATCCCCTCTACATCTGTTTGACTTACAAATGCCAAATAGGCTTCACACCCTTTTCGAATCCACTTTTCAGCCCTCAATGCCGATATCACATTTAGACAAATAGTCCCTTCGTTCACCTATCACCATAACCTCATCCCCTTCCGTGGTTGTAACACCCCGTACCCGAGACCGTTGCTAGAGTCGGACACGAGGGGTTCACAGACTAAATTCACTGATTGAGAATTTACCGATTAACTTTCACAATCCATTTTAACATTCCCAGACAAACTGGCTAACTGCGTCACTGTCACCTTAAAAATCATATCTCGAGTTCCAGAACTCGAAAACTAGTTCCGTAAATTTTTTCTGAAACTAGACTCATAATTCCATCTAAAAATTTTTTTATAGAATTTTTGGTTGAGTCAATTAGTACAGTTTATTAGTTAAAGACACCCCTGTTTCAGGGTTCGACTACACTGACCTTTGCGCATTACGACTTGGATATCTTCCTGTACAGGGCTCCAACACTTATGCCGTTTGTTTCTAAAGAAACTAGACTCACAAAGGAATCTGTAAATATAGAGAATAAATTCTAATTCTCTCTGGTTAATTTATAGTGAATTTTCAAAGTCGGAACAGGGGATCCAGAAACTGTTCTGGCCCTATTTCTCGAGAACTTGAATATCTCTAAAAATCCGATTCATATGACCGTTTCGTTTCTTCCATATGAAATTAGGTTCATCAAGGTTCAATTACATAATTTATGTACTATTTTATTCCATTCCCACTATTATTAGTGATTTTTCACATCCACATCACTGCTGCTGCCAGCATCTATTTTAAGGGTAAACTTTACCTATTCCATGATCCTCCATGGATCAACTAAGGTTTATCATACATATACCAAAAGTGATCATGCATAACCATTCCCATGGCTATCCGTTACCAACATTTCCATGCCTCTCGACGGGCAACTTACAAAATGTTTTTAACGCTATGATCAAAGTACACTTAAGCCATTTTCGCATGGCTATCCAAATTTACACAAAACCGAAAGGTACGTGACCTACAACAAAAGGGTAGTCCTATACATTAACCAAAATATCCTCTCACTACTAGTCTATTCTATACATGCCATAAGATATTCCAAAACGTAGCAGTACCAAACAAAGGATGGTGATAGTGTGACTAGTTCTTGACGATCCCCGAGCCTCAGTAGCTTCAATGAGACCTATAAGACGGAGGAAACAGAATAAGCGAGTAAGCATTACAATGCTTAGTAAGTTTTAAGCAAAGGTCAACAGATAACAATCAAATTATAACATAGTTGTTCGTAATTTCATTTCACTCTTCCTTCGGTGTAACACCCGAACCGAGACCGTCACGAGTCGAACACGAGGTGTTAATGACTTCAAACCACTTATTGAAAAGTTCCGACAAGTCGCCAATCTGTACTAGTCGCTTCAAAAATCATAACTTGAGTTTTAGAACTCGAAAATCGGTTTCGTAATTTTTTTACGGAACTAGACTCACATTTCCGTCTCTGAATTTTTTCTAGAATTTTGGTTGGGCCAATTGGTACAGCTTTATTAGTTAAAGTCACCCGTGTTACGGGGCCGACTACACACCGACCTTCACGCTTACAACTCAAATAACTCCTGCAAGGGACTTCGCATATATAAGAATGAGTAGAACCAGGGTCAATCAAAGCAATCACATTAGTATCGAAAAGAGTGAAAGAAAAGTCCCCTAGTGTTTCGAGGTTTTTGTTTTTCGGCGGACTTGATGCTTTTGCCGTTCGACGAATTTGACGTTATTCTTGGGTTGGATTGGTTGACCATGCACGACGCGGTTATAAATTGCAAAGGCAAGACTATCGATCTGAGGTGCGCTAATAACGAGATTGTTCGGGTTGAGTCTACGGACTTAAAGGGTTGCCACCGTAATATCGCCGATGTTGGCCCGAAATATGTAAGAAAAGGGTGCGGCGTACCTTGCGTATGTGCTCGATGACAAGGAGTCGGAAGGAAACCCAAATTTGTGCCGTGGTTTATGAATTCCGGATGTTTTCCCTAAAGAATTGCGGGTTTACCACTGTTCGGAAATAGAATTTGGCATCGAATTGGTACCGGTACCACTCAATTTCGATAGCTCCGTGATCGTATGGCACCAACTAATTAAAGGAGTTGAAAGCTCAGTTGCAAGAATTGGTGGATAGAGGTTTTGCTCGCCGAGTTTTTCGCCTTGGGGTGCGCCGGTGTTGTTCGTGAAGAAGAAGGATGGAACCATGCGATTGTAGATCGACTATCGTCGACAATAAAGCGACGATAAAGAACAAATATCCGCTGCCACGTATTGATGACTTGTTCGATCAATTGAAGGGAGCCTCGGTGTTCTCGAAAATAGATTTGAGATCGGGCTACTATCAATTGCGAATCCGAGATTCAGACGTGCCCAAGACTGCCTTCAGAACGAGATATGGTCACTATGAGTTCCTAGTGATGCCGTTTGGGCTCACTAATGCCCCTGCGGTATTTATGGATTTAATGAATCGAATCTTTAGACCATATTTGGATCGATTCGTAGTCGTATTCATTGATGACATCTTGGTCTATTCAAGAAATGAGACCGAACATCTTTGAACACTGCGGTTAGTCTGCAAATTTTACGGACAAGCAATTATATGCTAAGTTCAAGAAGTGTGAGTTCGTTAAGAGAGGTTAGCTTCTTGGGTCATGTGGTATCTCAGACGGTATTCGAGTCGAATTCGAATAAAATTTCAGCCATACTAAATTGGAAGCCTCAGAAATATTACCGAGGTTCAAGCTTTTTGGGGCTTGGTTATTACCGACGATTTGTAAAGGCTTCTCAACGATAGCCACGCCGATGACGGTTACTCCAAAAGGATGTTAAGTTCGAATGGATTTGAGAAATGCCAAAAAGTTTCGATCAATGAAAACTTATTTGACCGAAGCCCCAATTCTAGTGCAACCCGAGTCCGGCAAGGAGTTTGTTATCTATAGCGACGCCTCTACTTGGGTTAGGTTGCGATTAATGCAAGAAGGTCGAGTTGTGGCCTATCGCGTCGAGGCAATTAAAGCCACATGAGAAAAATTATCCGACTCATGATCTCGAATTGGCGCCATCGTATTCGCCTTTAAAGATTTGGCGACATTACTTATTTGGTGAAAGGTGCCATGTATACTCGGATCACAAAAGTCTCAAGTATTTGATGACCCAAAGAGACTTAAATCTGCGACAAAGACGTTGGCTCGAGTGTTAAAGGATTATGAGTGATCATTGACTATCACCCGAAAGGCGAATGTGGTTGCGGATGCCTTGAGTCGTAAATCGTTATTCACTTTACGAGCAATGAATGTACACTTGTCTATCCGATCCGACGGTGTGTTAGTGGCTGAATTGAAAGCCAAACCATTATTGACACACCAAATTCGAGAAGCTCGAAAAGTCGATGACGAGTTGGTTGCAAAACGGCTGCGTGTGTTCGAACAAGGACTCGGAGTTCCAAATCGACGATGACGATTGTTTGAGGTTCAAAAGTCGTCTGTGTGTCCCAAAGAATTGAACTCATTTCGACAATTCGAATGAAGCCCATTGTAGTCGAATGGCAATCCACCCGGGAGTACGAAGATGTACAATGATTTGAAACGTCGATTTTGGTGGCATGGTATGAAGCGAGACATCTCCGACTTTGTTTGAGATGTTTAATATGTCAACAAGTGAAAGCGGAACATCAAGTGCCTTCGAGATTACTTCACCAATCACGATACCCGAGTGGAAATGGGATCGAGTCACAATGGACTTTGTATCCGGACTGCCATTGTCAGCAAGTAAGAAGGATGCGGTTTGGGTCGTGGTAGATCGATTGACTAAGTCGGCCCACTTTGTCCCCGTACGTACGGATTTTTCAATGGACAAATTAGCGGAATTGTACGTTGCTCTGATACCAATAAAACTGTTAACACCTCGTGTTCGACTCCGGCGACGGTCTCGGTTCGGGGTGTTACATCGGGCATACCATCCCTTTACCGAATATGCACATCTCATCATATACAATAGGCAGATAAACTCTCACATAAAAGTGAGCTCATGTGACATAGATATATCGTATGATTTCACATAACCTCTCACACTAATCCGATGTCACATAATCATAGGAATAGTCCCATAGATTGCTCTCGTATGCATCATATATAAACTTGGAGTACATACCTGTTTAACCTTTCGCATTGAATATATTTATAAGCAATTCTTATTACGAAGTCTTACCCGGACATAATCTCCACACGTAGTCATCGGGTCTTACCCGAAATATATTTTCAAGTTTCATGTACATTTAATCGCATGTTACAACATTCACATTAGCCATTCGGCTTTACCACATATTCATATCACACATATATTTCACATTAGCCATTCGGCTTTACCACATATACATATCACACATGTATTTCACATTAGCCATTCGGCTTTACCACATATTCATATCACACATGTATTTCACATTAGCCATTCGGCTTTACCACATATACATATCACACATGTATTTCACATTAGCCATTCGGCTTTACCACATATACATATCACACATGTATTTCACATTCATCACATCGGCCATTAGGCCTTATCACATATATACACTACGAGCTGTTTTTCCTGAGCAATTGTCACTAAATTATTTATAACCAGATCTACAAGGCTCCGAATCACTTGCCGTTAATTTTCCCTGAATATATACTCATATATCTTCCATCCATAAATTTTTCAGAATTTTAGTTTTGCCAATCAATACCAGATTTTTCTTAAAGTTTCCCCTATTTCACTGTTTGACTAACCTGACCAGTCTTCACTATGAATCAAAATTCTCATTGTACAGAATTCAAAGTATGTTCCATTTGATTTCATTTGAAACTAGACTCATTAAGGAGTCTAAGCATATAAATTTTATCTTGTAACCATTTTTGTACAAATTATAGTGATTTTCTTAAAACAGAACAGGGATTTTGAGTCATTCTGACCTGTCCCACACAACTTTAAATATCTCTTTATAGGAAATTTCTTTGCTTCCACGGTCTCTTTTATAGGAAACTAGACCAACTAAGCTTTGATTGCATATTTTATTCAGCCTATAATTTCACACCAACAATTTATAGTGATTTTCTAAAATCACATTACTGCTGCTGTCCAAGCAAATTATTACAATTTGCTCTTAAATTTCCAAGTCCAAACACATATGAACTTACCATTTGGGTTTAAGACATATCATGGCCACACCATATCTTATTAAATAAACTCATTATGTCCTATTATGGTTGAGTTTACTCAACGTTTAATCGCTTAAAACTTACCTCGGAAGTGGTCGACGACTAGATATCCACGGCTATTCGTTTATTTTCTCTTTTCTCCTATCCGACTTGATCCTCTTTGCTCTTAAGCTTGATTCAACAATAGATTTTATTAAATAACTTATCAATTCAGCTATTCGATTTAATACATGCATACCATACATAATCAGATTTATTTAACACCATTTAGTTTTATAAAAAAAATACACATATCATCCCAACTCGACATAAGAGTCAAATTCATCACTCAAACATTCACACCAATTTATTTTAACATTTTGACCGAAATCCTCAATTGGCTAACATAGCTTTAATATTTCAATATAACCACGTATACATCAAAGGCAATTTAGAACACTTAACCCTTATACTCAATAATGAAACCAAACCGTATACCTAATTATTAAACACATAAATGACCAGGTTTCAGACATTTTAAAACACAAACTAATTTCCATAGCATAAATTTGATACATTAAACTGCATTCAGACAAGAATTTAATAGCATTAAATACACCACTACTATCCATTTCTTTCCATATCAGTCGAACCACATCACAAGGAATACAAACATTATTAGCATGTATGCTATCTGCATGCAGCAACAGTTAAACTTCCATCTCCTACCATCGTTGCCAGTTTCACCATTTGATAGAACAATAAGGGAAAGAAAAGGAGAAAAAGAAAAAGGGCGTGAAAATCTCACCAAAAACCCAACTGAAACTACTCTGAAACCGTGCCTTTCCCTTTCTTACTGTTGCTTCCAGCTTCTCCCTTGGCAAAAGTTGCCAAACTTTCCCTTCTTCTTTGCCGAATTTCCTAAGGAACCAGCTCCAAATTGAGCTTCAAATTTACATGCAATTGCTTTCCTCTTCCATCTCTATTCGAACAGTAAAGAGAATGGCAGAAATAAACAAATTTTTTTTTCCTCTCCCACTTCTTTCCCCCCTTTCTCTTGTTCGGCATGCCCATTGATGAGAAAGCCAAATATTCTCTTGTTTTTTTCTTTTTTTTCACTAAGCTCTTTGTTTCTTTTTTGTAATATAAAATATTAACATATAATATATTTTGATCCATAACATGGCCGGCCACTATCATGAAAAATGGGGACTTTGACATGCAAGTCCCCATATTTAATCCATGCAACAATTTAGCCATTTAAAAAAATTAACCAACACATTTTCAATGTTTCTCACATAAGCCCTTTTTGATTAAATTCGCATTCAATTGACAAAATCAAATCATCAAAATTTCACACACAAATTGTAACATAATATAGACATGAAATATAACAATCAATTGTAACACCCCGAACCCGAGACCATCGCCGGTGTCGGACACGAGGGGTTAGCAAGCCAAGTTCACTTGTTTTGCCCATCCATTGGACATTTCCAGTCAGGCTGGAAAAACTGCATCACTGTCGCCTTAAAAATCATATCTCGAGTTTCAAAACTCGGAAACTGGTTTCGTAAATTTTCCCTGAATTTAGACTCATATATCCATCCATGGATTTATTTCTAGAATTTTTGGTCGGGCCAATTGGTACAGTTTATTAGTTAAAGTCACCCATGTTACAGGGACCGACTGCTCTGACCTTCGCGCGGTATAACTTGAATATCTCTCTGTACAGGGCTTTAATGCTGGTGCCGTTTGTTTCTAATGAAAATAGACTCAAAATGGAATCTGTAAATATAAGGTATGTCTCCTAATTATTTCTGGATAATTTATAGTAAATTTTTAAAGTTGCGACAGGGAACCCAGAAACCGTTCTGGCCCTGTCTCACAATAGCTTTAATATCTCTTAACATGTAACTCCTATGACCATTTAGTTTCTTCCATATGAAAATAGACTCATCAATGTTCATTTACATAGCTGATTCACTATTTAATACCATTCCTACAAATTTTGGTGATTTTTCACATTCACGTTACTGCAGCTGGCAGCATCTGTTTTTAAGGTAGGTCTTACCTATTTTGTAGTCTCCATGAACCAACTAGTCTTGCCTTACATAGGTCCACATATGATCATTTTAACCATGCCAATGGCTGATCATGTGACCAACATTCCCATTTCCAATTCATAGTCACATCATGACACCATATATATATATACAAACCGCAAATAGTTTAAGTTGATACTTCACTATTACGAGCCATTTTCGCATGGCCGTATACATATACATCATAACATATTTAAACCAACAAGGGGTAGTCCTATACATGCCATTTCAAGTTCAACCAAGAATTTATACCAAAATGGGGGCTTGATAGTGTGGATGACTTCGACTTCAACGATCCCGAATCCGATTGCTATCGAGCGAAATCTAGAAAACTGAGAGCCAAAGCGCGAGTAAGCATTTTTATGCTTAGTAAGTCTCAAGGAATATAATCAACTCTAATTACAGCAATACATTCACATAGTTAAATGCATCATTTCATTAATGCACATTCACATAATCATACTTACTTCACCATCCCGACTCTTATGTTCATACACAAATAACGGCTTCATTAAGGCCAATAACTCGTTCCATCATAGGAGCGGATATTCACACGCCTTACTCCTAGCGCAAAGCACACACCGCACTTACCTTGTCATTGGGAAATTTCACAAGTGCATTAGCTGAAATTTTCCAGCAAGCTTATAATTTTCAAATCACATACCTTGAGTTTAACCGGATGTCGCTACTCGATCAATCGCCTTCGGGACATAGCCCGGTTATGGTAACCCGCACCAAGGCCTCACGGACTTAACCCGGATATCACGATTTGCACAAATGCCTTGGTCTTAGCCGGATAGAATGACTTCGCACGAATGCCTTGGGTCTTAGCCCGGATGTAGCCACTAGCACAATTGCCTTGGTCTTAACCGGTTATAATTTCCAGCATAATTGTCTTGAGGCTTAGCCCGATATCATTCAATTTCTCATGCACACATACATCAATAATCATTGGACATACATATTTATTTTCGTTACTAAGGCTCAAACACAATTATAATCACTAACATAATCGCCTTCGGGACTTAGCCCGGTATCATTCAATACTCATACACACATAAATCAATAATCAATACATCCATATTTCATTCCACATAATTCAAGTAAGGTCACTTCTTGAGGACTTACCTCGGATGTTGTCGAGCGGCTTTTACGGCTATTCGATTACTTTTCCTTCCCTTGTCCAATTGTAGCCCTCTTAGCTCTTGAGCTAATTCAAACAAATTCAATTTATCAAAACCTCATTGTGCTAGCTTATGGCGAATATGACAAGGAATTTAAATGGTCATATGGCCACCCTTTAGCTTGAATACACAATGGTCATGCACATTTTATACTACATCAAGCAATTCAATACAATTTATTCGAGCATCAAGGAAAAGCTAAGGCCTTCAATAGGCTACCCAAGGCCGAATATACTTGTCCATGTTGAGGCCAATTATGCACTTAATACCACACAAAACAGCATGCATTTTACTAGTTAATGCTTTGCATATTGTAGCTCAAAACTTACAATATAGCATCAAGCACTCATATGTGTGCTAGGCCGAATGTGCTTACAATTTCACAATTATTCTTCAACATCTTCTTCTTTAAACAAACTTATTCATCACTTCGTTCATAACCAAAACATCATGTGCAAACATATATATACATATATGAGCATGGCGAATTTCAAGGTGTCCATAGCCATCCAAAACACAAATTTTAACTAACATGCAAGAAGCATGAACCATGCTCATGAATGCATCATGGCGAATATGACAATCATGCTCCTTTTCAACTTCAATCATGATAAAACAAAAGAAAGCTCAAAATCTTACTCAAGAGTAGACAATCCATCATTGCATGCATCATCATCAAGCTTCACACTTAGCATGCAATGGCTTTATCACCATAACAACTTTGGCCAAATACCATTTCCATGGCTTAACAAATATTTGAGCCATGGCTAACATGCACATCAAGTTAGCAACCAAAACATGCATGAAACTCCTAACACAACCTCATACATACCTTAATCTTGATGCAAACTTAGCCAAATCTCCTTCTAGATCTCTTCCAAACCAAGCATGAAGCAAAAATCCTCCTTCTTCCTTAGTTTTGGCTCAAAGAAAGGATGAACAAAATTTTTTCTTTCCTTCTCTACAACTCACGGCAATGGGGGGATTACCACACTCACACACATTTTTTTTCATTTTTTATCACCCATACACCTTTGTTTATTATTTCACCCTAATGCACCAACAAAACATGTTTCATGACATGTTTAGCCCATCCTCCTTGTCATGGCCGCCACCACCTATAAAGGGGAATTTGACATGCAAGTCCATTATTTTGCATGCATGCTTTAATTAGTCATCACACATTTCCTATCATACTTTCAAAGTTCATTACTAAGTCCTTTCTTGTGGAATTCACCCTTATAACACTAAATCAATCATCATAAAATGTCATACATGAGCACACACATATTATAGGCATCAAAATAAATTTTAATTATTTTTATGCCTCGCTTTGTGGTCCCGAGACCACCTTCCGACTAGGGTCAATTTTGGGCTGTCACAACTCTCCCCACTTAAGAAATTTTTGTCCCTAAAATCTTACCGTAAATAGGTTTGGATATCGCTCTTTCATAGAGTTCTCGGTCTCCCAAGTAGCTTCTTCTATCCCATGCTTGAGCCATAACACTTTTACTAGCGGAACCCGCTTGTTTCACAACTCTTTCACTTCTCGTGATAGGATACGAATCGGTTCTTCCTCATAACTCATATTAGCTTGAATTTCAATTTCGATGGACTAATCACGTGCGATGGATCGGATCTATAGCGTCGAAGCATCGAAACGTGAAAGACATCATGAACCTTTTCGAGTTCGGGGCAAAATCAAACGATATGCCACCGGATCGACTCGCCGGATATCTCATATGGCCCAACGAACCTCGGGCTCAACTTGCCCTTACGGTAGAATCGAGTATCTTTTTCCAAGGCGATACCTTGAGAAACACTTTATCACCCACGATACTCGATATCCTTACGCTTCAGTCCGCGTCACGACTTCTCGACGATCGAAGGCTATCTTCGACTTTCACGGATTACTTTCACTCATTGATCCCTAATCAAATCCACCCGAAAATCTTGCTTTCACCGAGCTCGGTCCAAAACAATGGTGTACGGCATTTACGACCGCACAAGGCCTCGTAGGTGCCATCTTAATACTTGATTGAAAGTTTGTTGTTGTAAGCGAATTCAATCAACGGCAAATACCGCTTCCCATAAACCACTAAACTCGAGGACGCAACATCTTAACATATCCTCAAGTATCCGAATTATCCGCCGGATTGACCATCGGTTTGGGGTGAAAGGCGGTCTGAAATGCAACTTGGTACCCAAAGCTTCTTGCAACTTTTTCCAAAATTGCGAGGTAAATCTCGGATCTCTATCCGACACGATGGAAATAGGCACCCGTGTAATCTCACAACCGAGAAACGCACAATTCAAATAATTTGTCAATTGAAAAATCAGACGTCTGGGGACAAAGTGGGCCGACTTAGTCAATCGATCTACCACGACCCAAACCGCATCCTTCTTACTTGGTCGACAATGGCGGTCCGGATACAAAGTCCATTGTGACTCGATCCCATTTCCACTCGGGTATCGTGATTGGTCAAGTAATCCTCAAGGCACTGATGTTCCGCTTTCACTTGTTGACATATTAAACATCTCAAACAAAGTCGGAGATGTCTCGCTTCATACCATGCCACCAAAACCGACATTTCAAATCATTGTACATCTTCGTACTCCGGGTGGATTGCCATTCGGCTACAATGGGCTTCATTCAGAATTATCGAAATGAGTTCAATTCTTTGGAACACAGACGACTTTTGAACCTCAAACAATCGTCATCATCGATTTGAAACTCAATCCTTGTTCAAACACACTCACCCGTTTTGCGCCCAACTCGTCGTCGACTTTACGAGCTTCTCGAATTTGATGTATCAATAGTGGTTTGGCTTTCAATTCAGCTACTAACACACTATCGGATCGAATGACAAGTGCACGTTCATCGCTCAGAAGCGAATAATGATTTACGACTCAAGGCATCCGCAACCACATTCGCCTTTCCCGGTGATAGTCAATGACCAGCTCGTAATCCTTTAACACTCGAGCCAACGTCTTTGTCGCAGATTTAAGTCTCTTTGGATCATCAAATATTTGAGACTTTTGTGATCCGAGTATACATGGCACCTTTCACCAAATAAGTAATGTCGCCAAATCTTTAAGGCGAATACGATGGCGCCAATTTGAGATCATGAGTCGGATAATTTTTCTCATGTGGCTTTAATTGCCTCGACGCATAGGCCACAATTCGACCTTCTTGCATTAATACGCAACCTAACCCAAGTAGAGAGGCGTCGCTATAAATGACAAACTCTTTGCGGATTCGGGTTGCACTAGAATTGGGGCTTCATCAAATAAGTTTTCAGTTGATCGAAACTTTTTGGCATTTCTCCGTCCATTCGAACTTAACATCCTTTTGGAGTAACCGTCATCGGCGTGGCTATCGTTGAGAAGCCTTTACAAATCGTCGGTAATAACCTAAGCCCCAAAAAGCTCGAACCTCATTAATATTTCTGAGGCTTCCAATTAAGTATGGCTGAAATTTTATTCGGTCAAATCGAATACCGATCACGATACCACATGACCCAAGAAGCTAACCTCTCTTAACCGAACTCACACTTCTTTAACTTAGCATATAATTGCTTATCCCGTAAAATTTGCAAAGCACTAACCGCAGTGTTCAAGATGTTCGGTCTCATTTCTTGAATAGACCAAGATGTCATCAATGAACACGACTACTAATCGATCCAAATATGGTCTAAAGATCCGATTCATTAAATCCATAAATACCGCAGGGCATTAGTGAGCCCAAACGACATCACTAGGAACTCATAGTGACCATATCTCGCTCAAGGCGGTCTTGGGTGCGTCCAATCTCGGATTCGTAATTGATAATAGCCCGATCTCAAATCTATTTTCGAGAACTCGAGGCTCCCTTTAGTTGATCGAACAAGTCATCGATACGTGGTAACGGATATTTGTTCTTTATTGTCGCTTATTAAGTCGACGATAATCGATGCACACCGCATGGTTCCATCCTTCTTTTCACGAACAACACCGGCGCACCCAAGGCGAAAAACTCGAGCGAGCAAAACCTCTATCCACCAATTCTTGCAACCGAGCTTCCAACTCCTTTAATTCCGTTGGTGCCATACGATACGGAGCTATCGAAATTGAGTGGTACCGGTACCAATTCGATGCCAAATTCTATTTCCGAATGTGGTAAACCCGACAATTCTTCGTGGAAAACATCCGGGTATTCACAAACCACGGGCATAGATTCGGGTTTTTTTCGATTCCTTGTCATCGAAAGCACGTCGCAAGGTACGCTTCGCACTCTTTTCTTACATATTTTCGGGCCAACATTGCGATATTACAAACCGGCAACCCTTTAAGTCCGTAGACTTAACCCGAATTATCTCGTTATTCGCGCACCTCAAATCAATAGTCTTGCTTTTGCAATTTACGACCGCATCGTGCATGGTCAACCCATCCAAACCAAGAATAACGTCGAATTCATCGAACGGCAAAAGCATCAAGTCCGCGGAAACAAGAACCTCGGAACACTAGGGGACTTTTCTTGCACACTTTGTTGACAAGCACGTAATGACCCAAGGGTTTGACACCAATTACAAACTCGAGAGACTCAATAGGCAAAGTCTTCTCGGATGCTAAGGTTTCACATATATAAGATTGAGTAGAACCGGGGTCAATCAAAGCAATCACATTAGTATTGAAAAGAGTGAAAGCACGTAATGACATCCGGAGGCGGCATCCTCGCGTCTGGCGTATGGCATAAGTCCTCGCAGAGCACGAGCCTCGATCGATGGTAGCATCTCTAGATCCTCTCGACCGCCAATCGACATTGCCCATATTTCTAGGTGGCCTACCTTGAGCGGTGGTAGCACCCGAGTTTCCACTCGACTCACATTCTGCTCAAGCATCCTCGGGCAATCCTTCCTAAAGTGGTCGGCCGATCCACACTTATAGCAGGAGCGATCACGAAACCAACAGCTCCCGAATGCCATTTGCCACAATGTTGACACTCCGCCTCTCTCGGCGATCATTTCCACCATCTGGCGATCAAGTGACTCGTGTGGTCACAGGGTCGATCGCGTCCTCGTCTAGAAAAGCCCAAAGCGCCTCTAGACCGGTTCACATCATCTCGAAATCTCTTGATTGCTGTTGAAGAGACTTTCCGAGGACCTCTTCGAATTCTCCGGTTCCCACATCACTTTTTGTTTCTCCTTTCTAAGCTCTTCGACTTTACAAGCTCGCTCAACAAGTACTACGATCTCTCGATTTCGAGAATGCCAACGAACATCCTTATATCATCATTCAGCCCATCCTCGAAGCGTTTACACATAATAGCTTGGACGAAATGCATTCTCGCGTGTATCGGCTAAGCCTCACAAATTTTCGTTCATAGTCGGAACCGACATAGAACCTTTCTTAAGATCAAGAAATTCCTTCGCTTTTGGTCGATGAATCTCGATGATATACTTTTTTTTTTTTCGAACTTGGTTTGAAAGAATTCCCAAGTCACTTGCTCTCTAGGTACCACGAAGTCGAGTACTCCACCAATAGTAGGTGGAATCACGTAGCAAGGAGATGGTACACTTTAAGCACTCATCGGTGTACAAGATAGCTCATCGAGCACCGGATAGTGTTGTCCAACCAAAATTCAGCTCGTTCGCATCATCATCATCCGTAGCTTTAAATTCAGTGGCCCCATGTTTTCAATCCTATCGATTGGGGCTTACTTGACCTTATTTGGTCGATTCATGGGAGGTATTGTAGGTCTTGGGGTTGCATTTGTCGGGAATGGAGGTTGTGGGACAGGTAGTGTTAGTTCGAATGTATTGATTAAACCATTCGCTCATCACACTATAAAAGGCTTGCCTAGCCTCATCATTCGGATTGCTGGCCATAGGTTGAGAGTCCGCCGGCGCTGTCCCTTGTGCGGAGCAGCGCCACACTCTCCACATCATCAGCTATTGCTCGGTTGGGATCGGGATCCATTGCTATAAACAAACTCAAAGTCAAATTGTCGAAATCACCACACTATCGATTCATCATTTAATGGCATGTATAGCTAGACCCCAAACACCTCACGGTAGTCCTAGAATCGACTAAACCGTGGCTCGATACCAATAAAATTGTAACACCCGAACCCGAGACCATCGCCGTGTCGGACACGAGGGTTAGCAAGCCAAGTTCACTTGTTTTGCCCATCCATTGACATTTCCAGTCAGGCTGGAAAAACTGCATCACTGTCGCCTTAAAATCATATCTCGAGTTTCAAAACTCGGAAACTGGTTTCGTAAATTTTCCTGAATTTAGACTCATATATCCATCCATGGATTTATTTCTAGAATTTTTGTCGGGCCAATTGGTACAGTTTATTAGTTAAAGTCACCCATGTTACAGGGATCGACTGCTCTGACCTTCGCGCGGTATAACTTGAATATCTCTGTGTAGGGATTTAATGCTGGTGCCGTTTGTTTCTAATGAAAATAGACTCAAAATGGAATCTGTAAATATAAGGTATGTCTCCTAATTATTTCTGGATAATTTATAGTAAATTTTAAAGTTGCGACAGGGAACCCAGAAACCGTTCTGGCCCTGTCTCACAATAGCTTTAATATCTCTTAACATGTAACTCCTATGACCATTTCGTTTCTTCCATATGAAAATAGACTCATCAATGTTCATTTACATAGCTGATTCACTATTTAATACCATTCCTACAAATTTTGGTGATTTTTCACATTCACGTTACTGCAGCTGGCAGCATCTGTTTTAAGGTAGGTCTTACCTATTTTGTAGTCTCCATGAACCAACTAGTCTTGCCTTACATAGGTCCACATATGATCATTTTAACCATGCCAATGGCTGATCATGTGACCAACATTCCCATTTCCTATTCATAGTCACATCATGACACCATATATATATATACAAACCGCAAATAGTTTAAGTTGATACTTCACTATTACGAGCCATTTTCGCATGGCCGTATACATATACATCATAACATATTTAAACCAACAAGGGTAGTCCTATACATGCCATTTCAAGTTCAACCAAGAATTTATACCAAAATGGGGGCTTGATAGTGTGGATGACTTCGACTTCAACGATCCCGAATCCGATTGCTATCGAGCGAAATCTAGAAAACCGAGAGCCAAAGCAATGAGTAAGCATTTTTATGCTTAGTAAGTCTCAAGGAATATAATCAACTCTAATTACAGCAATACATTCACATAGTTAAATGCATCATTTCATTAATGCACATTCACATAATCATACTTACTTCACCATCCCGACTCTTATGTTCATACACAAATAACGGCTTCATTAAGGCCGATAACTCGTTCCATCATAGGAGCGGATATTCACACGCTTACTCCTAGCGCAAAGCACACACCGCACTTACCTTGTCATTGGGAAATTTCACAAGTGCATTAGCTGAAATTTTCCAGCAAGCTTATAATTTTCAAATCACATACCTTCGAGTTTAACCGGATGTCGCTACTCGATCAATCGCCTTGGGACATAGCCCGGTTATGGTAACCCGCACCAAGGCCTACGGACTTAACCCGGATATCACGATTTGCACAAATGCCTTCGGTCTTAGCCCGGATAGAATGACTCGCACGAATGCCTTCGGTCTTAGCCCGGATGTAGCCACTAGCACAATTGCCTTCGGTCTTAACCCGGTTATAATTTCCAGCATAATTGTCTTGGGCTTAGCCCGGATATCATTCAATTTCTCATGCACACATACATCAATAATCATTGGACATACATATTTATTTTCGTTACTAAGGCTCAAACACAATTATAATCACTAACATAATCGCCTTCGGACTTAGCCCGGTATCATTCAATACTCATACACACATAAATCAATAATCAATACATCCATATTTCATTCCACATAATTCAAGTAAGGTCACTTCTTGAGGACTTACCTCGGATGTTGTCGAACGGCTTTTACGGCTATTCGATTACTTTTTCCTTCCCTTGTCCAATTGTGGCCCTCTTAGCTCTTGAGCTAATTCAAACAAATTCAATTTATCAAAACCTCATTGTGCTAGCTTATGGCGAATATGACAAGGAATTTAAATGGTCATATGGCCACCCTTTAGCTTGAATACACAATGGTCATGCACATTTTATACTACATCAAGCAATTCAATACAATTTATTCGAGCATCAAGGAAAAGCTAAGGCCTTCAATAGGCTACCCAAGGCCGAATATACCTGTCCATGTTGAGGCCAATTATGCACTTAATACCACACAAAACAGCATGCATTTTACTAGTTAATGCTTTGCATATTGTAGCTCAAAACTTACAATATAGCATCAAGCACTCATATGTGTGCTAGGCCAATGTACTTACAATTTCACAATTATTCTTCAACATCTTCTTCTTTAAACAAACTTATTCATCACTTCGTTCATAACCAAAACATCATGTGCAAACATATATATACATATATGAGCATGGCGAATTTCAAGGTGTCCATAGCCATCCAAAACACAAATTTTAACTAACATGCAAGAAGCATGAACCATGCTCATGAATGCATCATGGCGAATATGACAATCATGCTCCTTTTCAACTTCAATCATGATAAAACAAAAGAAAGCTCAAAATCTTACTCAAGAGTAGACAATCCATCATTGCATGCATCATCATCAAGCTTCACACTTAGCATGCAATGGCTTTATCACCATAACAACTTTGGCCAAATACCATTTCCATGGCTTAACAAAGATTTGAGCCATGGCTAACATGCACATCAAGTTAGCAACCAAAACATGCATGAAACTCCTAACACAACCTCATACATACCTTAATCTTGATGCAAACTTAGCCAAATCTCCTTCTAGATCTCTTCTAAACCAAGCATGAAGCAAAAATCCTCCTTCTTCCTTAGTTTTGGCTCAAAGAAAGGATGAACAAAATTTTTTCTTTCCTTCTCTACAACTCACGGCAATGGGGGATTACCACACTCACACACATTTTTTTTCATTTTTTATCACCCATACACCTTTGTTTATTATTTCACCCTAATGCACCAACAAAACATGTTTCATGACATGTTTAGCCTATCCTCCCTTGTCATGGCCGCCACCACCTATAAAGGGGGAATTTGACATGCAAGTCCATTATTTTGCATGCATGCTTTAATTAGTCATCACACATTTCCCTATCATACTTTCAAAGTTCATTACTAAGTCCTTTCTTGTGGAATTCACCCTTATAACACTAAATCAATCATCATAAAATGTCATACATGAGCACACACATATTATAGGCATCAAAATAAATTTTTAATTATTTTTATGCCTCGGTTTTGTGGTCCCGAGGCCACCTTCCGACTAGGGTCAATTTTGGGCTGTCACATCAATTACCGGTGTGACTCAGTTTTGTGGTCTCGAAACCACTTCCCGACTAGAGTCAAATTAGGGATGTCACAGTGGTCCTTAGCACCATTCGCTTAGCAGCACAGTCCAGAGTCGCCTTATGCTTAACAAGCCAGTCCATTCCCAGAATGATGTCAAATTCTCCAAACGGCAACTCCATTAGATCGCCAGGAAAGATCCTACCTTGAGTTTCTAAGGGTACATCCTTATACAGCTTGTCTACCCTAACCGATTGCCCCAAGGGACTTAGCACAGATACCTCACTCACTATCTTCTCAGAATGCACTCCCAAAGACCTAGATATGGCACACGTAACATAAGAATGAGTAGATCCAATATCCACCAAGGCAGTATACGGCATATTAGAAGCTAAGAACGTGCAGTTATGACATCAAAAGGCCGCCTCCTCTCGACGACGAGTCAGATACACCAACGCCGGCTTTCGAGCCTCAAGATTTTCGGCTCCCGCCAGTGCTCCTCTACCTCGACCATTTCCATTCCCATTTCCGCCTACCTTGTCCACGCCTCTCGGTGGTTGTGGTCCACCTCTCATGGGTTGAACAACCTCTCAGACAAAGAACTCGAGCTGATTAGCTCTCTGTGGGCGGTCCTTAACTCTATGCTCCATAGATCCGCGATCGAAACAAGCACCGTAACGTTTCCTACACTCACCCAGTGTACCTTACCACATTCCCCACAGATTGGTGGTCTAAATACATTCATCGAACAGCTCGAATCGGATCCTCCACTCGCCCTTTTGGCATTCTTGTTTGCTCCACCAAGGTCCGTAATCCTCCTAAATGGTTTCGATCTTTCTCACGATTCGCCTCAAGACGCTTTACCTCCTCGGCGATCTTAGCTTTTCCACCGAGCAGCTGGTCACGCTCCCTCTGCGAGCAATCAGCACCTTAAGGTCATCTCTAAGGCCATCCTCAAAGCGAACGCTACGCTCATACTCAGAGCAACTATTCCCACAAAGATACCTACTCACCTCGAAATTCACCTCGTACTTTCGAAGAGCAGTTTTGCCTCCTTGGACCAGATTCAGAATTCTTTCCAACAAGGCGTCCACATAACTTGCCCCGACGTACTTTCCTTTAAAGGCTGTCTTAAACAGCTCCCAAGTAACCCTATCAGCTGGGGTTCCATCTCTCACGATGAGCCACCACTGATAAGCCTCATCTCGCAGCAACGATACGGCCCCCTTCAGCTTCTGCTCCACAGAACAGTCCAAGTCATCCATAATTCGCTCGTGGCCTCCAACCAATATTCGCCACATTCGGGCTACACCAGATCGCCCTAAAGATCTCCACTCCATTAGCCCGGAGTCGTTCAGAAATCGACCCTCGAATTCCGTTGCCCGAACTTGCCTCGGCAACCCTTTCCAGAACTCGAAGCATTGCCTGCGACAGGGCGTCATCCCCGGTACCATGATCATGTGATTCCACTTCGCTGTCGAAGGTACGGTGCTTCGCCACGGCATATGTCCTGAAGACAAAAATCCTGCCGAGCTCTTCCTCGGCCTCGTCCACGGCCTCTACCTTGAGCTACTCCGCGTACTCATATCGTATAATCGATTACTGAATTTTATGCATTAATTTTAGCATTCCAAAGATTATTACGGATGTTTTATGATTCAAATAGTAATTCAGAGATGGTTTTCATAGAATCGACGTCTAACTACAGTTTTAGTCTTTTAGCAAGCTTTTCTAGGGTTTCCGTAGCATCCTATCTAGAGTATTCTAGTAAAGTTTCAAGATGACAGATAATTGAATATATTCGAAAAATTGAATACTTACAAAGCTTGGGTGGAGATTCTAATGCCACCTTCAAGTCCAGTTTAAAAATCGATTTTTTTTTTGAAAATCTTCGTTTTTGTAAACCCATTCCACAACCGAGTTATTGCAACTTGACTCTGATACCACTAAATGTAACACCCCAAACCCGGCCTAGACGTTATGACCGGATCCAGTGCACCACATCGATGCGTTCAAAACGTTCCGCTTTACTTAGTTTGGAAAACTTAGTTGGGGTTGTAAAAGATACTTTTAAAGCGTGTTAAGGTGAATAGAAGTCATGCACCGGTAGGAAACCGGAAGAAGAGGAGGTGAGTCCGTCGGACCGCTAAGTACCAAGCTCCCTTCGGATCCAATCCTAGACATGCACACCACCATTGCCACACCCTAACGACTCGTGTAATTTTGAGAAAACCGTTTGGTTATGTCTATCTTAAGAAAATGATTAAATTTGAAAACGTTTGTTTAGCGGAAGTCTTACTTGTAAACGTGTTATTTTGAAATCCCTTAATGTTTTTGAAAACGCGTCCTAAAGCTAACCCATTTTCCTTAGTCATCATAGTTTTTTCATCATAGTAAAATAAAATAATAAAAGTAAAACAAAACCATAAAAATAATTAAAAGGCCTTATTACACTTAAAACCCAAAACCATATATGAAATTAAAAGGACGTCCAGTTCACGAGAAAGAAACCAGTTCAGAGAAACATGTGGCGATCCAAATCCTCACACTCCAAGCCCACTATGGTTGAGGATTACTGCGAGGATGAAAATAAGGGTGAGTTTTGGAAAACTCAGTGTGTAATTCAACCCAACCATAGCCTAAATTAGTTCAAACCACGAGAGAAATAAGTTGGCCTCACCCAAAAGATATCGAATAAAGCCCGTAGGCCCGAGCAGCACTGAATAGATATATCATGCTTATGCGAAACCCAACCATATCCAACCACATACACCCCCATACCATCCTTTCACCATGTGGGAGACTACTCGACCCACCCAACCGCTAGACGCCACGTAAATATGTAGGATGGTCGCGAGATACGTAAAATGTGACAGAGTCACCAGATCTGAATATTTTGTAGCAAGGCCACCGTATCAGATAATTTGTGGCATAGCCACCGTGACGCTTCCTCCATAATATAACCCGTGTCCCCATGCAATGAGATATACATTCATGGCATGCATCATATGATTTAATTCATCATGCTTTTCGACAAAATTAACCCTAGGGTATAAAGGTCATTTAGCATACATAGGGGTATAATGGTAATTTTGCATACATAGGGTATTCTAGTAAATCTAACTATTTCTAAGGTTTTCATGCATATCGTAGCTATTACGTTTAGCCGTAAACACTTCATCGAAGCGTTCTTACAATTGGGCCGTTGGCCCATTAACCCGATTTTGGCCCATTAAGCCCAAAATATCAAAACGCACAAAATCGCGCGTACTATAGTTTTATCACTTTCGATTACCAGTAATAATTACCCATACGTCTCACGAGCATTCGCGACACTTCATAGCGCCCAAAATACCGCTTTTCTAGTATTTCACTTTTCGATTTTGCCGATCTAGCCTATGAGAGGTGTCGATTACACCGATTTGTGACGACTTGCTGACAAGATCCATGCATGAACTGCCTTCTTGCCGAAATCCGATGGCTAGATCCAAGTCTGATCGTTCCAAAGATCCAAGCCTTCGATCCAACCCTTGAGAAGACACACTTATTCCTTCCTGCTTTCCACGTAGATCTAATGCAGATTCAACCTTTAAACAACGGTAAAACTTGAATCTAGAAGCTTTGAAGTTTCGGCTACAAGTCCCTAACTCTATAGTAGTTTCGGCTTTTCTAGGTGATACAGAAAATAATGATTTGAGGCTATAACCCTGGGTAATGTTGTCGACAGATGCTAGGAGTTTAGAGGAGAGGAATGTTGGTCAAAAAGGAAAACATATTGAGGAATATGGCTTTGGAAAAACGGCATAAGAATATAGCTTTCGGGATTTTGAGATTTGAGGTTCGGCTTTAGTCTAAGAAAATTAATGGAGGAAAGTGATGTAGAGTAGGGTGGAGATAGACAAGAGGTTTGAAAGGTTCGGCTATGGAGAAAGAGAATAAGAAGAAAGCAAAGATGGCTAAAGGGAGAAGGTGAGAAAAGCAGCAAACGGCACAACTCCCTCCCTATTGACGAATTTATACTGGCACTTTAACCTAGCCGAATTTACCCGCTAAAGAAACCCTTGGCCGACCACCTCTTGCTCCTCAAGAGTCCAAAATTTGGCCAACACAGCTCACCCCAATCAGCTCCTAGATTTCCTCCCTTATCTCTATCCTTATTCAATCCCTTTACCCTCTTAAACTCTTCCCGATGCACTTTTATTTCAGGTTCCACTACTTCTCTTTCTGTACATAAAATTAATCACTTAATTTGTTGTCATTGTGACTTGAACACAGGTCCTCCCAAGCTTCCACACGCCACTACATCCTTCCCAAGTGGCGTCACATGCCACTTACCACTTGCTTCCTTGTGATCCATTTTTCACAAATAATTCCTAAAAGCCCAATTTATCGTAACCCTTTCTCTTATAAAATTAAATTTAATTAAAACTACTGGTTTTATCCTAAGCTTGGGCCTTCTAGAGGCCCACCAACATGATTAATCCTACACATAACAAACAGAACACAGAATTTTAAATTTTACAACTTTTACAGAATTCCCGAAAATTGGGGCGTTACAATAATAATCCGAGGTCCAAGTTGATTCTCTGAATGCCGAGTCTAGCTTTACCTATATAGTTATACACTATTGGGGGTGAGCTTATGAAAAGCTCAGTGTGAGTCAAATAAGTATTTAAACAAAAAAAAACATCAAATATAGTGAAACATATTATCATTAATAGAAGAAAACAGAACCATCATAGGAATTTCATGTCATTACATAGTCATTATCAAATTGATGTTAAACGATGTATGAGCATAGGTAATCATTTATTCGAGTAACAATCATTAATTTTGATGCCATTCAATACAACAAAATATAATGCGTAGCGTAAATCAATAACACTCGAATATGTCATGCACATGATGCAATGCAAAAAGGTTTCTACCCATACCATTCGCTGCACACCACGAGTTCCCCAAAACCCGTTTGCCAAACTCCAAAACATTATAAGCATAGTTCGATGTAGTAAAACCACCAAATAATCAATAATGTAAAAAATCTGCTAGATATGAAATAGTGCCATACAATCTCCAATAACGTATAATATGGATAAAATTGCCAATCCTCTCGGTACTCCAGGTGCAGTGAACTGACTACGAATAATGCAGATTCAGTATGCCGCCGGTACTCCACAGAACTCCTCTGTCAACCAAAAAATCCCAACCCAATGCAATATGTCACACAATCTCATACATGATCATATCTCAATACTTTTCACATTCATTTGACATACTCAGCATGTCCTCAATAATCACATGCTCAACAATGACAATTTCTTGGCATTGTCCGGGATCGATCTTGGAGCTCAAGATTTTAGATTTAGGGTTGATTTTAATGAGGAAAAATGACAGCAATATGGTGGAGAATATGTTAACAAATCTTGTGGCAAAAAGAATAAAAAAGAAAGAGATGGTAAAACTAGGTGTAGGCAACGACAACAATGGGAGAAAGAAAGAAAATTAAAGAGAAAAGAGAAAAGGAAGAGGGTGAACGGCTAGGGTAGGTAAAAGTTGAATTAATGGCTGAAAATACAATAAAAAAGTTATATTTATACTTAGGGTTCAATGGAATGGATGGTACACACATTAAAAAAACGAGGGATTTTGCAAAATTTAATTGTTTTGTAAGGGAAGGGATTTGAAGTTAGGAGCTCATTTAATTTCCATGCTTTCTCATATTTCTTTTAACCATTGGGATTTTTCCTCATTCTTGAAATAATTTTGCAATATTTACTTTAAAAACAAGGCATGTCACATACTAGGGTTTAAGGCAAAATTTGCAAAATAATAAAAATAATGAGAGAGAAGGGATTTGAACTTGGGTTTCATGGAATGTTTCACTAGCACTTAACCAACAAACCAATACCTCATTTATTCCCAAAACCACATATATAATCTTAAAAATTAAGGCATGACCACTCTCCCTCAATTTACAAACCCAATTCTACAAACCCCCGATTTTTGGGATGTTACATTTTTCAACCTTTAAATAGATATAGCCAAAACTCCTCTTGTATCATTCAATTTTTAACATTAGTGAATTTCTCCTCCTCTGCTCATGGTTTTTCCCCGAAAGGGTTTCTACGTAAAATCTGTGTGTTTTATTTTTCCATTTCTTATTACTTTGTGATCATTCTATTGCCATTATCGACGTCTATTATGACACCCACCTTATGTTCTAGTTTGCTAACATTTTTTATATTCATTCAAACTCAAACATTTCATAATTAATACAACATTACCATATGAACTTACTTGGTATAGCAACAAAAGTAGAATATCAAAGATCAATCTGTGATATTTCCTTTTCCTCTGTTATCTTTTAGTTGATTTGATTCTTGATCTATACGTTAATACACTTCAATTTATCAATGGAAAATTTTAAAACATAACAATTTCAAAATCAAACATACAAGTTAACTAAATCGAGATACAACGATATCAAAAATAGAAAATTCATGAAAAATAGGCTTTGAAAACACTTACATGCAATGCCAATTCTTTAAGAATGCTTAGAACTTCTTCTTCTTCTTCTTCTTTTTCTTATTTAATGAAGATGGTTTCGGTAGAGGAAGATGAGAATAGGACTCTTTTTCTATCCATTAAATATTTCTACTTAGATACTCAACACTAACTATTCATTACAAGGCAAATATGGTTAATCACCATGTAACACCTTAACCAATTCTTATAAAATACATTTAACTAGGTTGTCAATAATTCTTATGATTAAGTCCTTACATCGACATTACTAATCGGTTAACCAAATTACCAAATCATGTAACATCCTGATTTTAGGTCTAGTTGGAATAGTGGTTTCGGGACCACAAATTTGATGTAATAAAATTTTTTATTATATTTTTATGGTCTACAGTTTAACGAAATGATTTTGTGTAAATTTCATTCGAAAATTTTGACGTTTGGGCACTTAATTTAATCAACAGGACTAAATCGTAAAAAGTTCAAAAGTTGAGTTCTACATGTTAAAGGTGTCCAATTGCTATGAAATTTTAAATTAGAGGCCCTTAGGTGGTAATTAGACCATTTGTTAAGTTAGTGGACAAAAATGGACATGGAGAGATAAAATTTGAAAGAAAGGCAAAAAGGGCATTTTGGTCATTTGGTTAATAACAGAATAAAAAGGGAAAATAAAGCCAAAATTTTTCCATCTTCTTCAACCCTTGGCCAAAAATATCAAGCTCACCATAGCTAGGGTTTTTTTCAACTTCCAAGCTTGATTGTAAGTGCATCCTAGCCTCATTTTTAATGCTCTTTACACTTTTGAAATCGTATTCACTCGATCTTTCCATTTCTACCACTATTTTGTAGTAGGGTTCATGTTTAAAATTTTACCCATGCATGGCATGCATGTATTTTGATGTTTTATAGTAGAAAATGAAAGTTTGATGTATAATAAACAACTATTACTAGGTGATTTTTGATGAAAATGCATAAAAGGACCTATTTGTAAAAAGCTATAAAATGGGTAGTAAAAGTCTAATCTAATGGAAAATGTGGACTGATATGAGCATGTATACCGTTCAGATAGGCTTTAGTTACCAAGAAATTGAGCAAATGTCATTTTACGAGCCTAGGGACTAAAAATGTAAAATGTCAAAAAGTTGGGGACAAAATGGTAATTTTGTCTAGGATGCAAATTAACATAAATGTATGTGTAAAATGATGAATTGATAGTCAAATTTGCTTATATAGACCCGAACAACTGATTAGGGAAGTAGATAGAGGAAAACGAAAGGTATTAGAATAGTTGTGTTCGAATACAAACCATTATCAAGGTAAGTTCGTGTAATTTAATTTTGTATGTTATTATGTTTTAGTTGAATTGTGTGATTGAGATAATATATATGTAATGATATACACTATGAAATAATCATAAGATGGAAAACATGAATAAAATGTCATTGTTCAGGTTGAGCATTGTATTTTGATGGATTATAATAATTTCCTTGAACTGAACAAAAATAACTTAGAAAGGATTTAGCCCCGACGGGTAATCCTGAGCTACACTCTCTTGAGCAAATGTCATGAAATGGATTTAGCTTAAATAGTTAATCCATAGTAAGCTCATTAGAGCTAACATTATCGAAGGGGTTTAGCCTGGACTGGTAATCCTGAATAAGCTCTTATGAACGAATGCTAAAGACAGGATTTAGCCTGGACTGGTAATCTTGTTTTATAAATGTGGCTTGAGAGTGTGCTCTATAAATATGTGCTCAAGGAGCACTCTGGATGTAAATTGAAAGATGATTAACAAGTATACCTCGATTATACTACCCGAGTCTCCATCGAGATTTACAATAGTTCAATGAAAAGAAATCTTGAAAAATGGAAATTGTGAAATGTTATGGAAGTTTATATTATGGTGAGCTCATCTATGTTGGTTTGAATACTTCATGATGTGTATAACTAACTTGTTTAATGAGTGAATGTATTTAGGTAACTTGTCAAAATTATTGATGGAATGAATGCGTATGTATGCTTATTGAATAATTATGACCGGTAAGTTTTCTTTCTATTACGCGAATTAACTAAGCACGAAAATGCTTACCCAGTTTTACTTTTCCTTATTTTATAGTGCTCGTAAGGCTCGCGAAGGTTGGCGGACTAGGTCAGAGCAAGATCACACTAGCCACAAATCTCCTTTTGGTATAGCTAAATGATTCATTTTGGTATAATGGCATGTATAAGCTACTTGGTATATATGAAGGCTTGTAAGTAATATTTTGTGACTTAGCCATTGGAATGGCTAAGGATGTTCAAGTGGTGCATGAATGATGTTAATGTATGTCCAAATTCTTAAATCTCAAGTATGGTTGATGATACATTTTTTAAATGGTCATTGAAATTGGCTAACATTGGTTTAAGTTTATATGCATGTGATGATGTCTTTCATTGATGTGGAAATTGCATGGTTTGAGTTAATAAGTATGTAAATGATGTGTGGATCCCTTAGTTATGGCTAAATTGGTTGTATGTTTATACTTGGAATGGTATTACATGTTATTGTGTAAGTTGTGCATGAAAGGGTGGCAAAATGGCTTAGTAAATAGCCTTCTTTTTGTACACACGGATAGACACACCGGCGTGTGTCTAGGCCGTGTGTGACACACGGCTTGCCCTTTGGGCGTGTGTTCTGGCCGTGTGTCCCCTGCACCTTAATTGTTGCAAAACAGAATGCTTAGTATCATGCACGGGTAAAGACATGGGCGTGTGTCTCAGCCGTGTAGACAACACGGCCTCGAACACTGGCGTGTGCCCTGGCCGTGTGAAGTCTGCACCTATTTTATGAAAAATTATAAAAACTTATTCGACCACACGACCTACACAAACGGGCATGTGTCTTGGCTGTGTGACTTCAATTTGTTGATGACATCATAAACAGAGAGTTACACAGGTTAAGGACATGGGTGTGTCCCAAGCCACACGAGCGTGTCTCAAGCCACAGGGTGTGTAAACCCTATTTTGGTGAAAAAATTTCTAAGCGCTATAAAATTTTCTAAAGTTCTCGGTTTAGTCCCGATCCAATTTCAATGTATGTTTTGGGTGTCGTAGGCTCATTTTAGGGATGAAATGAATGTTCATGAAAATTTTAAATTTGAATGGAAATTCGTGTCTTAGTTTTGAATGTTTGTTTGAGTTTAAGTCCGGTAATGCCTTGTACCCTGTTTCGGTGTTGAATACGGATAAGGGGTGTTACAAATCAGGGATTAGTATAACACTATAATGCACTTGTAAATATTAATGAATAATATTTATTGACTCACTCATCGCAATCATGGCCCTGAAACCACTATTTTTGACACTATTGAAAATTGGATTATTACAGGAGAACATAAATTTGAACATTGGAGACAACATTATTATGAGGGCTAGCCATGAAATTTGAGCATGGACTACAAAAGTGGACATGAGAATATAAAAGGCATAATGAAAATTTTAGCCCTCAACATTTACTTATTCAATTTGGCCCTTATTCTTTTTTTAAGCTAAATTTGGCCATTAACCCTTAAAAAAAGTCAAATTTCTTTTTCTAATGGAAATGTTGACTAAAACATTAAATTTTTAATGATGTTGGTGTGAAAACCCATATGGCTATTCACTTATGATTCATGCTAACATGAGTTTGGAATGTCTAATGCAATTTACTCTATCAATATTCACATGAAAATTTTAATTTAATTTTCCAAAATTTAAAAACGGATTAAGCAATTAGACTAACTTACTAACAATTATAGTTGATGTGAATTCACTTATTTTTCCTTCTAGATGATAGTTCAGTCGCAACTAGACTAACTTACTAAGAATTACAAAAAAAAAAAAAGAAAAAGAAGAAGAAGAGATAGACACAAAAGTTTGGTTATGCAATTTGAAACTTCTTATGCTTGCAGGTCTTGCAAAAAGACTAGTCCATTATAAATGAACTTGTATAAGACATGATTTGAGTCCAACTCACTCACCAAATTGTAACCTCACTCCTGTACAAAATCTAAATCACTCTCCCAATAAGCCTTTCTCCCTTGAAAGCTTAATTGTTGTTGAGATCTAGTGCTCTTAGTTTAGTGATTATGTCTATATACTTGTAATATTTTCAAACTAATTAGTTTATTAAAACTCAATTTTTATTGTTAATATATTTTTTATATGTCCTCAATAATTTTTACATACAAAGTAAAATGAAAGCAAATATGAACTCGATGATTAACTAACGTTTAACTAATACTAAGTTGCATTGTGTTGTTAGATAGTAATGCGAGAAGACAACTTGTATTAGTAGATAATCTAAACAAGTCCTTGGTCTAATAAAAATTGAGCAAGTTGATTGAAAGACTAATATGTCATCTATCAAATCCAATTGGGGAGATACATTGTCTTGGGTATCAGAGTGAATGACTCCCTGAAGATAGAGATATAGTTGGAACTATCTAGATTGACAGTACATCAGATAAGACCCAAGTATATGAGTCCTCGATTCATTTACGGATTTATTCACTTGTGACGTTTATAGTATGACTTATTTCAATCATGAGTAAGTGGTGAACTATGTGCGCATAACTCGTATGCTTTGATGTATTGATAGCATGAGTTTAATTAGTAATAGAGCTGAAAGCTGGTATGTTGGGTATACAACTTTTGCATGACATAACTTCACTTAGAATATTGAAAGTCATAGCCTAATAAAAGGTTAATGATATCTTCTCATTGGAATTAAGTGATAGATGGAAAGTAACGTGGCGACAAGTTATTTCTCTTAAAAATAATTGATTTATTTACTATTTGTTAGTAATTGATTTTTCATGAAGAAATATGTAATATAACCATAAGATAAAATAGATATTGGGAGAACTGATTTATCCCAAAGAGACTAAGGATATCCTATGATGGTGACACACATATGACAAGGTCATTAGACAAGCACTTAGCAAAGTAGCTCTTGTAATGGTATATAATAGGGAGAGTTCAATCATTGTACTTTAGTAGAACGACTCCATGTCTAAATAATATTGTAATTAATATACAAAGAGTCAAAACTTAATTACAAATCATTTGAATCCTAATTATATATGTCTAATCGGTCCCTCCACTAGACCAATATAACTTTAATGGCTTGCACTAATCGATTCTAACAGCCCGATTTAGGGCCTAGTCAGAATAGTGGTTTTTGGATCATGAAATCTGAAGTTAGAGAAATTATTTTATTATTATTTAGATGTTATATCATGTTTTTAAGAGTACATGAAAAATTTGGTGAAAAAATTTTAGCGTTTGTGAGCTTAATTGTGAAAAAGGACTAAATCATATAAATTGCAAAAGTCCTAAATTGATAGCTAAAAGTGTAAAATAGCTAGAGAACCTAAATTGGGGGTCTTTAAAATACAATTAGACCCTTTCCTAAGAGCTTGGCCAGCCATAGGAAACAATTTGGTCAAAAAGTCCAAATTAGGTTGGATTTGGTGGTTAATTTAACAAAAATAGAAATAAAATAAAAGAAAGATGATATCATCCTATTTCCCATTTCTTCTTCACTGATTTTTCAGCCATTTTTGGGGGTTTTGAGCTACAAAAATTTCAGCAACTTTAAGCCTTCACAAGTAAGTGATTTTTATGGCTTTTCTTGAATATTTTTGTACTTTTGAAACCCTTGAAGCATGAGCTTTCTAATGAGGGTTATATTTTTCAAAATTATTGAGAGTCCAGAGTTTTGCCATGAAAGGATTTTTGATGTTTGCTAAGTTTTTTGGGAAGAAAATGAGTCTTGGGTGTCTTATAAATAACTTTTGTGAAAGGTGTTAGCATGAAAACACCTAAAAGGACTATATTGCATAAGTTGTAAAATAGATGTTAAGTATGTGAAATAGTTGAAATTTGGAGTTGCTATAAGAGTAAAAAGGGTTCGGCTAAGCTTAAGATGTAAAGAAATTTGATAAAAATCAATTTTCGGACCTAGGGGTAAAATGGTCATTTTATAAAAGTCTAAGGGCAAAATGGTCATTTTGCCCAAATATAGGTTATTGAATACCTAGATTGATAAAGTGATTAAAATTTTGAATTTTTGATATTATAGATCAAGGACTACCGAATCCGAACCTAGATCGGGGGAAAACTAAGCAAATCCATTAAATCGACTAGTCGCCACATTTTGTAATCCGGGGTAAGTTGTATGTAAATAATACAACTACATCACTAATGTATATGTGTTGAATTGTATTTGAATTAATGTAGCATGAATTGCTTAATTTTGAAATTGAGAAAGTATGATGATAATAGAGATAGAGAGTTTCTGTTCGAACCTAGGAAATATATATCGGATATTCATGCCATGACATATGGGTTATTGTGGGCTAGTGTAAGACATGTCTGAGACATGCTTCAGCCACGTTATGAGAGCCAATGACCATGGTTGGGACATGGCATCAGCATCGAGACGAGGGCTAGTGTAAGACATGTCCGGGACATGCATCGTCCTCGAGACGTAAGCCAGTGTAAGACATGTCTGGGACATGGCATTGACACGAAACGAGTGCTAGTGTAAGACCGTGTCCAGGACATGGCATTAACACCTTACCCATGTTTGAGGCTTAATGAATTTCCGGTAGTGTTTTAAATGGCTCAACAGTGAGTATTATGACTTTAAGTGAATGAGCATGGTATAACCATGTTGTAAGTGGTACAAGTGTCTAATTGAAATGCATGAGATATAAGCCCAATATATGCTATGAGATTTATATGGATAGTGATGAGTAAGTTATGCTTACGCCTACCTTTGTGTTATGAGCATATTAATGAATGGTAAAATTATTGTTGTATATTTATTTATGTGCAACTTACTAAGCTTTACGCTTACTCCCTTTCCTTTCCTTCTTCTTATAGTGCCGCCTATCTAGCTCAAGGATCAATGGAAGTCAGAGATATTGATCACACTATCAGTCAAAGCATTCGATATAGTTTGATTTACATTTTTGAATATGGCATGTATAGGGAACTAGACTTGTGTTTTGGGTTATTACCAATTTGGCCAAATGTGTTGGCTTAGGTCAGGAACCCATCATTTTGTATTAAGCCTTGAACGATGGCAAATATTCATTTTAATATATGCAAATGAAGTTATTTTTATGGTTAAGTAAAATGAGTAAATTGAATGTTGTCTACTGTGGATGATTTTGTTGCTCAAGATAGTCTTATATTGAATTTGGTGGTTATTGTGTAGGTTGGGTAAGTAAGGGTGGCAAAGAGGCTTGGTAAATAGCCTTATATTGTCCACATGGGTAGACAAACGGGCGTGTGTCTAGGCTGTGTGTGATACACGGCCAGCCCCATAGGCATTTTGTCCAGCCGTGCGTCCCCTGCACGTAAAAAAGTTTCAAGTCAGTATGCATGATAGTAAACACACGGGCAGAGACACAGCCGTGTGTCTCAGCCATGTGAGGGACATGGCCTAGAACACGGGCGTGTACCTTGGCCGTGTGACATTATGGCCGTGTGAAGGACACGGTCCAGGCACACGGGCGTGTGTCAGGTCGTGTGAAAACCCCTGTAGGTGTGCATTTAAAATTAATTCCACACGAGTAGAGGACACAGGCGTGTCCCTACGTTGCTTAGGTCGTGTGAACCACACGAGACTTCAACATGACCATATTGAAGTGGTTACACGAGCATGTTCCCTTTCCCATGCGGGCATGTGCCCCTGTATCAAATATCATTTTTCTAAAGTTGATTAAAGAACCCGAATTGGTTCCGAATGATTTCTGATGTGTGTTTTAGGCCTCTTAGGCCCATATTAAGGACGTGTTGATACATTCAAGAAAGTTTTAAACTTGTCCAAGTCTTGGAAACTTGAAATTAGTCATAAATATGAGTTTAAGTTAGGTAATGCCTCGTATTTTGACCCGGCGTAGGATTCGGGTATGAGGTGTTACATCGATGATATGAAAAATGTGAAACAATGAACTAGAGAAATAGATTGTATATCACTATCCGTAACAATTTTTTTTTCTCGCTATAAACAAGAGATGACTTTAGAATTGAATTATTTTCTTCGAGTTATTATTTAATTATTCTGTAATTCAATAATTGGAGTTTAAAGTGGAAATTAAGCTAATAAATTCATTATAGTTTCATGAAAACAAGTTAATAAAGTTAATTTACTCATACATTCTAGTACAGTAAAGGCATCATGACTTTAACAAAATTAGAATTGAGTTGAGTAAATAATTTGATTATTTTAATTAATTAATTAATTAAATGAATAAATGATATTTTGAGCATAGGAAAAATATTTATTGGGCTAGAAAAATTATATGAGTTGATTTAAACACCAAATAACACATATAATTAACTCGATAAATGTTGAGGCTTAACTAGGCTTAATATAATAGGGAAGGGAGGGAAACCCTAATCCCAGAAAGGGCTTGCTACTGCCCTTATCTTGTAACACCCTGAATTTGGGCCTAGAAGTATTAGGTTTTGAGTAGGGGTGCAGTTAGAAGACTGCACATAAATATTTAATTGTGTAAGGAAGTGACACAATTGAGTGTTTGACTTAGTGGTTGTCTGCTCTGGAAGTGTCTGGGAAGTCATGGGTTCAAGTCTTGGCTTTCACAAAATTTTTGCTTTTTAAGGATAAAACCCCTATCTTTGGCCAGTAGGGTTATAAGTTTATTTTGGTAAAGTATAACATAAAAAGCCTGCTGGTCTAGTGGATAGTGGCGTGTAGAGTGTGCTAGTGGTCTGAGGTTCGAATCCCTGCTTGTGCAAATAGAGGTTATTTTTACTGCTGGCCATGGGAGGAAGTTGTGTTTGACCGAAACACCAAGAATTTGAACAGGTTTGAATGGATTGGTTGTTAGCCGAACCTAAGGAGATGGAGGGGAGGAAACCATGGAGGAAATTAGGGAATTTGAGTGGTTTGAAGGTGTTGTGCCGAAATTGGACTGTAGGCACACAGAGTTTTGGCTGAGGTTGGCTACTCTATCATAAGTTCTGGTTTTTGTCTAGTTCAGGGTTCTTTTGCTTGGTGGCCGAATGTGATAGAGTTCTTTAGGGTAGTTTGTGTTTTGTTACTTTGTTTTTGGTAATCGATGCATCTTTTGATTCCTCCTTTATGTTGTGTGTTGGGCAAACTCTTTCATTTTCCCCTCTTTTTCATAACTGTGCTTTTTATTGGGTCGATTGTTTCCTTCCCTTTCCCTTTCTTCATTATAAATATTGTAGTTGAATACACTATTGGCCTCTTCTATTCTTTTGGTTGATAGCCTTTGGCTTAAGACCGAACCTTTTCTCCTTTGTCCTTCCAATCAGTTGTTGGTTCTCGGCCAAATACCATTCTTCTCCTCTCATCCGGTTTCCATCAATCACCATTTCTTTTGTTGATTCATTTAACCGAATACTCCATCTCCCTTAAGTCAATTGTTGGTGTTTTGTTTTCAGTTTGTAGGAGTTCTCTGATAATCGGGGAAAATGATTGTTACTCTTTGCCTTTATTCACTCTCTGTAGTTTCGGCATTGGGTTAGTGTGGCTGATTCTACTTTCTCTCGTATCTGGACATTGTGTTTTCGATAGCCCTAAGGCCTTTTGATTGGTCTTTTATAGCGAAGTCAGGGAGTGAGCCATAATCAGATTGATTGGTTCTAGTGAGGGGTTGGATTACTTGTGGAACTTTCGGCGCATTCTTGTAAACAGGTGTGTAACACTACCATTAGACATGAAACTATAAAGGCTGAAAAGCCGAAAAGCCAAAAGGCTAAAAATTCGGAAAGTGGGTTGTCAACACCGCACGGGCATGTGGGTGCCCGTGTGGCAGGCCGTGTAACAAAACATGGCCGTGTGGTCAACAAGATGGCCATGAGCGTTTTCATGGGCCGAAACGATACTGGGCCATTCTGGGCCGAATTGGGCCACGTAGGCCTAATGGGCCTGTGGGCCTTACATGGGAAGAATCACAGAAGAGTGTGGTTAAAGTTGGGTCGGCTGTGTGAATCACAGTGCTAAGGCCATCTTGAGTTATGTGGGCCATACGAGCGTGTGGGCCCACAATATGGGCCATAGGCCAATTATCACCAATTGACTGTTAAGGTCACACGGGTCGCCCATGACAACTGTGGACCTACTGGTGGGCCAATAAGAGTACTTGGACCCTTATTTACTTGTAAAATGACCGAAATACCCCTATAGGGTAAAATGGCCGAAATACCCCCATTGGGTAAAATGACCGAAATACCCCTATAGGGTAAAATGACTATAATACCCTTGTAAGGTAAAATGATTGTTTTGCCCTTATGTGTTAAAATAACAATTTTTCCTTTATGTGATAAAATGACAGTTTTGCCCTTATGTGATAAAATGAATGTTTTGCCCTTATGTGTTAAAATGACGGTTTTGCCCTTATGTGGTAAAATGATAGTTTTGCCCTTATGAGGTAAAATGACTATTTTACCCTTATGTGGTAGGATGACTGTTTTGCCCCTATATGATGTATGTTTATATCTTAGCATGGTATGTATAACTGTATTGAGTACATGTTTAATATTATGATATGACATGACATGTTGCGTGATGCATTGCATGGGGATGATTGGAGGAAGTGTACTGTACTGGCAGCTCTACTGCAAATCACTGATGGCTCTAAGCCTATTATACTGGCAGCTCTACTGCAAATACTGTTTAGTGCCGCAATCGGTGCTAATTCTGGAGTGTAGGGATGGGTGGGTTGATTATATCCCCACATGGAGTGTAGGGTTAGACGGAAATAGAGTGTAGAGGCTGGATGGGTAGAACTTGCATACTGCTTACTGTTACTGCACTGATTACTATTACTAGAGTGTTTACTATTACTGTAATGGGCCAAGGCCCAAACACATGATTGTTTCTGTATTGAGATGGGCTAAAGCCCAAACTGATCTTGTCACTGTTACTAAAAGGGGCCTAGGCCCAGACTGTGTTTGTTGTCTGATTGATTGCTTATATGGGATTACACACTGAGTTTTCATAAACTTACCCATCTGTTTTAACTTTATAGGTAATCCCTAGTTTTAGGCGGATCGGTGCTGCGAGGGACTCAAAGGTGGCCACACAACCGCTCTTGCTTCCTCATTGGATTTTTAATTTATAAGTAGTTTTATTTGGGTATTTTTATGTAATAAGGCCTCTAAAATTTTAAATTTTTGGGGTTTTTTTACGTTGATTTATATCTACTAGTAGTAGGATGCAGGTTTTCAAAACATATGCATGATTTACCAAAATACCACGAATACACAAAACCGTTTCAAAAGGTTCCCCGATAAATGAGATTTTGAAATGAATAACATTTTAAAGTAAATGCTTTTGATAGTGACGCAAGGTTTAAAATTATTTTCTAGATCAAACGAAGAGGCTAAATAAACATTGGGCTTTTCAAACGATATTGTGCTTTATGTAAAACATTTCAATGTGACATTGCCAGATTCAACCATAATGTCACCAGGCCGGGTTTGGGGTGTTACATATCTTGTATATTGTTAGTAAGAGTTGTTTCTCCTATTAAAATATTATTATTTGGTTACACTATGTTCAACTGAAACACTTGTTGTCTCTCTATAAATAGAGACTAAGGGCTAGGTCAAGCATACACCTCTTAGACGTCGATATTCTGTCAAAACATAGTCAAGTTATTTCCTAAATAAAATCTATCTTTTGACATAATTCGTCTCTATTTCCTAGCTCTTATAAGTTTCACCAATGTGTTCATTGATTTGTGAATAGAGCCGACACTCTAGCAAACCGAGATTAACAATAAGAAAGAAAATTTGAGGTTGAAAGTTAGGAAAGATACTATCAGCCTTATTCGAAAACATAGGTATAATGTAACACCCCTTACCCGTATCTGACGCCAGGATAGGGTTTGAGGCGTTACCAGACTTAAACACTCACAACATGCAAAACCGGGCCACAAAATTTTTTCCCAAAATTAAAACATCTCAAGCACATGCATATCATCCTTTATACAAGCCTTCGAAGCCTATAACATACATCGGGGTGGTTCGGGACTAAGCCGAGAACTTTCAACAAACTTTTTACAACTTAACCAATTTTCTTGCTTTGGGAGAGTCACACGCTCATATGGGTTGGGCCTGAAACTAGACTCAAATATCTTCTTACCATAAAATTTTTAGAATTTTTGGTTTAGCTAATAAGTACAATTTATTCTTCAAAGTCACCCCTGTTTCGCTATCAGACAGTTCCGACCCCTCTTCATTAAAGAATAATCATTTCCTCATACAAAATTCAGATAATGTTCTCATTTGTTTCTTTTGAAAATAGACTCATTAAGTATTTTAAGAATATAAATTTAAGCCCCTGATTATTTTTCTTCAATTTATTATGATTTTCCAAAGTCAGAATAGGGGAACCCGAAATCATTCTGACCTTGTCTCATAAAAATTCAAATATCTCATAATATGAAATTATTTTGATTAAACCATTTATTCTATGTAAAACTAGACTCAATAGGATTTAATTTAATATTTTATTTAACTTCTAAGTCGATTTCCACAGTTTTTGGTGATTTTTCAAAGTTGGACTACTGCTGCTATCCAAAACTATTTTAGTGAAAAATGTTGATAACTAAGTTTATAACACATTCACTTCCTTTCAATTAAACCCTATACATCCCATATAAACCTTAAGATGCATAATAAAATTTACCGAAGTAATCTGGATAGTGTGCCCTGATGTGTTGATCCGATCCATCGATTTCATTTCAATCTACAAATAACATTTAACACACAAGAATAAGCTTATGAAAGCTTAGTAAGCTCATAGGCATAGAAAAATAAATCTTACCAAACATTGCACAAAATCATATAATATTTAATTTCACTAAATCTTCCTGTAGATCACAAAATCATTAATAAACTCATTTAATTGATTTCAATGTCACTATTTACCAATTCTTGATCTTTTGGGCCCATTTCTCATTTACTTTCATAGTCAAATTAGGGAACGATTACGGAATTGAGTACTTCGTTATCACAATGCCATAGTAAAACTATGGTCTTGCACATAGTCACATATTACACACCGAAGCCATCGCCCAGCCATGGTCTTACACAGATCACATATCACACTGATGCCATATCCCAGATATGATCATATACAGTAGCACATATCTCACCGATGCCAAATCCTAAATATGGTCTTATACGGAAGCACATAATTGCATCTCTCCAATGCCATAGCCTAGCTATGGTCTTATACGGAAATCAAATGATCACAATACACCGATGCCATAGCCCATCTATGGTCTTATAAGGAAATCACATATCACGTGTTGCCATGGTCCAACCATGGTCTTTTCTGTCAATTCGTCTTAGCCACTGAACGAAAGTACTCAAATCTGTTGTTCCACTCAATTTGTACTTTTATTCAAATATCATTTTACAACTATCACATTTTAATGACATTCATATGCAATAATATACTATATCATTCATGAAATTTTCATATCAAAACATTAAATTTATCCATATGAACTTACCTGGGAAAATTTGCAAAAGTCATACAAGTTCAGGGACTAATCGGTTATTTTCTCTTTTCCACGATTCACTTCGGGTTCTTGATCTATAATTGTAAAATCATTCATTTATTAGCATTAATTTCAATTTTTCTCTACCTCATAGTTTACATTTATTAGCATTAATTTCAATTTTTCTCTACTTCACAGTTTACACGCTTTAATTCTCAAAATTACACTTTTGCCCTAAATTTTTACAATTTCTATGATTTAGTCCCTGCTCAATTAACCCATCAATTGAGCTAATTTTTCTCAATTAACACTTTATTTATTCTTTCTAAGCTACTAAAAAACCTTTGAAAATCAGAATTTCAGCACCAAACCTTAATTCACAACTTTTTCACAATTAGGTCCTAAAATCAATTTCAATCAAAATTACTTGATAAAATCATCATATAGTAAAATAAGAACTTCAATTCCATAATAATTCACCATAATATTGTAGCACTTATTCATGGTAACTTTTAAAGTCACCTATAAAATCAAAAACTAATGAATTAGATAGTTGGACCTAATTGTAAAAGACACAAAAACCTAAAAATTACTAAGAAAAAGTAAAAATTGAACTCACATATGTAAAAATATGAAAAAGAAGCAACTTCCAAACCTCCCATGGCGTTTTTACTGAAGAAAAATGATGACATCTCTAGATTTTTCAATTTTGTCTTTTTTTATATGTTTAATTTGCCAAATTCCCAATTTTGCCCTTGTTTCTCCTTGTCTTTTTGCTGATTTTCTTGACCAAACAGTCCGGCCCATATAATTTGGGTCTAATTGCCTTTTAAATCCCTCCTTATTAGTCACTTAAGCAAATTTTACACTATTTATTTTCAATTTAGTCCTTTTTAATTAATTGACTAGCCAAACATTAAAATTTTCTAACAAAAATTTAATACTAATTTAATAACACTCCATAAATATTTATAAAAATATTTATGGCTCAGTTTATGAATCTGAGGTCTCGATACCTCATTTTCAACCCGATTTACCTAATTAATTCTTTTAAATCGCAAAATTCACTAAAAAAATATTTCTATAATCACACTTGACTCATAGGTATTAATTTATTAAATTTTCAACTCACTCGTCAAATTTAGTGATCTCAAATCACTGTTTTCGACACCATTGAAAATTAGGCTGTTACAACTCTCCCCCCTTTAGGGATTTTCGTCCCCGAAAATCTTACCAGAAGAAGTTGCTTTCAACACTCATGAAACACTTTTACTAACTTCTCAGAATCACAATTCGATTTAACTTCGAATATCTTTTTCCAGTCACATTTGAAATCTAGAACACAATGTTGGAACATACTGTCAAAATTCTGAATTACCCTCTCATGAACACATATACTTAGCATATCTGTCAAGTAAAAACTCTGTACCTACTGAAATGATCATACAAATCTTTCTTTGTCAAATGGTTAACCATAAACTAAATAACATTTTCCGTTTCGATGTTAATGACAATCCCAATTCGAACTCTATAGCCATTCTATCTCATAACACACTAGTATTATCACTGACTGCAATAATCCTGAATGCTCTTGATGTTCGGCTTACTTGCTAACAAATAAACATCTGAACATGAGCTGAAAAATATTATGTAATGCTCGTGCAATCACTAGCACATCTAACTCACAAGAAGATAATAAAGATCTTGATAATTCCTCAGAGAATGCCAGAAGAAAAAACACTGATTATCGACTCTGGACTTCCATCATAATAGAGATAATATATTTCCTGCATGTATAAAACAAAATCATAATCAATAGAAACATAAGAATAGTCTCATATAAATTTTTACCATCGACTTCATTCCTACATATTAGAATAGAATTCCAAAGAGATGAAGAAATACTGATCATAAACCGACCAGACCAACAGGGCTTTCGTCTAACATCATAGTTAGCTAGCATTCTTACAACATAAGAACTTCATAAAAAACTGAACAACCACACACAAATATCTAAGAATAAAATAATATATATAATACCCAGAAAAGATCATCATATTCATTTAAACTATAACTGTCACACACAGAAATCTTTACTACTCAATTATAATTTTTCTGACTAATTCTGTCATCATGAACCCTGCATCATTCCATTCACTAACGAATAACCAATTCGGGAAAAATTTTAGCAAACACGTACTTTAAACATCATATCTAAATAAGTCGATTAGCCGAGGTTAACTTTTTCTTTCACCGTGACAATAAGTAATCTGAATGATCTTTAGAATAATCTGATATCTTTTTCAAAACTGTATTCACTTGTCAAACTATTTTCAACTCCGTCTACATTATTATTTATTCCACTACTATACTATTTAGTTTCACACTTGTGAACTTATTCAGCATAATTCTCGTGAACTTTTGTTATAAAATACCACATTGGTAGGGGGTGAGGTCATAAAGCCTCTAACTAGACTCTCATATATGACTTAGCATTTATCATCAACATCATATCCTCACCATTACATAATTCACTTCAACCAAATTAACATACATAATTATGTTACATGAACTTTTCAATTATCCTTTTCAAATAAGTGTACTTAAACATACATTCCATGAATTTTGAGTAAGTTTACTCATAATATTTAATTAATCAAACAAGTCAGGCACATAACATCCAATGAATGCTACACAAACATATATAAGCTTATCACAATATAAAATTTCATTTCATTCACGTTTCCACATTTCTCAACTTATGATTATCTCATTTCGTACATTATCACATACATATCATGAACTTCTATTCATACCTTTCTAAGTTCCATCTCATCATAAACACATTTCAAATATCTCAATATCGCTTTTAGTACTATCGAAAATAGCTCGGTTGAAAAGCATATCTGTTTATAAGTAAAACAAAGATTAGATCGGATCATACACATCACACTATCACAGATTTATATGGCATGTATTTCGAAACACTTTATACATCTCATTCATTCCAAGAATCAGCTTGGGACACACCCGTATCCTCAGCCCGTGTAACTCTCTGTTTATGACGCCAACCAAACAAATTGATCCACATGGTTAAGCCACACGCCTGTGTCCTCCACACGGCTGAGACACATGGCTGCGTCTCTACCCGTGTGGCCAACACTTAGGCTATTTTCCAATCCTTATCCTTAATTCTTTCCCATACTTTACACATCATGGACCCAACTTATAGCATCAATTTAATGGATAATTGACTTTGGGAAAGATTCAAATAAATAATTTGCATATTGTCTTACATGTGTTTATTACCCAGCATTTAATCTATACACATTCTACAGTTGTCCATGTTTAATCATTGTCAACTTACTACTAGGACACATATTCACTCCATGGCTGCGACCACCTCGAATGGCTCTAGGACATTCATCATATACATGTGCTATACTAATTATTCATAGCAACCAATCATAATCACACGACATGCATTAACCTATTGTAGGAAAAATTAGGCTTACAAGCCATAACCATAATAAGCCACGCCTCATGGCTATATACAATAGATCAATATAAGTTGATACATTTGGCTAATCATAACAACATCTAATGTGTAACATCCCTGAATAGGGCCTAGTTGGAATAGTAGTTTTGGGACCACAAATCTGACATCAAAATATTTATTTTATGATTATTATGAGGTCTAGAATGTGAGTATAGGTATGTGTTAAAGTTTCATGAAGAAATTTTATGAATAAGTGCCCAATTGGAAATTTGGGACTAAATTGAATAAATTGCAAAACTTGGATTTTAGAAGCAATTTTCATGAAATTGCTTTAGCTTATAAATTAGAAGGTCTTGAGGAGAAATTTGCCCAATTTCTAAGTTATTGGACAAAAATGGGTTTGTATGGATGAAATTTTAAAGAAAGGGCTTAAGGGCATTTTGGTCATTTGGCATTTTAATGAAATAAAATGGGAAAAAGAAGGCAAAAATCAGCCATTTTCTTCTCCATGGCTGCCAAAAATTTAAGGGACACATAGCTAGGGTTTTCAACATTTTCAAGCTCAATAGTAGTGCTCCCAAGCCCCGTTTTTAATGTTCTTTGTATTTTTGAAATCTCGGTAGCTTATTCTCTCTATTTTTACCCATATTTCATGCTACGATTCATGCTTAAAAATTTACCCATGCATGAGTTACTTGTATTTTGATGGTTTATGGAGGAATATGAAAGTTGGGTGAGTGTTAAACATCTTTTTCTAGGTGGTTTTTATGAAAAACCCCTAAAAGGACCTTTTTGTAAAATGTGTAAAATATGTGGTAGAAATGAGAAATAATGGAAAATGTGGGCTTCCATAAGAGGGAAAAACATTCGGATAGGCTTGGGTAAGGTGGAAATTGCATGCATTTCATTACACGAGCCTAGGGACTAAATCGTAACAATGTTAAAGGCTAGGGGCAAAACGATCATTTGAATCAAGGGTGAAATTTAGACTTGAAAAGTATAATGCGAGGTGTTAATTGTGACATTCCTAATTTGACCCTAGTCGAAAAGTGGTTTCGGGACCACTAAACCGAGTCTTATAAGTAATTAAAAGTTATATTCTATGTTTATGATGTTAGTAAATGCATGTGTGAAAGTTTCATGCATTAATTTGATCATTTCTATGTGAATTTATTAAAATGGACTTATATGAAACATTGTTGAAAGGTGATAGGTTAATCTTACAATGGCCTAATAGTACATGCATGCAAAAGAGTGGTTTTGCATGTCAATTTACCAAAAAAAAGAAGAGTGGCCGCCATGACAAGATTATGGGCAAGGAACATGTTTCCAACATGTTTAGTTAGTGGATTATGTAGAAAAAATAAAGAAATGAAAAAATGAGCATGGATGCCCCCTTGTTGCCGTGAGTAGAGGAAAAAGAAAGGAGAAAATTTGTTCATCCATTCTCAATTCTTTGGCCGAAAATACTAAGGAAAAAAGGAAGGATTTTTGCTTCATGCTTGGTTTAGAAGAGAACTAGAAGGAGATTTGGTCATACTTGTGTCAAGATTAAGGTATGTTTGAGGTTGTGTCATGAGATTCATGCATGTTTTAGTTGCTAACTTGATGTTCATGTTAGCCCATGGTTCAAATCCTTGTTATGCCATGGAAATGGTATTTGGCCAAGGTTGATATTGTGTTAAAGCCATTGCATGCTAAATGTGAAGCTTGTTGATGATGCATGTAATGATGGATTGACTACTCTTGAAATTTCTTTTAGCATTTTTGAGTAAGACATGGAGTTTTCTTTGTTTAACCATGACCAAAGATTGAAAGGGGATGGTGTGGGATGTATTCGGCCATGGCATGCTCATAAGTGCGATTTATGCTTGTTGCATGATAGGTAAAATTTGTGTTTTGATATATGTGTATATGTGTTTGTACATGATGTTACAAATGGATGTGAAAATATATGCTAGATTGGGAAAATTTGATTAAATGTTCATGAGATGAAATTAGGTGATTAAAAGATGTTAGTTGACATTGTATATATATATATATATATATATTCGGCCCTTAAAGTGAGTATGTAGGTGATGTTGAATCAAGTTTTTGGTGCATATTCGGTTAGGTGTATAATCGACCAAATGGGTGATTAGTAAGAATGGTTGCCGAATATACAAGCATACATATGCATGTGTAGTTGAATTATGAATGTTTAGCAAGATGGTTAAACTAGTTGATTTATTGATTAAGCTCAAGGAGTTAAAGAAGGAGAATCAAGCAAGGGAAAGACGAAGGTCATCGAGTAGCCGACTTGGAACTATTTTACCCAACACGAGGTAAGTCATTAAGCATATATTTGGTGTTGATTTAAATGATCATAATATATATGCAATTGTGTTTAAATGAGTTGATGTGTAAATGGAAATGTATGTGCATGGAATGATGCCATTGTTGAATGTATAAAGGCAGCAAAATGCATAAGGTATTGGTCTCGGCACTAAGTGTGCGGGTATAAATGGACACGGTGACAAGATTGGCACTAAGTGTGCGGGTTTAAAATTGTACAGCACTAAGTGTGCGAGTTTGATTATATAGCACTAAGTGTGCGAGCTGAATATATATATAGCACTAAGTGTGCGGATTCACTATATGCTCTTGCATTACAATTGGCACTGAGTGTGCGACATTATCGAGTTAATCTCGGACAGCGGATCGGGTAAGTACCTTGAGCTCATGACGAATAGGCAATATGTTCATGCTCGGGGTTGAGCTTGGTAAGCTTTAAATCTATGTGATGATTGCAATTGTATGATTGTGGTGAAAATGAGTTGGTGTGTGAAAATGCCTCAAATATCTTATTGTATAGAATATGAAATGTGGATGTAGGACTTGGTATGAGATTGAACCGAAAGGTCCGAGGAATTATGGTATAGTTTCGATATGGATGGAGTACCTAGCCTCGTTTATTGTTTCATGTTGCGATAATTTTATTAATGGATGGTTGTTGAATGCTTATGACTTACTGAGTTATAAACTCACTCGGTGTTTTCTTGTCACTCATTTTAGGTCTCTTGGACTTGTATCGTTTGCGTGCTCGGAACCGTCGTTGAAGTCATCACACCGGCTGGAAATCTTTTGGTATTGTCTTCGTAGTTGAACTAGGAGAACATTTGGCATGAATAGGCTACTTTGTTTTGTTGAATTTTGGGTTGTAAACTTTAAGCCATGCGAAAATGGCCTATGTGGTCGGTTGAGTGTGATTCTAAAACCTATAGTTCTGAGCCTTAGAAACCTTAATTTTGATAAGGTGGCCATAGTTGTATTATGTATGATGAAATAGTTGGCCATGGAAGAATTATGAAATAGTCATTGTTTGCTTTAGTAACAGATGCTGCCAGCAGCAGTGAGGTGAGATGGAAAAATCACTAAAAATAGTAGAAGTAGAATTAAATAGTGAATAAATTATGAAATTGAACCTTGATGAATCTATTTTCATATGGATGAAACGAAACGACCATATGAGTTGTATTTTAAGAGATATTCAGGTTTTCGCGAAACAGGGCCAGAACGGTTTCTGGATCCCCTGCTCCAACTTTGAAAATTCACTATAAATTAACCAGAGCGAATTGGAAGTCATTCTCTATATGTACAGATTCCCTTGTGAGTATAGTTTCTCTAGAAATAAACGGCATAAGCGTTGGAGTCCTTTACAGGAAGATATCCAAGTCGTAGTGCACAAAGGTCAGTGTAGTTGAACCCTGCAACAGGGGAGACTTTAACTAATAAACTGTACTAATTGACTCGACCAAAAATTCTAGAAAAAAATGTGTAGATGGGATTATGAGTCTAGTTTCAGGGAAAATTTATGGAACTGATTTTTGAGTTCTGGAACTCGAGATATGATTTTTAAGGTGACAGTGACGCAGTTAGCTAGCCTGCCTGGAACAGAAATTAAATATTTCCAAGAGAGAAATAAGGGAAGTAAGCCCGGTAACACCACGTGTTCAAATCCGGTGACGGTCACGGGTTTGGGGTGTTACATTTATGATCTATTTTTATTGTTATAGATCCCGAGGAACAAATTCTGGAGGTTGATGGAGGAGAACGAAAGGTTTCGGAATAACCGGAACACGATACAGAACGAGTACCAGGTAAGTTCGAATAACTAAAAGTAAATTCATAATATACTTAATTGTATAATTTATGAATGTATGAGTATTATATTTGATGGTGGAATGAAACACCTATGAAATGTATTTTTGTTAATGACATGTGACAAATGTCCCGGTTGAGGTTGAAAAGGAAGTTCGATGGATGAAACATGTTTCATGTGATTTTGAGATCGTGCATGTGTTTCAGAAAAGATTTAGCCCAAACGGCTAATCCGTTGATCTCAATGATAGAAAGGATCTAGCCTTGACAGGTATTCCTTAAGTGATCAAGCCTCTCGAGAAATATATGTGTATAAAGGATTTAACTTAGGCAGGTAATCTGATTAGGGTCTGAATTTAGCCTGGACTGGTCATTCAAATTTGAGCTCATTAAGGATGTTTGTCACTATAAGGGATTTAGCCTGGACTGGTAATCCCAACATCACCTTATGAGTTTACGATACGGGGATTTAACTTGGACTGGTAATCTCGCCGTAGAATGTATGGTTCACGGGAGTGCATGTTTGAAACAATCATTCCTAAGAATTGACGGTAAAAGGATAGTCCATCCAGATTGCCTAGAAACTCAATGGGATTAATATGGAATATAAAGATGAAACGGTGAATGGTGAGCTCATCTAATGATAAATTACATGATGTATTATGATTGTGACTAACTTGTGGATTGAATGCAAGTGCTAAGGAAACCATTTCATTCTAGTCAATTTTATTGCTTATTATGATTGTTTGTTAATTATCGGTCAGTTTACTTTCTAGTTATCCGAACTTACTAAGCATGAAAATGCTTACCCCTCTCTTTTCCTTGTCTTTCGGAGCTCAAGGACTTGTAAAGGATAGAAGATGGTTGGAGAGTCAACACACTATCAACTAGTCCAGCTTTGGTACATAGATACTTTATTTTGTTCAATGGCATGTATAGGTATTTTTGGGTCATTTTGTCATATGTGTCATTTGGCTAGCAATGTGAAGGCTTGAATGTTATGTCTATTCATTTTGTGTATGGCCTTGATATATGGCCTGTATTGGTGTAGGTTACTATCCTACTAATCATGCAATTTTTACTTGTTGAAATGATTAGACGGTGTATTATGAATGAATATGATAAATGTGACCAATTCATTTGAAATTGGGAGGATCACAGTTGGCAATGAGTTAAAAGACAAGCCGAATACGATATTGTGATTAATGAGACTATAAACTTTAATACAAAAAGGGTGACCTAGCATGTGCAAAACCAATGATATGAGGTTTTCATGCAATTGAAAATTATGATAGAATTTGAGTGCAATTAAGGCATGTTACATATCAGTAGAAACTATAGCTGAGAGTGGGCAATTGAGGGTGACCAAAGGCTTGAAAAGTAGCCTAATAAGGTCTACACGGGTAGACACACGGATCTCCCTTGGGCGTTTGGTATGACTGTGTGTCCCCTACACCTAAAATTTTAAGTCAGTGTCGAACACGGGCTAGACACACGGGCGTGTGTCTTGGCCTTAGCCGTGTGATCTAACAGAATGCTCAAGTTTTGGGTACGAGGTGACCACACGGGTATGTCCCATTGTACACGGGCGTGTGTACGATCTCAACACAGGCATGTAAGGTATTAAACTATAAGTTTTCCTCAGATCTTTATTTTGATCCCGAACCTTTCACAATGTTTTTTTAGGGCCTCGTAGGCCCAAAATTGGGACACTACAATGTTAGTGGATTTGTTTTGAGTTGAAACGAAATTTTATAACTCGTATTTTCTGTTTATGCTGGCATATATGTCTAGTAACGCCTCGTACTTGTCCCCGATCTCAGGTACGGGTAAGGGGTGTTACATTTAGTGGTATCAGAGCTATGGTTTAGTCGGTTCTAAGACTACCGTAGAGAGTATTGGATTTCACTATACATGCCATTATTTGAACATTGATAGTGTGACATCTCCTAACCGTTTAAATTGTTTTTGAATATAGTAAATGTCTTCCAATCAAGCACAAGATGAGTCCGAGGGAGCCGAGAGCCATGCTCCAGCTTCCGTACATCAAACTGTTTCTAGTAGTAATAGAAGGTCTATGTCTGAAGGCCGGGAATAGGCCAAGGCCTCCTTCTTCGAAATGATGGACAAGTGATTTGGGGATTACTTGAGGATTCGCCCCAACATATAACGACCTCCTCTGCCTCCTAACCAACCTAATGAGGAAGTAACACGAGTTATGGCACCTATGAGAGTTGGTAAAGCCCCTGTAGACAAGCTTAGAAAGTATGGGGTTGATGAATTTAGAGCTAAGGTTGATGATGATGCTGAAAGAGCCGAGTTCTAGCTTGAGAATACTACAAGGGTATTAGATGAATTGTCGTGCACACCTGAGGAGTGCTTAAAGTGTGCCGTGTCCCTCCTAAAGGATACTGCATACCACTGGTGGAAGACTGTATCTTCCGTGTTGCTGAAGGAAAACATTACTTAGGAATTTTTCCAAGCAGAGTTTAAAAAGAAATACATCAGTCAGAGATTCTTAGACTCTGAGTGAAAAGAGTTCCTGGAACTCAAACAAGGAAATAAGACTGCAGCAGAATATGAAAGGGAGTTCGTAAGGCTAAGTCAATATGCAACTGAATGGGTCCAAATTGAGCCAGAAATGTGTAAACGCTTCGAGGAAGGTTTAAATGAGGAAATCAAGTTGTTGATCAAGATTCTTGAGATACGAGAGTTCGCTGCATTAGCTGATTGGGCCAAGAAGGCCGAAGAGCTTAATAATGAAAGAAAGCAAGCTAAGAGAGAAGCTCAAGTTTCGAGTAAGAGGTCCAGCGGTAAGACACTCTCATTTCCTACGAAGAAACCAATGAGCCAGCATGAACGCTCCACTTCATCGGTAGGATATTCGGGTAAAGTTAAAGACTCCAAACGATGAAATTAAAGGTCTTCCTCCCCGATGGTGACTAGTGCGGGGAGTGCAGATGACCAAAAGATGAAGTGTAAAAGTTGTAACAAATTCCACTCTAGAGAGTGCCGGATGGAGAGCGGTGTATGTTTCAGATGTGGTTCTCTTGATCACTTTCTTAGAGACTGCCCAGAACGAAATGAAAATGAAGTGGAAGTGACTCCGAAGTCGAGTACTCCCATTACTCAAGGTAGACCTTCGAGGTACCCTGGAAGTGCTAGTGGCAGTCGAGTCGCGGCTAAAGACACTGCAAAATTAGAGGCTCGAGTCCCAGCGAGAACAAATGCAATACGCGCTCGAGAGGAAGCCTCTTCTCCCAATGTCATCATGGGTACTTTTTCTCTTTTTAATACATGTGTTATTGCCTTAATTGATCTGAGGTCGACACATTCATACATTTTCATGAGATTGGTGTCCAGTATGAATATATCTATTAAACCTACGGAATTTATCATCAGAGTGTCGAATCCATTAGGTAAGTCAGTTCTTATGGATAAAGTCTGCAAGAACTGTCCTTTGATGATTCAGGGTCATTTTTTTTCAGCTGACATTATGTTGTTACCTTTTGATGAGTTTGGCATAATAATTGGTATGGATTGGTTAGCCCTGCATGATGTGATTGTAAACTGTTGTAGTAAGTATATCGTATTGAAGTGCCCAAATGGTGGGACCTTAAAAATTGATTCTAGAGAATTAGATACGTTACCGGTTGTAATTACCTCGATGGTTACTCAAAGATATATGAGAAAAGGCTGCGAAACCTATCATGCTTTTGTACTAAACACTAAAGAAACGAAATTGAAGATTGTGCCCGTGCCGGTAGTGTGTGAATATTTAGATGTATTTCCAGAGGAATTACCCAGACTACCCCATGAAAGAGAAATAGAGTTTGGCATTGAATTGATACCAGGGACAACTCCTATTTCAATTGATCCGTATAGGATGGCACCAACCGAGCTGAGAGAGTTGAAAGCAAAGTTGCAAGAGCTGATGGATAAAGATTTTGCAAGGCCAAGCTTTTCACTTTGGGGTAAAGAAGAAAGATGGTTCAATGAGGCTATGTATAGACTATTGATAATTGAACAAGGTAACTATCAAGAATAAGTATCCTTTGCCAAGGATAGACGACCTGTTCTACCAATTAAGGGGAGCCATTGTATTTTCTAAGATAGACTTGGGGTCCGGCTGTGGCAGCCCTAATGTGACCCTAGTCGGAAAGTGGTTTTGGGACCACAAAACCGAGTCATAAAAATAATTAACCGTCATATTTGAAGCTTTTTATATGTATATATGCATGTGTGAAAATTTCATGTTTGAATTTTGTTAATTGTAAGTGAATTTTATTAAATAGAACTTGTGTGAGAAAATTTAGAAATGTGCTAGGCAAATGTTAAAATGGCCTATTGATGCATGTTAGAAATGCTTGTACTTGCATGTCAAATTGGCCAAATTCTAGATGGTGGCCGGCCATGTTATGGACTAAAGCATATTATAATTATTTTGTGTCAACATTTTATGCTAATAATTTTATGTTACAAAATGAAATAAGGAATAAGGTTAATAAAATACTAGTTAATGGGAGGAGAAACCAAAGTTTCTCCATCCTTGCTCCTCATTGCCGTACCTAGAAGAGAAAAGCTTTGAAAAATTCAGCTATGGTGGTTAGCTAAATCAAGGTAAGTTCAAGGATGATTCTTGGATTTTAGCATTTTTTTAGTTAGTCATTAAGTTCTTTGCTTAACCCATGACCAAAATTTGAAATGGTGTGGTGTCTTGAGCATTCGGTTTTAGTTATTAAAGGATGAGATTGGGTTATAGTCTTTATGTTTTATGAAGAATTGTTGAAGAGAAAATGTTCAAGAAATGGTTGTTGTTCATGTTATTTGGATGAAAAAGAAAATGGTAGTTAGGTGAAGTAGAGTCTAACAAATGAGCACATATGTGCATTAGTTGCTAAATGGAGAAAAATCGGCTAACAAGTTGTGTACTAAGGCCGAATATGATTTTGGATACTATTGGGCAATGTATGTGTTTTGAATTGATGGAATGGAGAGGATGCTTTAATTGTGTTATGAACAATTATATGTTAAATTAAGGTTTGCTAAGCTAGCTACTAAGGTGAAATGCAAATGTTAGCATTTGATTTGGTAATAATCTGCTTGGGGACAGCAGCAGTAAGGTAATTTTGGAAAATCACCATAATTTGTAGGAGTTGAATTAGAAGCTGAGTAAATTATGTCATTAAAGCTTGAAGAGTCTAGTTTCTTACAAAAGAAACTATAAAAACAAAAGAGTTACCGATCTTGAGATATTTGAAGTATTGTGGGGCTGAGTCAAAATGACTACTACATTCCCTGTTCTGTTTTTATAAAATCAGTATAAATTGTACAAAAATGGCCCTAAGATAAAATTTATGTGCTTAGACTCCTTAATGAGTCTAGTTTCAAATTAAATAAACAAGAACATATTTTGAATTCTGTACAACGATAAATTTGATTCGTAGTGAAGGATAGTCAGTTTAGTCAAATAGTGAAACAAGGTGAACTTTAAGAAAAATCTGGTATTATTGGGCTAAACTAAAAATTTTGAAAATTTTATGGATAATAGATAAATTAGTCTTCTATCAAGAAAATTTTACGGCAATTGATTTGGAGTTTCGTAGCTCCAGTTATAAAAACTTTAGTGACTGTTGCCCAGGAAGTCAGCTTATAGGGAAATTGTAATTATATTGTAAACATTAATGAAAATTTGCTAATGAATTATTTATTGATTTTTATAAAGCTTACTATAATCTATGTGTGTGAAAGTCGAATCTATATGTATTATATTCTGAAAGTAATACTTGAATAGTCGATTAATGACTAGTTTAAAATTTGTTGAACTTAAGCTCAAGAGCATAGGGGGGCAATTTCAGATAAGGGAAAGGAAAAAGTAATCGAATAGCCGTTGAAGTCGTTCGACAACATTCGAGGTAAGTCTTCGAGTAATGAAACTTAGTTTATGATTTGATTAAGTCATGTAACACCCCGATCCCGTGGCCGTTACCGGAAATCGAACACGAGGTGTTACCGAGCTTACTTCATTTATTTCCCCCGAATTTTTTTTTCCAGACATGCTGGCTAACTGTATCGTAGTAGCTTTAAAAATCATATCTTGAGTTCTGAAACTCAAAATCCAATTCCGTAAATTTTTCCTGAAACTAGACTCATATATATATATGGTAAAATTTTTGTAGAATTTTTGGTTGGGCCAATTAGTACAGTTTATTCATTAAAGTCTCCCCTATTTCAAGGTGCGACTATACTGACCTCTGTGCATTTCAACTTAAATATCTCCCTGTACAGGGCTTCAATGCCTATACTGTTTGTCTCTAATGAAACTAGACTCGATGATGAATCTGTACATATAAGGTACGACCTCTAATTATCTCGATAAAATTTATGGTAAATTTCCTAAGTCAGAACATGGGATCCAGAAATCGCTCTGGCCCTGCTTATTGAGAATTTAAACATCTCTTAACATATAGCTCATATGGTCGTTTCGCTTCTTCCGTATGAAAATAGACTCATCGATATTTGATTACATAATTTATTCATTATTTAATTTCATTTCTACTATTTTTAGTGATTTTTCAATCTCACATCACTGCTGCTGTTTGCATCTGTTACTAGAGTGAACTATGCTTATTTCATGATTTTCCTTGGTCTAACTAATAATTCATCATACATGTCACCAATTATGACCATGACTAGCCATGCCAGAGGCTAATCATCACCGACCATCTCCCTACTACACTATAGCCATATCATGAGTATAGCACCGAAAATAAATCAGCCACGACATATGGCGTAATAATCGAGTAGACCTCAACCAATACTCAACCAAAACCGAATTACTAAGACTTGTGATCAAACATCATAAAACCAAATCCAACCGAACATTTATGCCATTTTCGCATGGCTAAAAGGTTACATACCAAATTTCAAACAAACATAATAGCCTATACATGCCGAAATGTTCTCCTAGACCAACTAAGAAGAAAATACCAAAAGTTGCTAGCCAGTGTGATGACTTCGACGACGGTCCCGAGCACAAAAAATGGATCAAGAACCTAAATAATCAACAAATAAGCACACCAAATGAGTACATAACTTAGTAAGTCATAAGCACTACTCTACCGTCCAACAATAATAATCATAAGTGAAAAACAAATAATACAAAATCAATTTTTCCAACCATAACAAACTATGCTACAATTTCTTAAATTTTTTTGGTTCGATCTCATGCCAAGTCCTTCAATCAAATCAAATGCCAAGTCAGCCCAATCGATTTAGATCCATTTCCTCAAGTTTGGAACAACGATGCACTAGATAAATTTATGCATACACCGCACAACCTCAATTTCGATATTTAGTTAGTAGCTCAATCACATACCTCGTTCATGCACAATTTATATCAACAACTGAATGTTGCACACATAGTGCTTATTATGTTCGCACACATAGTGCCATAGTAAATCGCACACATAGTGCCATAGTAAATCGCACACATAGTGCATTGGAGATTCCCTCATGCTTCAACCTCCCAATCGGCACACATAGTGCCACATAATTTTGCACACATAGTGCCCTATGTTGTTTCATCATGGTAAAGCAATTTACTTAACTTAAATTGTACATATGGTCATATTAATAAGTAGGAGAATCACTCTGAAAATATCTATCCAAGGAGTTCTCACAAAAGTGCTTAAGGACTTACCTTGTGTTGGGTATAACGGTTCAACCCGGCTACTCGATGTCCTTGGCTTTGCCCTTGCTTGATTCCCTTCTTTAACTTCTCGGCTTAATAAATAAATTAACTAGTTTAATTATCTTGCTAAACATTTATAATTCAATTACACATGCATATGTATGTTTGTATATTCGGCAACCACTCTTACTAATTACCCATTTAGTCGATTATACACATAATTAAAGGTAACATCACGAATGGGCATACTTATGTATATATATATATATACATAACCGAATGTGCACCAAAAATTTGATTCAACATCACCTACATAATCACTTTGATGGCCGAATATACATATACATGTACAATGTCATCTATAACATCATCTAAACACCTAAATTCTTCTCATGCACACTTGATCGACTTTTTCCCAATCTAGCATAGCTTCACCTCTATTTGTAATATCATATAAATCCACATGTGACTACATTTCTTAAGTTCAACATCTTAATGCCCATTATAGCCACTCCTATAATCTAAATCTAAAAATCAGCAACATCCCCTTTCAACTATGTTAGCCGAATACTCATTCTCTTCTTAGTCCTAAATTCGGCACCTCCAACAAAATGACTTAACAACTTCAACTTTCATGCTAACATAACAAGCAACTTAACACATCCATATAACTAACATGTTAATAGCATCAAGGTATCAACTAAAATTTTAAGCTTCTTTGTCAAATCCCAACTCTCCAAAGAAGCCCAAATCCAACCATGGGATAGATAGAATTCAAACTAACAACCAAAAATATACATGAATTTAAAGGAATAACTTCAACATACCTCAACCTAGATACAAGTATGGCGAACTTCTCCAAAGCTTTTCTCTCTTTCTTTTACTTGGTTTTTCATTAAAGGATAGCAAGGATGAACACACCCTTTTTTTTTGTTCATTTTCTTATTATTAATCTTTATTTCTCCTCTATTTTAATTACTTACCAATATTAAATAATAAACAACATAATCTTGGAAGAATGAAGCCATGCTTGGCGGCCACTCAACATAATTTGGGCATTTTGACATGCAAACCCAAATTTTGATATTTCAATACTATTTGGTCCTTACTTATTTACCTATCAAAATTTTCTAAGTCTCTCAACTACATCCTTTCAAGCAAGATTCACATTCCTAAGATAAAAATTAAAACATCAAATTTTTATACAAGTACTACCACACATATAAGGTATGCAAATAAAATTTTGACTAAATTTTATGACTCGGTTTTGTGGTCCCGAAACCACATTCTGACTAGGGTCAAATTAGGGCTGTCACAAGTCATGTCATATAAGCATAACGAATAAACGGAGATATAATGATTAGTTTATACTTATGACGGGTGGCTGAATGTGTATAGAGATCATGTTAGAAAGCCACTCAAAATCATGCTCTTTGTATGTGGCTATTGAGCCGAAATTGGTAAGGTTTGATAAGTGTCTTGTGTTTGAGCTTTAGTAATGAAAATGAAATATGGATATGTCATGATTTATTGATATATGTGCATGAGTATTCGAATGATATCCGGGTTAAGTCCCGAAGGCATTTATGCTAGTGATTATATCCGGGCTAAGTCCCGAAGGCATTTGTGCTATTGATTATATCCGGGCTAAGTCCCGAAGGCATTTGTGCTAGTGATTATATCCGGGCTAAGTCCCGAAGGCTTTTGTGCTATTGACTATATCCGGGCTAAGACTCGAAGGCATTTGTGCGAGTTGCTATATCTGGCTAAATCCCGAAGGTACTTGGATTTGGAAGTGAGCGATCTTGCTGTAATAATTTCAATTAATACGCTCATAAAATCCAAACGATAAGGTATGTTTCGTATATGCATTGGAAAGGTTGATTCCTTTTAAATAGTATTCGCTCAATTGATTAACGAACTTCCAACCTCTAGTTAGGTTTGATTCCCTGTGTATGAATATAATGGTTGAAACGTGAAGTAAGTATGATTTTGAGAACATGCATATATGCAATTATTCATTTAGTCATATGAACGCTATACTTTAGTCATAAATAATTTCATTACTTGAACTTACTAAGCATTAAAATGCTTACTCTGTTACTTTGATTCTCTGTTTTATAGATTTTGTTCGTCAGCTATCGGACTCAGGAGTGTCAAAGTCGAAGTTGCCCACACTATCAAAGCCCTTTTGGTACTCTTTTAGTTGAACTCTGATAATGGCATGTATAGGGCTGCCCTTTTGTTGTTAGTCAAGTACTTTGGTATTGTATATATTTGGATAGCCATGCGAAAATGGCTTATATATTTTGAGCATAGCGTTATAATCATTTTGTATATATATGGTTATTGAGAGGTGTGGAAATGCTTGGCAATGATTAGCCATTGGAATGGTTAATCACGTTCATATTTTTGTGCTATGTATGTTAAAGGGCTAGTTGAATCATGGAAATTATGAAATAGGTAAAGTCTACCTTAAAAACAGATCTTGACAAAGAAGAAGTGATGTGAATTTGAAAATCACTAAAAATAGTAGGAATAGAATTAAATAGTGAATAAATTATGTAATTGAACCTTGATGAGTCTATTTTCATATGGAAGAAACGAAATGATCATATGAGTCGTAATTTAAGAGATGTTTAAGTTTTCGTGAAATAGGGCCAGAGCGATTTCTGGATCCCCTGATCTGACTTTGGAAATTCACTATAAATTAACCAGAGATAATTAGAAGTCATGCCCTATATTTACAGATTCCTCTTCTAGCCTAGTTTCATTAGAAACAAACGGCATAAGATTGAAGCCCTGTATAGGGAGATATCTAAGTCATAATGCATGAAGGTCAGAGTAGTCGAACCCTAAAACAGGGGAGACTTTAACTAATAAACTGTACTAATTGGCTCTACCAAAAATTCTAGAAAAAATTTTGTAGATGGAAATATGAGTCTAGTTTCAGGAAAAATTTACAGAATCGGGTTTCGAGTTTTGGAACTCAAGATATTATTTTTAAAGCGACTGTGATGCAGTTGGCTAGCTTGTCTGGAAATTTTAAAATGAACTGTGTAAGCAAATGAATTAAGTCCGTTCACACCTCGTGTTCGACTCCGGCAACGGTCTCGGGTATGGGGTGTTACACCGGCTATTATCAGTTGTGAGTTAGAGAATCGGATGTGCCTAAGATGGCTTTTAGAACAAGGTATGGTCACTATGAATTTCTTGTCATGCAATTTGGGTTGACGAATGCACTGACCGTATTCATGGATCTAATGAATAGAATCTTTCGACCATACTTGGATAAGTTTGTCATTGTGTTCATTGATGACATTTTGATTTATTTCAAGGATGAGACGAAACATACAAAGCATCTGAGAACGGTGTTGCAAACCTTACGGGAGAAACAATTATATGCTAAGTTTAGCAAGAGTGAATTTTGGCTCTGAGAGGTAGGATTTTTGGGTCACATTGTTTCGGGTGAAGGCATCCGAGTTGATCCAAGTAAGATCTCTGCTATTGTCGATTGGAAACCGCCTAAAAATGTAACTGAGGTTAGAAGCTTTTTGGGCTTAGATGGTTACTACCGAAGATTTGTGAAAGGATTCTCCATGATAGCAACTCCAATGACAAGGTTGCTACAGAAAGATGTTAAGTTCGAACGGACAGATAAGTGTTAGTAAAGTTTCGAGAAGTTGAAAACATTGTTGACTGAAGCTCCAATCTTAGTATTACCTGAGCCGGGAAAAGAGTTTGTGGTCTACAGTGATGCATCCTTGAATGGACTGGGTTGTGTACTCATGTAAGATGGCAAGGTGATAGCCTATGCTTCACCGTAGTTAAAGCCACACGAGAAGAATTATCCGACACACGACTTAGAACTTGCCACTATTGTTTTTGCCTTGAAAATATGGAGGCATTATTTACACGGTGAGACTTGTCATATATTTACGAACCATAAGAGTTTGAAGTATTTGATGACTCAAAAAGAATTAAATTTGAGACAGTGGAGATGGTTAGAATTTATTAAGGATTATGAGTTGATCATCGATTATCACCCGGGAAAGGCAAATGTGGTCGCTGACGCATTAAACAGAAAGTCCTTGTTTGCATTGAGAGCCATGGATACTCGTTGGCATTGCTCGATGATGGTTCAATTTTGGTAAAGCTTGAGGCAAGATCGACATTTCTTCAGGAAATTTGTGATGCCTAGACTAATGATAGTGACTTGTAAGCTAAAAGAGATCAGAGTGATTCGGATATCGAGTCAGATTTTTGGGTTGTTTCTGATGGATGAGATAGGGTTCGTGTGCCCAAAAATGATGAGCTTATTCGAAAAATTTTGCGAGAAGCACATGATAGCCATTTGTCTATCCATCCGGGAAGTACCAAGATGTACAATGATTTGAAGAAATTGTACTGGTGGAAAGGCATGAAAAGAGACATCTCCGAATTTGTATCGAAGTGCCTGATATGTAACACCCCCTACTCATATCCATTGTCAGAATAGGTACGAGGCATTACCGGAGTTTATTGAACATTTTCAGATAATTCTGAGTCATTTATTATTCATATTTTGAAAATAATCATAACGTCTCTCTATTGGGCCCTTGAAGCCCCAAACATACATTAAAAACCAACCGGAATTAAATCGGGATCATAAAAAAATTTGGCCAAATCTTAAATATTTTCATCGAAGTATTTACCATTTCAATGCTTCTTATAATTAAACATGTTATCATTCAATCAATAGCTTGACACTTGTCTAAGCGTCAAACAACATCATTGTTAGTATACTTGCACATATTTCATATAAATTCAACATTGATATACTTATTTTCTCGGCATGTCACGCTTGAGTTTAATAATTGTCTTTACTTACATAATTTCCTTGTATCAACATATCAAAAATAATCATATATGTACATGTCATGAAACATATCATTCTCTTACCGTTTCTTCATAAGTATATATCAATCATTTCATTATATCAATATTTCATGCTCCATTATTTCCATTTATTTTATGTATATTTGTTACGGTAAAGTTTATATCAAACTTAACATAAATTATATTCCATGTACTTATTCTTATTTCGTTTATCTATCTACTTATTCTTATTTCGTTTATCTATCTTCATAATTATTTCATACAACTATTTTGTACATACATTTCCATATGACCAGTTCTTGTAAACATTTCACACAACCATTTCATATAACCATTCGTCATCTGATACATATTACCTAAATATCAATTGTTCAATAGATGTCATCGCGTCTCCCATCCACGGCCTTATTTATCTTTGACATGATGCCATGGTGTCTTTCAACTATGGTCTTTCTCATTTTTTGTCAGGTTGCCATGGTATCTTTCAACCATGGTCTTATTCATTCCCGTCATGTTGCCATGGTATCTTTCAACCATGGTCTTACACATTTTATATCCTGTTGCCATGGTATCTTTCAACCATGGTCTTACACATTTCATATCCTGTTGCCATGGTATTTTTCAACCATGGTCTTACACATTTCATATCATGTTGCCATGGTATCTTTCAACCATGGTCTTACACATTTTATATCCTGTTGCCATGGTATCTTTCAACCGTGGTCTTACACATTTCATATCATGTTGCCATGGTATCCTTCAACCATGGTCTTACACATTTCATGTCAGAAAGCACACTCCCGCAAACCTCATCCTTACAGCGGGATTACCAGTCCAAGCTAAATCCCCTGTAATATAAACTCATAGAGTATTGTCGGGATTACCAGTCCAGGCTAAATTCAGACCCTAATTCGGATTACCCATCTGGGCTAAAACCATTTTACACGTATTCTTTGGGAGGGCTATATCAGAATAGGATCACCCGTCCGGGCTAGATCATTTTTACCGTCAATTCCTTTTCCAATGATCCATCGAATTCTATTCCATTCAACCAGGATTTATTTTCAATTTATATCGAGTATTATCAATATTTCATCAATTATCATGAATTGAACATTCAAATCATATTTTCATCACATAACCACATATTTCAAGTATTTAAAAATACAATTCAAGTTACATAAACTTACCTTATTGCTTGTTTGTGTTTATAATTTCATTAATCCGATATTTTTATTTTCCACGATCAATTCTCGTATTTGAGTCGTCAGGATCTTTATAAATAAATTTGATCATCATTTTCATTCATTTCATATTCTAATGCATTTAATTAATGCTCTAGGCAAAATTACCATTTTGCCCCTAAACTTTTAATTAATGATGATTTCATCCTTAGGGTCAGGAAAATAAAATCCTTGCAATTTAATCCTTATTTCCAGCTATTATTCTCATACATATTGATAACAGTCCATGAATTCTATAAAATATCAGAATTTTCCATAATTTCAACTCTTTTTAATTTAATCCCTAAAACATGTTTTCCCTCGATCTTGAACTAAATTAATAATTTCATTCAATTTTATAATTTAAATAATAAAATAATCCATTTCATGCAATTTGGTCATTTCTGACATTTTTACAAAATTACCCATAAAGTTTTACTTGTATTCAATTTAGTCCCTGAGCCTAAAATATGCAAATTAGCCATGCTAGATGAATATTCATACATATTTTTCCTCCTCCTCTTCTCCATTCCACATCCTTAATGTATATACACACTTGTAAGTAACATTATCTATAATTTTTATTATTTACTTTTATGAATATTCAAGCTATCTATCTATGTCATAATCACTAAATTATTTATATCTGGAGATATAGAACTCAAAATTAAGATCCGCTAATTTTTCCTGAAACTAGACTCATATATCTTTTTTTCATAAAATTTTCAGAATTTTTTGTTTTTCCAATAAGTACAGTTTATTCTTTAAACTCACCCTTATTCTGCTGTCTGACAGTTGTGACCCTTCTTCACTAAAAAATTAAATATCTCCTCATACAGAATTTGAATGATGTTCCTGTTTGTTCTCTTGAAAATAGACTCATTCAGGATTCTAAATATATAAATTTAAGCCCATAATTATTTTTATCCAATTTGTTTTAATTTTACAAAGTCAGAACAGGGGAACCCGAAATCATTCTGACCTTGTCTCACAAAATTCATCATATCTCATGATTTACAATTTCATTGCTTACATAATTTCTTCTATAAGAAACTAGACTTAATAAGATTTAATTTCATATTTTATTCATCCTATAATTAGATTTATACAATGTTTTATGATTTTTCAAAGTTAGACTACTGCTGCTGTCCAAAACTGTTTTAGTGCAAGATATTAATTACCATGTTATAACACCCTTATTTTCTTTTTCTACACCATTTCTCATCACTTTCTCTTATTTTCTCTTCACTAACATATCAAGAATATTGGACCTTATGTAAGAAAACTCTACTATTACATTATTTCCATGCTTTGTCAATAATAATAAACTTAAAAACATATTGAAATCTTGATGTACTTACCTTGTTCTATTTATACTAGTCTTTAACTTAATTTTCTCTCTCCTCCAGCTTCTATTTCTTGAATCCAACTTGATATTCTAACTCCTCATGGTCTCCTTAACATTTTTCTCTCTTAGTAGCTATGAAAGTTCTTTTGATTTCTAGGTTAAAATGGTGAATTTTTGGTGGAAGGACCAAATTGTAAAGAAAGAAAACTTCTTTTCTTCTTCCTCTCTCTCACGTTGGTTTGCATGGGAAAGAAAAGATGATGATTCTTCATCTTTCTTTCCTTATATATACTAAATAAAATAATAATAAAATAATAAAATATTATTTAAAAATCAATTTAAAGTATTAATAAACTAATATTTAGTTATTTATTTAATTTATCTAAAATATCTCCAACATCATCATTGTCTCTAGATTTCTCTCTCTTCCAATTGACCATTTTGCCCTTAGTGATCTTTTAAAATTCCATTCTTGAGTCATCACTTAATTTGGTAAAATTGCAATTTAGTCCCTCATAATTAATTCTTCACCTATTCAATTTGCTCCTAATTCATCAATTTTCCTTGGTTTCTAGATCATTCCACCCTTAAATATTTGCACTATTAGTCCTTCAAATTTTCATATTTACATTTTAATCCCTCAAATTTTGAGTATTTACTCTTGGCCACAAAACTTTTCTCACTTTTACAATTTAGTCCTTTCTTAAATTAGTATATCATAATATACTTCCCAGTGACATAACTCAAATTTTCCTCTTCTTGTCACTTTATTTCCTTATTTTACTATATTAAGGATAATATCTTACTGTAGAAATTTTTAGGGTGTTACATGATATGCTAACAAGTCAAAGCAGAACATCAAGTACCTTCAGGATTGCTACAACCCATAATGGTTCCCAAATGGAAATGGGACATAATTAACATGGATTTTGTGACAGGATTACCATTGACCCTGAAAGAGAAAGATGCTATATGGGTTGTGGTGGATAAATCGACAAAGTCGGCTCATTTTATTCCTGTAAAGACAGATTTCTGACTTGATAAGTTGGCCGACTTGTATGTATATGATATTTTGAGATTCCATGGTATACTACTAAAGATAATTTTAGATAGAGACCCGAGATTCAGTTCGAGATTCTGGAAAAAGTTGCAAGAAGCTTTGGGTACAAAATTGAATTTTAGTATAGCTTTTCACCCACAGACTGATGGTCAGTCTGAGCAAATGATACAAGTCCTTGAGGATATGTTGCGATGTTGCATCCTCAAATTTCAAGGTAGCTGGGAAAAGTATTTGCTATTGGTAGAGTTTGCCTATAATAATAGCTTTCAAACGAGGTTGAAGATGGCACCGTATGAAGCCTTGTATGGCAGGAAGTGCCAAAATCCATTGTATTGGACTGAACTCAAAGAGAGTCAATTTCATGGAATTGACCTAATCAAGGAAACTGAAGAAAAGGTTAAAGTGATTCGTGACTGTTTAAAAGCGGCATCGGATAGGCAAAAGCCATATGCTGATTTAAAAAGAAAAGAAATTGAATTTCAAGTCGGAGATAAAGTATTCTTGAAAGTATCCCCATGGAAAAAGGTATTGAGATTTGGCCGAAAAGGCAAGCTGAGTTCGCGATTTATTGGACCATACAAGATCATTAAAAGAGTTAGACCATTAGCTTATCGATTGGCATTGCCACCTGAAGTGGAAAAGATTCACGACGTGTTTCATGTATCCATGTTAAGGTGATATCGATCAGACCCCTCTCATGTAATTTCACGAATTGAGATTAAAATTAGACCGGACATGACTTATCGTGAGGAACCGATCAAGATTTTGGCTCGTAAGGTTAAACGGCTGAGAAATAAAGACGTGGCTTTGGTAAAAGTCTTATGGCACCGACATGGTGTGGAAGAAGCTACATGGGAGCCAGAAGAAACCATGAGAAGTCAATATCCGAATCTGTTTACTGGTAAGACTTTTGAGGACGAAAGTCCCTAAGGGGGGAGAAATGTAACATCCCGAAATAGGGCCTAGTCGGAACAGTGGTTTTGGGACTACAAATCCGACATCAAAATATTTATTTTATGATTATTATGAGGTCTAGAAAGTGAGTATAGGTATGTGTTAAAGTTTCATGAAGAAATTTTATGAATAAGTGCCCAATTGGAAATTTGGGACTAAATTGAATAAATTGCAAATCTTGGATTTTAGAAGCAATTTGTATGAAATTTCTTTAGATTATAAATTAGAAGGTCTTGAGGAGAAATTTTCCCAATTTCTAAGTTTTTGGACAAAAATGGGTCTGTATGGATGAAATTTTAAAGAAAGGGCATAAGGGCATTTTGGTCATTTGGCATTTTAATGAAATAAAATGGGAAAAAGAAGGCAAAAGTCAGCCATTTTCTTCTCCATGGCTGCTGAAAATTGAAGGGACACCATAGCTAGGGTTTTCAACATTTTCAAGCTCAATAGTAACTGGTCCCAAGCTCCGTTTTTAATGTTCTTCGTATTTTTGAAATCTCGGTAGCTTATTCTCTCTATTTTTACCCATATTTCATGCTAGGATTCATGTTTAAAAATTTACCCATGTATGAGTTACTTGTATTTTGATGGTTTATGGAGGAATATGAAAGTTGGGTGAGTGTTAAACATCTTTTTCTAAGTGGTTTTCATGAAAAACCCCTAAAAGGACTTTTTTGAAAAAGGTGTAAAATGTGGTAGAAATGAGAAATAATGGAAAATGTGGGCTGTCATAAGAGGGAAAAACATTTGGCTAGGCTTGGGTAAGGTAGAAATTGCATGTATTTCATTATACGAGCCTAGGGACTAAATCATAACAATGTTAAAGGCTAGGGGCAAAACGGTTATTTGAATCAGGGGTGAAATTTAGTCTTGAAAATTATAATTTGAGGTGTTAATGATCTATTTTTATTGTTATAGACCCCGAGGAACAAATTCTGAAGGACGATCTTGGAAAACGAAAGGTTTCGGAATAACTGGAACACGATACAGAACGAGTACCAACTAAGTTCGAATAACTAAAAGTAAACTCATAATATACTTAATTGTATAATTTATGAATTTATGAATATTATATTTGATGGTGGAATGAAAAACCTATGAAATGTTTTTTTGTTAATGACATGTGACAAATGTCCCGATGAGGTTGAAAAGGAAGTTCGATGGATGAAACATGTTTCATGTGATTTTGAGATCCTGCATGTGTTGCAGAAAGGATTTAGCCCAGATGGGTTATCCGTTGATCTCAATGATAGAAAGGATCTAGCCCTGACGGGTATTCCTTAAGTGATCGAGCCTCCCGAGGAATATATGTGTATAAAGGATTTAGCCCAGACAGGTAATCCGATTATAGTCTGAATTTAGCCTAGACTGGTAATTCGGATCTGAGCTTATTAAGGATGTTTGTCACTATAAGGGATTTAGCTTGGACTGGTAATCCCAACATCATCTTATGAGTTTACAATACGGGGGATTAGCCTGGACTAGTAATCTCGCCGTAGAATGTATGGTTCACGAGAGTGCATGTTTGAAACGATCATTCCTAAGAATTGACGGTAAAGGGATAGTCCATCCAGATTGCCTAGAAACTCAATGGGATTAATATGGAATATAAAGATGAAACGGTGAATGGTGAGCTCATCTAATGATAAATTACATGGTGTATTATGATTGTGACTAACTTGTGCATTGAATGCAAGTGCTAGGGAAACCATTTCATTCTAGTCGATTTTATTGCTCATCATGGTTGTATGTTAATTATCAGTAAGTTTACTTTCTAGTTATCCGAGCTTACTAAGCTTGAAATTGCTTACCCCTCTCTTTTCCCTATTTTTCAGAGCTCGAGAACTCATAAAGGTTGGAAGACAGTTGGAGAGTCAACACACTATCAACTAGTCCAGCTTTGGTACATAGATACTTTATTTTCTTAAATGGCATATATAGGTATTTTTGGGTCATTTTGTCATATATGTAATTTGGCTAGCAATGTAAAGGCTTGAATGTTATGTCTATTAATTTTGTGTATGGCCTTGATATATGGCCTGTATTGGTGTAGGTTGGTATCCTTATAATCATGCAATTTTTACTTGTTGAAATGATTACATGGTATATTATGAATGGATACGATAAATGTGCCAATTCATTTGGAATTGGGAGGATCACAGTTGGCAATGAGTTAAAAGACGAGTCAAATACGATATTGTGATTAATGAGACTATAATCTTTAATACAAAAAGGGTAACCTAGCATGTGCAAAAATAATGATATGAGGTTTACATGCAATTGACAATTATGATAGAACTTGAGTGCAATTAGGGCATGTTAGATATCAGTAGAAACTATAGATCAGAGTGGGCAATTGAGGGTGACCAAAGGCTTAAAAAAAAGCCTAATAAGGTCCACACGGGTAGACACACGAGCATGTGTCCAAGCCGTGTGTGACACACGGATTGCCCTTGGGCATTTGGTATGACCGTGTGTCCCCTACACCTAAAATTTTAAGTCAGTGTCCAACACAGGCTAGACACACGGGCATGTGTCTTGGCTGTGTGAATCTAACAGAATGCTCAAGTTTTGGACATGGGGTGACCACACGGGCGTGTTCCAATGTACACGGACGTGTGTATGATCTCAACACGGGCGTGTGAGCTGTTGAACTATAAGTTTTCCTTAGATCTTTATTTTGGTCCCGAACCTTTCTCAATATTTGTTTAGGGCCTCGTAGGCCCAAAATTGGGACACTACAATGTTAGTGGATTTGTTTTGAGTTGAAACTAAATTTTATAACCCGTTTTTTCAGTTTATGCTGGCATATATGTCCAGTAACGTCTCGTACTTGTCCTCAGTCTCGGGTACGGGTAAGGGGTGTTACATAATGTAAAAACTAGTCCTTATACATGCCACTCAGTTGAAAGTGTTTAATACACGTATGACAATACTCTAGAGTTGATAGCTTGATAGTGTGATGCTGCCTCCAATGATCTCCAACCCCGAGCCAACCTGAGAACACTAAGGAAATGGAGAGGAGGGAGTAAGCTTAAAGCTTAGTAAGTCCATATGAAAATAATAAGCAATAACAACTAGTTTCCTTAGGCAATCAACCATAATGACACTTTTATTCATATTCTGGTTAAGCTATTTTCTCGAGCAGTAGTTATTAATTTATTTATATTTAGAGTTACAGAATTCCAAATTAAGATCCATTAATTTTTCCTGAAACAAGACTCATTTATCTTCTTACAATAAAATTTCTAGAATTTTTGGTCTAACCAATAAGTACAGTTTATTATTCAAAGTCTCCCCTGTTTCGCTATTTGACAGCTTTGACCTTTCTTCACTAAAATTTATTTATCTCATAGTACGAGACTTGGATAATGTTCCTGTCTCTTTCTCCTGAAAGTAAAATCATTAAGGATTTTATTCATATGATTCGTAAGTCATAATTATTTTTGTACAATTTCTAGTGATTTTTCAAATTCAAAATAGGGGATTCCGAACTCATTCTGACACTGTCTCACAAGAATTCAAATATCTCATCATATGAGATTCCTTTACTAGCACCATTTCCTTTATCGGAAACTAGACCAAATGAACTTTAATTTCATATTTTATTTAGTCTCTAACAAAAGTTCCACTAGTTTTGGTGGATTTTCAAGTTCGGACTATTGCTCTGCCCAAAACTGTTTCTGTGCAAATTCGTAGTAACTATCATAAGCTCATTGATCATGGACTCATCATTTAATGAAACCCATATCTCCTTGCACAATGTAATTTAACATGATATTACAACAAAATTCATAATCATAAGCATAAGGATGGTTCATCTTTCAAACCTTTTTACTTATTTATCATGTATACACATACATATGCATGAATTTGCCTACTCATCATTTATCACATTTCAATAAGGCAAATGTACGTACCTGTACATATCCGTAGCATATCAATTCACTTTACCTTTATTATCGCACCCATCTCGGGACTTTCATCACATTATTCATTATAATACCTGTTGAATTTCTCAGAAAAATCGATGGATAATCTATTTACCGTCAAGTAATACAAGTGATCATCTCGAGTATGCACTCCCGGAACCTCACATCTTATGGCGGGATTACCAGTCCAGGCTAAATCCATAATGCACACATATTTTTTGGAAGGCTCGATCACTTAAGGAACACCCGTCCGGGCTAGATCCTTCCTATATTTGAGATCAACGGATTACCCGTCCAGGCTAAATCCTTTTTCTACAATACATGCAGGATCTCAAGTCATGTAAGCCATGGTTTACCCATCGGATTTCCCTTTTTATTCAACTGAGATTTTTCTCTTTTCATCAAGTATCTCATTATGCATAGTTGATCATGCAATGTACATCCAATTCAACACATTTCCATGTTTATTTAGACATTAGTCCATGAATAAACATGGTATTGCATACAATTATATTTAGGCATTTGTTACAATATATAATTTTTATATCAACTAAATAAATATCCATCACACTATGCTCACACATCAATTTAAGTTCAAGTACGAACAATAATATTGTTACATTATCATTGACATATGAACTTACCTTGGTTTCGAGCACGACTATTTATTTCGAGTTAGTGCTTAACCTTGTTCAACCTCGTTCTTAGCCCGAATCTTGTTTTCCTTGATCTATAATATCATATTTAGCATACTAATTAGTCACATTATTCCTAAGGGTCCAAAAATCTAATTTTTACAAATTACATTTTGACCCCTAAATTTTCATATATTTGCTCTTTTGCGCCAATGCTCGTAAAATGATTTTTATTCAATTTCCTTGCATTTCAAGCCTAGCCAAATTATTTTCATAGCTATGGCAGCCTCCAATTTCTACTAAATCACTCTTTTATGACTGATTTATAACTTTTACGATTTATTACTTTTTAAGCATTTTTACCAAAAATCACTTAACAAAAGTCGTTTATTACACACCGAGTTCATATTCTACCATTAAACATCAAAATACATGCATATCATTCATGGGTAAATTTTTAAACATAAACCCTACCTCAAATTAATGGTAGAAATGAGTAGAGCATGTTACCGGGATTTCAAAAATGTAAAGAACATAAAAAACAAGGCTGGAATGCACTTACTATTGAGCTTGGAAGCTTGAAAACCCTAACCATGTCTTCTCCCATGCAATATTCGGCCATAGGTAAAAGATGGACAATAAATTTGGCTTTTGTTTTGTAACACCCCGAATTTGGGCTTAGAAGTATTGGGCCTTGAGTGTGGGTTCGTAAGGAGGTTTTATATAGGTATTTAATTGTGCAATGAAATGACACAATTAAATGTTTGCTTTAGTGGTTAATGGCTTTGTGAAGTGTTAAAGAAATCTTGGGTTCAAACTTGGGCTTTAGCAAAAAAATTTTGGTATTAAGTGAAAAAAAAACCTGGATGCTTGGATGAGGATTTTTAAATTATTGTGTTAAATAAATGACACAAGGAAGCTTGTAGTCTAGTGGTTGTGGCGTCATTAAGGTTGTATGGGAGCCTGGGTTCAAGCCTTGGCTCTTGCAATTTATTTTGGGTTTTTAAAGGGAACCTGGACTTTGGCCTTTAGACCTTATAATTAATTGGGGATAAAATATGACACAAAAGCCTTGTGGCTTAGTGGCAAGGAGCATGTGGAGCATTTAAGGAGAGCATAGGTTGAATCCCATGGCAAGCAAGGAGCATTTATTTTGCTAACGGGGCAAGAGTTGGTGTTGAATTTAAACTCTAATGTTGGAGGATCCCACATCGGGAAGCTAACATAAGAGTGGATGCTGGTCGGCTTTAAATAGAGAGAACCATGAGGAGAGTAGAGGTACCTTTCTTGGTGATCCCTTTCATTTGTATGGCGTGCTCGTTTGGGTTGGGCGTCGGCTAAGAGTGCTCGGGCGTGGATTAACTCCAGTCTCCTATCGGTGTGTATTTCTTACTACTCTAGGCTGTAGGATGGCTACTTCGGGCCGTGATGGGCCGAAAGGGGTCATGTGGGCCTCCGGGCCCAATTGGATAAGTTATTTGATTGTGTAGTAAATATTGGGCTAGGCTAGGTGAATCTCATATTTGTGGCTAGATTTGGGCTAAAAGGGCCACACGAGCATGTGGGCCCATTTGGTAGAGAATAGGCTTTAGGCCCATTCGTATTGTTATCCATGTTTAGAATACTTGGTTTACCAATTCTTGAAATGCCCTCGATTTGTAAAATTACCGTTTTACCCTCGATTTACATAATTACCGTTTTACCCCTGATTTACATAATTATCGTTTTACCCTCGACTTACAGAATTACCGTTTTACCCCTAATTTACATAATTACCGTTTTACCCCTGATTTACATAATTATCGTTTTACCTTGATTTACAGAATTACTGTTTTACCCTCGATTTACAAAATTACTGAAATACCCTTAGTTTGTAGATTTACCAAAACACCCTTGTAGGATGAAATGACTAAAATACCCCTATTAGGTAAAGTGACCGTAAAGCCCCTGTAGGGTAAAGTGACCGTGATACCCCTGTATGGTAAAATGACGAATATGCCCTTATGTTCCGTATGGTGATGTGCTTAGGATTTACATATATTAATATTGGATTAGTTAAGTTTGAGTGGCGGTGGTGGTTATCGTGGCGATTGACTTTGGAAGCGTTTCAACTTCAACCCATAATAGGTGTGTACTAACGCTCGTAATAGCTTAGATTAATATTTCTTTGAAAAGTGAAAGCTTCATACTTTAGTGATTCGGAATTAATATTTAGATCTATTTTCTCGCATGTTTAAGTTGGATTCTACAAGATATGGGGTAAGAAGGTATTTGGAGCGTTCTTCAACGAGTAGATCTCTTGGTAAGTATTGAACCTTCTTTCCATTTGTATCTTGTGGTTTAAGAAAAGTGAAAACCCTCTCGTCGACTAAGGCTAAAAGGGTTTTGGTGTTATTTGGTTTGTTGGTGCTAGTGAGGATTAAAGGCTACCGATCGAGGAGTGTGAAAAGCTTGGATCATCGGAGTGACTAAATCTAGTCATCAACTTGGCAAAGGTATGAACCCAGGGCCATTGTGGATGGTGGCGAATGTGTAAGTGATGATAATAGGTAGTTTTCGATTTGGTTTAATATTAACATGGTCTAATCTATAAGTGGTTGATTATAGGAGAAATCGCATAGGAGATCTCGTCAAGGAATATCGCAAATCAGGTGTGTAACGAACCCTTTTTCATAGCTTAAAGCGATAAAATGCCGAAAAGCCGAAATGCCGAAATTCTGGCATTTCGAGGACTTGTGAGCAAGGAAACGCTCACTAGTTAGTTAGAATCGATGAGACGATGATCGAGAATGATGGAAACGGTAAGAATGTGATTTTTGGCGTTCTTGGTAAGTTGGGCCTCGAGGGGCCGAAGTGGGGCCCATTGGGCTTTCGGGCCCATTTGGGAAAAAAATTGGTAGAAAATGGAAATCTGTTATATGGCATGATAAGACTGTTAAAACCGTTATGGAATATAGGCTAAATGGGCCTAGATGACGAAATTGGCTAAGTAGGGCCCATTAGGGGTTTTAGGCCCAATAACTCGATTTCGCTAAAAATGGGCCAGAATCACTGTTTGCACCCATGGATTGTTAGTAATCGTTAATGAACATGGAAACCCTAATTTTTGGTAAAATTATGAGATTACCCTTATACCATGAAAATGACCGTTTTGCCCCTAGGTAAAAATGACCATTATACCCCTAGGGTTTATGTATGATTTTAATACATGGGATGTTGATAAATATGGTATGTATGAGATGCACATGACATGTATGATATGCACATGATATGTATGATATGCACATGATGTAATCATAACGCATTGGGTTGGGTTTTATATGGATGGAGGAAGTGCAAAAGGGCTTATGCCCGATTATTAAAGGGCTTATGCCCCGCTTATTAAAGGGCTTATGCCCGATTATCAAAAGGGCTTATGCCCGATTATCAAAAGGCTTATGCCCCGATTATTAAAGGGCTTATGCCCTGATGATCAAAAGGGCTTACGCCCCAGTTATTAAAGGGCTTTTGCCCCAGTTATTAAAAGAGGCAAGGCCTCCAGTTATATGATAAAGCAGCTATGCTACCAGTGGAGAGTTATGGCGTGGTGGGTCGAGTTAATCCCCACATGGTGTGCTGGTTGGTACAGGTGGAGAGTAGCGGATGGTGGGTTGAGTAGTCTCCCCAAATGGGTTTGCATACATTCATTGGTATTTCATGTGATATTGAAATGGGCTTGCATTCTTTCATTGACATTATATGTGATATTGAAATGGGCCTATGGGCCATACCGTTTACAGTAAAGGCTTCAGCCTAGTAATATGAAATATGAAAAGGCTTCGGCCCAGTGTTATGAATTGTGAAAAGGGCTATGGTCCAGTACATGTTTGAGATTGGATTTGGGCTTAGACCCAACAGGCTGCTATTGTTTTGGGCTCTGAAGGGGGCTTGTTGCACACTGAGTTTCCAAACTCACCCCCTTTCCTTAACCTTGCAGGTGAGCCTTAATATAGGGACTTGGGCCGGAGGGGATTCAGAGTGGCCACGGTGATCGCTTTTGGACCTTTAAATAAGCATTGGTTTTCATTTAATTTCCTTTAATTATTATTTATTTTTGGGATGTAATAAGGCCATTTTTAACTTTTCTTTTATTTCTTCTCGAGATTATTTTATTCTTAATAACTTTAAAATTGGTTGATAATTGTTCAAATGGGCTAGACTTAGGACGTGTTTTCAAAGCGATACTTGTTTTCAAAATATCTCAACACCACGATTAATCGATTTATCAAAGACGTCCACTTAAACAAATTTAAACTCGATATAACAAAGTGTGGCTATGGTTGTGGGCATGTCTAGGATTGGATCCAATCAAAGAGCTTGGTACTTAAGCAGCCTTCATGGCTCACCTCCTCTATCTCGGATACCTACACGGTGCCCGACTTCCATACACTTTGTTAACTCAACAAAATATATGGTTTTAAAACACTAAAAAGCGGGCGTGGGTTTTTAACTCCGATGTGGCACGTCAGATTCGGCCATAATGTCTGGGCCGGGTTTGGAGTGTTACATTTATTGGTATCAGAGCTTAGGTTGCAACAACTCGACTGTGGATCGGGTTTAAAATTTTTTTTGAAAACTTAGGCCTAAGAAGGGTATTTTTGGAAATGGCTTTTGAAAAGTTCATTTTAAAGATGTTTTGCGGAGTATATATGTTAAAATGGTACAAGTTTTTCTGTTTTAAACAAGAGTTTCAAAATAAGGGTGCTTTCAAATCAAAATTTTTAAATTTCTACCCTCTATAAGCAAAAATATGGCTTTTTGAGTTTTAAATGGATTGGAGAAAGAAGTGGTGCACTGAATCCCCGGCACCAAGTCTGTAAGTATACTATCTTTTATGTTATGTATATGATGCTATGAATAGAACTGAGACCCTACTATGATACTCTAGATAGGGTAGAGCTGTAAAACCCTAGAATACTGAGACTATAGCTAGGCTTTGATTCTATGAAAATAGAAACTTGAAAATACTATCTCTGCATAAGACATATGAATAAATAGTAAAATTTTTGAGATCTTGGTAGTTATTTGATATGTGTACTGGTAATGTAGAGTATTGATATGGATTCTGAGGGTAAGTGTAACACCCTTACCTGATTCAAATCGTAGGAACAGGATATAAGGTATTACGAACATAACACATACCATTAAACATAATCGAGATATAAATATGTCATCCAATTTGATAGTGCATCGTATAACATATGTCTTGAACAATATTAGCCCACTTTAATGGCTTGTACAAAGTATCCGGTCGAAATCTTGTAACTAATATTTTAACCTAGACAAATATGACACGTAACAAAATAATTAAGCCTACTATACATGCCATAATTCAAAGCGTTTAGTTCAAATACCCTAAAGTATGATAGTGCGGGTAGATCTTCACGATCCTTAACTCCCGAGCAAGCAAGAACACTATAAGACAAAAGAGAGAAACAAAGTAAGCTTATAGCTTAGTAAGTAAGTATGTAAATACTAATTAAAGAATCTAACATGTTTACACAACAATTCAAGTTTATCTACTTTAACTTCACTATTCATTCCACTTTGATTTAGCTGTCTCTCTTGCATCATATTCACTAAATAAATCATAACTCGGGTTACAAAACTAAAAATTCAAATCCGTAAAATTTCCTGAATTTAGACTCATAAAGCTTTTTGCTAATTTTTTCTATAATTTTGGTTAGCCGATTAGTACAGTTTATTAGTTAAAGTTTCCCTGTTACACAGCTCGACTGATCTGACCTCTGTTCACTACGAATTGAATATCTCTCAGTACACAATTCAAACAACCATGAGATCTGTTTCATTTAAAACTAGTCTCAATAAGGAATTTAGGCATGTAAACTATATTTCTTAATTTTCTTTGTACAATTTTTAATGATTTTTCAAAGTTGGAACAGGGGATCACGTATTCATCCTGAGCAAGTCACATACAATTGTAAATATCTCAAAATATAGAATTCCTTTGCTTGCTCTGTTTCTTTTATATGAAAGTAGACTCATTAAGCTTTAATTTTACATCTCATTCAACCTCTAATTATATTCCTCCTATTTTTGGTGATTTTTCAAAATCACGTCACTGCTACCATCTAAAAACAGTTTTAATGCTAATTTCACTCTTTCACACATTCTTTATGCTACCCTCATTTTATCTTATATATGTATATACCACAAATCATTTTCACCACATTTCATTCACCATAAGTGTAGGTCCAAACCACAATATCACCACAAAACCATCCCGTTGAACAATTGGATCAATCCTCGATATTTAATGGTTTCAAAGACACACCCCACCATCATACTTCGTTTAGTTCGGCTCTCTTGTACACATGGTGAACACTTAGTACCACTCATGCGACCTAACCGATTTGTCTCGTAGCTCTCTTGTCTACATGGTGTCCTTCACTTGGAATCACGCATGTGACCTAGCTACATTTACCTTTCACGTAGCTCTCTTGTCTACATGGTGTCCTTCACTTGGAATCACGCATGCGACCTAGCTACATTTATCTTTCACGTAGCTCTCTTGTCTACATGGGATACATCTCGTATCACGCATGTGACCTAGCTACTACAGGGTGTCTCGTAGCTTTCTTGTACACATGATGTGCACTCAGCATCATACATGTGACCTAGCTACGCTCCTCTATTTCATTCGATCTCTCGAATGTTCAACCGGATCTCTCTCTATATTTATTTCCATTTTTCCAATAGTCGATTTACATTTTAACATCAGCTAGTATGTTTATATAATAGGCTGAAATATAAGAATGTACATGAAATTATTGTAATATTTACATACAAACTTACCTTGGTGCAAAATGTGGAAATTTTGCAATTTAGTCCAAAACTTTTTCTTCCCCTGCTTCGAGATCAATTCGCGTCTTTCTTGATCTATAATAACACATTTAGCTCATTTAATACTCATACTATTTATTTCAATCCAAAATCACATTATGGAAAAATTACATTTTGCCCCTAACTTTTACAAAATTACATTTTTGCCCCTAGGCTCGGAATTTAATTTCAGCCCTTATTCTTATGTTTTATGATATGCTGAACATTTTATCTTCTACAACAACATCAAATTCTCACTCTATCATATAGTTATGAACAATAGGTATTTTTACCGATTATCTTGCTTTTACTCGTTTTCACTTAAAACCGAGTAGCACAAGTTATTTAACATAATTTAAAACCTCATATTCTATCATAAAACATCAAAATACACAAATTTCACCTATGGGTATTTTTCCAAATGTGAACCCTAGGTTAAATTATTACTAGCATAAGCTTAATCGAGCTTAGGGATTCCAAAACGTAAAGAACATTAAAAGCGGGCTTGGAATCACTTACTATGGAGCTTGAAAATTGAAGAAACCCTAGCTATGGAGAGAGGAGAATTCGGCAGCAACTAAGGAGGATGATGATCAATTTTGTGTTATTTTTCCCATTTTATTTCATTTAATATCCAAAAGACCAAAATGCCCTCCTTACTAAACTTTCAAAATTCCTTCCATGTCCTAATTTTGACCATGAATTTAAAATTGGTCAAATTGCTATTTAAGACCTCCTAATTAATATTCCAAAACAATTTCATACTAAAACTTCCGGGATGTAAATTTTGCAACTTATTCGATTTAGTCCCTATTTTCAATTTAAGCACTTTAGGCATAGAATTTCATCACGAAATTTTCACAAAATCATGCAATCATATCATAAACCCCAAAATAATTATAAAACAATTATTTCTATCTCGGATTTGTGGTCATGAAACCACTATTCGATTAGGCCCTAATTCGGGTTGTCACAATTCTCCCCCTTTTGAGATTTTCGTCCTCGAAAATCTTACCGTAAAGAGGTTTGGGTCTTGTTTCCTCATAGCTTCTTGAGGTTCCCACGTAGCCTCTTCTATCCCATGTCTGTGCCACAATACTTTCACTAAAGCTATACTTTTATTTCTTAACTGTTTAACCTCTCGAGCCAAAATCTTTATTGGTTCCTCCTCATAGGTCATATCCGATCGAATCTCAATTTCTGTTGGAGAAATCACATGTGAAGGATCGAGCGATAACGTCGCAACATTGATACATGAAACACGTTATGAATTCTTTCTAACTCTCCGGTAAGGCCAACCGATATGCCATGGTCCAATTCTCTCGAGAATCTCAGACGGCCCAATAAAACGCGGACTCAACTTGCCTTTCCGACTAAATCTCAGAATCTTTTTCCATGGTGACACCTTCAAGAACACTTTATCACCCACCTGAAATTCAATCTCTTTTCTTTTTAAATCTGCATATGACTTTTGTCGATCTGAAGCAGCTTTTAAGCAATCCCGAATTACTTTTATTTTCTCTTGGTTTCTTTAACTAGATCAACTCCATGAATCTGTTTCTCACTAAGCTCGGTCCAATATAAAGGAGTCCGACACTTACGACCATACAAGGCTTCAATGCGGTGCCATTTGTATACTTGATTGATAAGCTGTTATTGTAGGCAAACTCAATCAAAGATAGATATTTCTCCCAACTACCTCCAAATTCTAAAACACAACACCTAAGCATATCTTGAGTACCGGATTACTCTTTCTGTTTGACCATCTGTTTGTGGATGAAATGCGGTACTAAAGTTCAATTTTGTACCCAAAGCTTCTTGTAACTTTTTCCAAAATCTCGAGGTAAATCTTGGATCTCTATCGATATTATAGACATAGGTACTCAGTGCAACTTCACAATTTCAGCAACATATAATTCGGCTAATTTATCAAGTGAGTAATCAGTGCGTCTTGGTATAAAGTGGGCTGACTTTGTTAATCTATCAACCACTACCCAAACAAAGATCCTTCTTTTAGGAGTTAAAGGCAAACCGGTTACAAAATCCATGGTAATCTTGTCCCATTTCCACTCGGGCACCATTACTGGTTGAAGTAATCTCAAGGCACTTGATGTTCAACTTTTACTTGTTGACAGATCAAACACTTGGTTACAAATTGAAATGTCCTTTTCATACACGCCACCAATACTTCTTTAAATCATTATACATTTTGTGCTACCAGGATGAACGATAAACACCCATTGTGCGCCTCATGTAATATTTTACGAATCAATTTATCGTTTTTCGGCACACATATCCTGTCTCGAAACATCAAACAATCATCTGGTCCAACTCGAAAATCGAGTCGTAACTTTGATTCGCATTGAGTTCTCTTTATCCGCAACTCACTATCATTCTTTTGAGCATCACAAATCAATCGGAGAAATAACGGTTTAGCTCTCATTTCGCTAAGATTGACCCATCATCGACAATGCTAACCCGTGTTCATGGCTCTCAAAGTAAAAAGAAATTTTACGCTCAAGGCGTCAAGAACTACATTTGCTTTTCCGGATGATAATCAATCACTAGATCATAATCCTTTAATAATTCAAGCCATCTTCATTGTCGCAGATTCGGATCCTTTGATTCATCAAGTACTTCAAACTTTTGTGATCGGTAAAATTCGGCATTTTCACCGTACAAATAATGTCGCCAAATCTTCAAGGCAAAAACAACAATGCCGCCCAAATCATGTGTAGGATAGTTCTTCTCATGCGGTTTTAACTGTCTCGAAGCATAAGCTACCACTTTACCCTCTTGCATCAACACACATCCAAGGCACATCAATGATGCATCACTATAAATTACTGAACTCCTTTCCGACTCGGTACGTACTAAAATTGGTGCTTACATCAATCGTGCTTTCAACTTTTCAAAACTTTGTTGACATTTATCAGTCCATTCAAACTTAACATTCTTTTGCAACAACTTAGTCATAGGAGAGGCAATCATCGAAAATCCTTCAACAAAACGTCTATAATACGGCTAAGCCTAAAAAGCTTCTAACCTCGGATACATTCTTGGGCGGTTTCCAATCAATGATCGCAGAAATCTTACTTGGATCCACCGAATACCATCACCGAGACTATATGCCCCAAAATCCGACTTCACGAAGCGAACTCACTTTTACTAAACTTGGCAAACAGTTTCTTTTCTCTCAAGATTTGCAATATAGTTCTCAAGTGTTCAACATGTTCGACTCATCTCGAGAATAAATTAAAATGTCATCTATAAACACTACTACAAACTTATCCAAATATGGCCTAAGATCCGATTCATTAAGTCCATAAATATAGCTGGAGCATTTGTTAAGCGAAAGGCATCACAAGAAACTCATAATGTCCATACCTTGTCCTAAAGGCGCTTTTCGGCATCCGACTCCTTAACTCTCATTGGTAGTAACCGGACCTCAAATCAATCTTTGAAAACATCTTGGCCCCTTTAACCGATCGAATAAATCATCAATCCTCGGCAATGGGTACTTGTTCTTTATAGTCACCTTATTGTCGACAAGAATCAATGCAAAGTCTCATTGAACCATCCTTCTTCTTCGAATAATACAGAGCACCCAGGAGAGAAACTCGGTCTCACAAATCCCTTGTCATTAACTCCTGAATCGAGCCTTCAATTCTTTTAATTCAATCGAGCCATTCTATATGGAGCAATCGAGATCGGTGCGATGCTGGCAACAAATCAATAGCAAAATCTATCTCTATTCGGAGGCAACCTGGCAATTCCTCCGGAAATACATCTGAAACTCATAGACTATCGGCATCGATTCAAATTTCGGTTGGGGCAACTCAATATTCATTACATAAGCGGATAAGCTTCACACCTTTTCTCATATATTTACATGCGGACATGTGCGAAATCACCATAGGCAATTTATTTGATTCATCTGTTTCAACCCACGAATTTCTCCATTTTCACATTTCAACTCTAGTGTCTTTTGTTTACAATCTACCTTAGCATCATACAATGTTAACCACCCATTCCCAAGATAACGTCAAACTCACCAAATGGTAACAACATCAAGTTGGCGGAAAATAGTGACCTTGAATCATTAATGGGCAATTCTTGCAAACCTTGTCAACTAGCACATATTGGCCTAAGGGTTCGACACTTTAATCGTAAACTCGATAAATTCAACAGCAACTTTTTATTGGATACTAAATTCATGCAAATATAGGAATGAGTGGACCGGGATCAATCAATGCAATAACAATAGTATCATAGAGAGAAATGTACCAAGAATGACATCGGAGATGATGCATCTTCTCGGCACGTATAGCATATGCTCTAGCAGTGCTCTAGCTTCGATCTTGCCGTTAAATCTTTCATCACGCTTTACTACTAGTCCCACCTCCAGATTTCTCGGTGGTCTACCTCTACTAGCGGTGGTATTCATCTAGCACTCTGAAATCTTTCTTCTTTAATTTTCTCCGGACAATCTCTAATAAAATGCTCACGAGAACACTTTGAAACAAGCTCGCTCGGTCCCCAACACTCACCATAATGTTGCTCGCCACATTGTTGACACTCGGGCTTTCTAGGTCGCACATTACCCACACTTGCCATCAAGTAGCTTGAGCTTTAGACCCGAATATGCTCTACCACGATCTCGTGTGAATCCCCAATTGAAACTGTCATTCGAGGGTTTGTCTCTTTGGACCTCTTTGGTTGAGATTGAAATGGCTTGCTTATCTGCCTTTTTTCGACGTCTCGGGCCTCAATAGCGACTTTTCTTCTTTCTTTGTTCAATTCTTGACTTTAAGAGCTCGATCAACCAATACTACAAATTCTTTCAACTCCAAAATTCCTACAAGCATTTTAATGTCCTCATTCAGTCCATCTTCAAATCTTCTACACATAATGGCCTCGGTAGACACACATTCTCGAGCATACTTGCTGAGTCTTACAAATTCGCGTTCATACTCGCTACGACATTTTCCCTGCTTTAATTCAAGGAACTCCTTCCGTTTTTGATCAATAAATCGTGACTTATGTATTTCTTTCTAAATTCTTCTGGAAGAAATCCCAAGTAACTTTTTCTTTTGGCACCACTGCAACCAAAGTCTTCCACCGGTGGTAAGTCGAATCTCTCAAAAGTGATCTGACACACTTTAAGCATTCCTCGGTGTACATGAGAGCTCATCAAATACACGGGTAGAATTTTCAAGCCGAATTCCGCTTTCTCGGGATCATCATCGACCTTTGCTCTAAACTCTTGACCCTTGTTTTCAAATCTTGTCAACTGGAGGCTTGTTCATTCTTACCAAATCTATACCTTGAGCAGCTGAGAGAATCGCCCGAGGTATAGGAGGGGTGGAGGAGGTTGAGCATTTGGATTTGCTCGAATAAATTCAATATACCAATTGTTCATTATTTGGAGAAAGGCATCCCAGCCTCATCTCCTTGTCTCAATGTCTCGTGTCTACTTTCCACAGTGCGGTCCCTTGTGCGGAGCCGGCGCATTACATTAGCAAAGATCATCACCGCAGTTCCTTGGATCCATTACTATATTAAAACAAAACACGTTTAGAATAATCGAGTCACCACACTATCACAATATTTTTATGGCATGTATAGCTAGACCTTTACACACACTTTATTAGTCCGAGAACCGACTAAACCATAGCTCTGATACCACTAAATGTAACACCCCTTACCCGTTACCGTCACCGGAACAGGATATAAGGTATTACGAAACATAACACATACCATTAGACATAATCGAGATATAAATATGTCATCCAATTTGATAGTGCATCGTATAACATATGTCTTGAACAATATTAGCCCACTTTAATGGCTTGTACAAAGTATCTGGTCGAGTACTGTAACTAATATTTTAACCTAGACAAATATGACACGTAACAAAATAATTAAGCCTACTATACATGCCATAATTCAAAACGTTTAGTTCAAATACCCTAAAGTATGATAGTGCGGGTAGATCTTCACGATCCTTAACTCCCGAGCAAGCCAAGAACACTATAAGACAAAAGAGAGAAACAAAGTAAGCTTATAGCTTAGTAAGTAAGTATGTAAATACTAATTAAAGAATCTAACATGTTTACACAACAATTCAAGTTTATCTACTTTAACTTCACTATTCATTCCACTTTGATTTAGCTGTCTCTCTCGCATCATATTCACTAAATAAATCATAACTCGGGTTACAAAACTCAAATTCAAATCCGTAAAATTTCCTGAATCTAGACTCATAAAGCTTTTTGCTAATTTTTCTATAATTTTGGTTCAGCCGATTAGTACAGTTTATTAGTTAAAGTTTCCCTGTTACACTACTCGACCGATCGACCTCTGTTCACTACGAATTGAATATCTCTCAGTACACAATTCAAACAACCCTGAGGTCTGTTTCATTTAAAACTAGTCTCAATAAGGAATTTAGGCATGTAAACTATATTTCTTAATTTTCTTTGTACAATTTTAATGATTTTTCAAAGTTGGAACAGGGATCACGTATTCATCTGAGCAAGTCACATACAATTGTAAATATCTCAAAATATAGAATTCCTTTGCTTGCTCTGTTTCTTTTATATGAAAGTAGACTCATTAAGCTTTAATTTTACATCTCATTCAACCTCTAATTATATTCCTCCTATTTTGGTGATTTTTCAAAATCACGTCACTGCTACCATCTAAAAACAGTTTTAATGCTAATTTCACTCTTTCACACATTCTTTATGCTACCCTCATTTTATCTTATATATGTATATACCACAAATCATTTTCACCACATTTCATTCACCATAAGTGTAGGTCCAAACCACAATATCACCACAAAACCATCCCGTTGAACAATTCGGATCAATCCTCGATATTTAATGGTTTGACACACATTTCACCATCATACTTCGTTTAGTTCGGCTCTCTTGTACACATGGTGAACACTTAGTACCACTCATGCGACCTAACCGATTTGTCTCGTAGCTCTCTTGTCTACATGGTGTCCTTCACTTGGAATCACGCATGTGACCTAGCTACATTTACCTTTCACGTAGCTCTCTTGTCTACATGGTGTCCTTCACTTGGAATCACGCATGCGACCTAGCTACATTTATCTTTCACGTAGCTCTCTTGTCTACATGGGATACATCTCGTATCACGCATGTGACCTAGCTACTACAGGTGTCTCGTAGCTTTCTTGTACACATGATGTGCACTCAAAGATCATACATGTGACCTAGCTACGCTCCTCTATTTCATTCGATCTCTCCAATGTTCAACCGGATCTCTCTCTATATTTATTTCCATTTTTCCAATAGTCGATTTACATTTTAACATCAGCTAGTATGTTTATATAATAGGCTGAAATATAAGAATGTACATGAAATTATTGTAATATTTACATACAAACTTACCTTGGTGCAAAATGTGGAAATTTTGCAATTTAGTCCAAAACTTTTTCCTTCCCGCTTCGAGATCAATTCAGATCTTTCTTGATCTATAATAACACATTTAGCTCATTTAATACTCATACTATTTATTTCAATCCAAAATCACATTATGGAAAAATTACATTTTGCCCCTAACTTTTACAAAATTACATTTTGCCCCTAGGCTCGGAATTTAATTTCAGCCCTTATTCTTATGTTTTATGATATGCTGAACATTTTTCTCTTCTACAACAACATCAAATTCTCACTCTATCATATAGTTATGAACAATAGGTATTTTTACCGATTATCTGCTTTTACTCGTTTTCACTTAAAACCGAGTAGCACAAGTTATTTAACATAATTTAAAACCTCATATTCTATCATAAAACATCAAAATACACAAATTTCACCTATGGGTATTTTTCCAAATGTGAACCCTAGGTTAAATTATTACTAGCATAAGCTTAATCGAGCTTAGAGATTCCAAAACGTAAAGAACATTAAAACGGGCTTGGAATCACTTACTATGGAGCTTGAAAATTGAAGAAACCCTAGCTATGGAGAGAGGAGAATTCGGCAGCAACTAAGGAGGATGATGATCAATTTTGTGTTATTTTTCCCATTTTATTTCATTTAATATCCAAAAGACCAAAATGCCCTCCTTACTAAACTTTCAAAATTCCTTCCATGTCCTAATTTTGACCATGAATTTAAAATTGGTCAAATTGCTATTTAAGACCTCCTAATTAATATTCCAAAACAATTTCATACTAAAAACTTCCGGGATGTAAATTTTGCAACTTATTCGATTTAGTCCCTATTTTCAATTTAAGCACTTTAGGCATAGAATTTCATCACGAAATTTTCACAAAATCATGCAATCATATCATAAACCCCAAAATAATTATAAAACAATTATTTCTATCTCAGATTTGTGGTCATGAAACCACTATTCCGATTAGGCCCTAATTCGGGTTGTCACAGTAAGCAAAGTCTTCCAACTTTGGGTAGTGGTAACTCGGAGCTTCGTACTGAGGCACTGGCCGAGCTAGTTAGGAAAGTGGTAGAGGAAGTATTGGATACCAAAATTAAGGAAATTAGGGAAACGCTTCAAGCAGGGTGCTTGGAGTGTAAGAAAAGGAAGGATTCTAGTTCTCAGAAAACCAAGCCTCGCTTACGTGAAACATGTTAAGGCACGACCAAACTATCCAATCTGCAAAGATCGCAATGCACGTCATCCGGTGAATGCCATAGGAAGACAGGAGCATGTCTTAGATGTGGGTCCAAGGAGCATCGAGCTCGGGATCGCCAAGTTTATTTTATTTAAATATGTGTTACGAATTGTATGCGTGCTTGATAAATGTTTCTTTACTTTGGTAATTAGATGTTCTGGGTCGTACTAAGAATTATTTTTAATTAGAGTGCATAGCGGAAGCATAGAGGTTTGACTTGAGTAATACGATTAGTTGATAGTTGGAAATTTCGAGGACGAAATTTCTTTAAGGGGAGTAGAATTGTAACACCCCGAATTTGGGCTTAGAAGTATTGGGCCTTGAGTGTGGGTTCGTAAGGAGGTTTTATATAGGTATTTAATTGTGCAATGAAATGACACAATTAAATGTTTGCTTTAGTGGTTAATGGCTTTGTGAAGTGTTAAAGAAATCTTGGGTTCAAACTTGGGCTTTAGCAAAAAAAATTTGGTATTAAGTGAAAAAAAAACCTGGATGCTTGGATGAGGATTTTTAAATTATTGTGTTAAATAAATGACACAAGGAAGCTTGTAGTCTAGTGGTTGTGGCGTCATTAAGGTTGTATGGGAGCCTGGGTTCAAGCCTTGGCTCTTGCAATTTATTTTGGGTTTTTAAAGGGAACCTGGACTTTGGCCTTTAGACCTTATAATTAATTGGGGATAAAATATGACACAAAAAGCCTTGTGGCTTAGTGGCAAGTAGCATGTGGAGCATTTAAGGGGAGGCATAGGTTCGAATCCCATGGCAAGCAAGGAGAATTTATTTTGCTAACAGGGGGCGGCAAGAGTTGGTGTTGAATTTAAACTCTAATGTTGGAGGGATCCCACATCGGGAAGCTAACATAAGAGTGGATGCTGTCGGCTTTAAATAGAGAGAACCATGAGGAGAGTAGAGGTACCTTTCTTGGTGATCCCTTCATTGTATGGCGTGCTCGTTTGGGTTGGGCGTCGGCTAAGAGTGCTCGGAGCGTAGATTAACTCCAGTCTCCTATCAGGTGTGTATTTCTTACTACTCTAGCTGTAGGATGGCTACTTCAGGCCGTGATGGGCCGAAAGGGGTCATGTGGGCCTACGGGCCCAATTGGATAAGTTATTTGATTGTGTAGTAAATATTGGGCTAGGCTAGGTGAATCTCATATTTGTGGCTAGATTTGGGCTAAAAGGGCCACACGAGCATGTGGGCCCATTTGGGCCGAGAATAGGCTTTAGGCCCATTCGTATTGTTATCCATGTATAGAATACTTTAGTTTACCAATTACTGAAATGCCCTCGATTTGTAAAATTACCGTTTTACCCTCGATTTACATAATTATCGTTTTACCTCTGATTTACATAATTATCGTTTTACCCTTGACTTACAGAATTACCGTTTTACCCCTAATTTACATAATTACCGTTTTACCCCTGATTTATATAATTATCGTTTTACCCTCGACTTACGTAATTACTGCTTTTACCCCTAATTTACATAATTACCGTTTTACCCCGATTTACATAATTATCGTTTTACCTTGATTTACGTAATTCTTTGTTTTACCTCGATTTACAAAATTACCAAATACCCTTAGTTTGTAGATTTACCAAAACACCCTTGTAGGATGAAATGACTAAAATACCCCTATTAGGTAAAGTGACCGTAAAGCCCCTGTAGGGTAAAGTGACCGTGATACCCCTGTATGGTAAAATGACGAATATGCCCTTATGTTCCGTATGACTGATGTGCTTAGGATTTACATATATTAATATTGGATTAGTTAAGTTTGAGTGACAGGTGGTGGTTATCGTAGGCGATTGACTTTGGAAACGTTTCAACTTCAACCCGTAACAGGTGTGTACTAACGCTCGTAATAGCTTAGATTAATATTTGCTGAAAAGCTGAAAGCTTCATACTTTAGTGATTCGGGAATTAATATTTAGATCTATTTTCTACGCATGTTTAAGTTGGATTCACAACAGATATGGGGTAGGAAGGTATTTGGAACGTTCTTCAACGAGTAGATCTCTTGGTAAGTATTCGAACCTTCTTTCCATTTGTATCTTGTGGTTTAAGAAAAGTCGAAAACCCTCCGTCGACTAAGGCTAAAAGGGTTTTGGTGTTATTTGGTTTGTTGGTGCTAGTGAGGATTAAAGGCTACCGATCGAGGAGTGTGTGAAAAGCTTGGATCATCGGAGTGACTAAATCTAGTCATCAACTTTGGCAAAGGTATGAACCCAAGGGCCATTGTGGATGGTGGCCGAATGTGTAAGTGATGATAATAGGTAGTTTTCGATTTGGTTTAATATTAACATGGTCTAATCTATAAGTGGTTGATTATAGGAGAAATCGCATAGGAGATCTCGTCAAGGAATATCGCAAATCAGGTGTGTAACGAACCCTTTTCATAGCTTAAAGCGATAAAATGCCGAAAAGCCGAAATGCCGAAATTCTGGCATTTCGAGGACTTGTGAGCAAGGAAACGCTCACTAGTTAGTTAGAATCGATGAGACGATGATCGAGAATGATGGAAACGGTAAGAATGTGATTTTTGGCGTTCTTGGTAAGTTGGGCCTCGATGGGCCGAAGTGGGGCCCATTGGGCTTTCGGGCCCATTTGGGAAAAAAATTGGTAGAAAACGGAAATCTGTTATATGGCATGATAAGACTGTTAAAACCGTTATGGAATATAGGCTAAATGGGCCTAGATGACGAAATTGGCTAAGTAGGGCCCATTAGGGTTTTAGGCCCAATAACTCGATTTCGCTAAAATGGGCCGAATCACTTGTTTGCACCCATGGATTGTTAGTAATCGTTAATGAACATGGAAACCCTAATTTTGGTAAAATTATGAGATTACCCTTATACCATGAAAATGACCGTTTTGCCCCTAGGTAAAATGACCATTATACCCCTAGGGTTTATGTATGATTTTAATACATGGGATGTTGATAAATATGGTATGTATGAGATGCACATGACATGTATGATATGCACATGATATGTATGATATGCACATGATGTAATCATAACGCATTGGGTTGGGTTTTATATGGATGGAGGAAGTGCAAAAGGGCTTATGCCCCGATTATTAAAGGGCTTATGCCCCGATTATTAAAGGGCTTATGCCCCGCTTATCAAAAGGGCTTATGCCCGATTATCAAAAGGGCTTATGCCCCGATTATTAAAGGGCTTATGCCCTGATGATCAAAAGGGCTTACGCCCAGCTTATTAAACAGCTTTTGCCCGATTATTAAAAGAGGCAAGGCCTCGGTTATATGATAAAGCACTATCTTGCCGGTGGAGAGTTATGGCGGGGTGGGTCGAGTTAATCCCCACATGGTGTCTTTGGTTGGTACGGGTGGAGAGTAGCGGATGGTGGGTTGAGTAGTCTCCCAAATGGGTTTGCATACATTCATTGGTATTTCATGTGATATTGAAATGGGCTTGCATTCTTTCATTGACATTATATGTGATATTGAAATGGGCCTATGGGCCATACTGATTTCTGATAAAGGCTTCACCCGATAATATGAAATATGAAAAGGCTTCGGCCCAGTGTTATGAATTGTGAAAAGGGCTATGGTCCAGTACATGTTTGAGATTGGATTTGGGCTTAGACCCAACAGGCTGCTATTGTTTTGGGCTCTGAAGGGGGCTTGTTGCACACTGAGTTTCCAAACTCACCCCCTTTCCTTAACCTTGCAGGTGAGCCTTAATATAGGGACTTGGGCCGGAGGGGATTCAGAGTGGCCACGGTGATCGCTTTTGGACCTTTAAATAAGCATTGGTTTTCATTTAATTTCCTTTAATTATTATTTATTTTGGGATGTAATAAGGCCATTTTAACTTTTCTTTTATTTCTTCTCGAGATTATTTTATTCTTAATAACTTTAAAATTGGTTGATAATTGTTCAAATGAGCTAGACTTAGGACGTGTTTTCAAAGCGATACTTGTTTTCAAAATATCTCAACACCACGATTAATCGATTTATCAAAGACGTCCACTTAAACAAATTTAAACTCGATATAACAAAGTGTGGCTATGGTTGTGGGCATGTCTAGGATTGGATCCAATCAAAGAGCTTGGTACTTAAGCAGCCTTCATGGCTCACCTCCTCTATCTCGGATACCTACCTGGTGCCCAGCTTCCATACACTTTGTTAACTCAACAAAATATATGGTTTTAAAACACTAAAAACGGAACATGGGTTTTTAACTCCGATGTGGCACGTCAGATTCGGCCATAACGTCTGGGCCGGGTTTGGAGTGTTACATGTTTTGTCTTTTAGTCCATTTAATGACCAAATGACCAAAATGCCCTTTTAGCCTTTCTTTAAAATTTTATCCATCCAAGCCCATTTTTGTCCAAAATTTTAGAACTCGGTCAAATTTCTATTTAAGGCCCTCTAATGAAAAATCCAATTCAATTTCATACTAAAAACTTCTAGAACGCATATTTTTCAATTTATTCAATTTAGTCCTTAAAGTCTAATCGAGCACCTTAGACATAAAATTTCTTCATGAAAATTTCACACAAGCATGTAAACATATCATAGACCTTATAATAATCATAAAATAATTATTTATACTTCAAATTTATGGTCTCGAAACCACTGTTCCTACTAGGCCCTAATTCGGGATGTTATATTTCTCCCCCCTTTAAGTATTTTCGTCCCCGAAAATCTTACCAGAAGAGTGGTTTAGTTCCTCATAATCTTTACTATCTCAGAATTAGTGTTAAAGAACTTTTACTTTAGTCTTCATTAAAATCCGGGGTCTTATTTAGCTTTCCCAATAACTCATGATGTATAAAAGTCCAGATCTCAATCCAATTAACCAGGACTAGCTTTCCGAGAAATCTAATAATCTCATAAATACATAACTCCATTAACCCGTTTAGCTGATTTAACATTTACCAAAAAAATTTGCAAAATTCATCATATGTCATCCAAAAATCCATATATCATTTTTCTCTTTCAAATATAAGAATAATCCTGACAAGAAATCTATAATCAGCTCGTTCTCATTTCCATTCTAATATCACTACTGATGAAGATCATTCTGATATCCCCGATGTTCAACAGTAGTCCTGATAACCTTTCATGTATTCAATTACAAAGATCAGAAATGTCGAGTTCTAAACTCGATCATCAATGTATTACTTCTATGATTTTTCTTGCAAACTTTTTGCATAAGCCCAGAATTTTTTTTTATTTTTTTATTTCAAGTACATGTAACCATATTTTCCCTTCTCACGGATTAAGCAATAACCGACTTAAGTAATTTGCACAATCTCACACTCAATTCCCTTTATAACAGTAGATGCATTATCCATCCCATTGCTTTATTGACTTAGAACACATCACAATTTATTCAATAACACATTATTGAAATTCAAGAAGTTTTTTGTTCAGCGTATACCCCATCGGTTCAAAGACTTTGGTCAATAACATTCTCGTTCATTCAAAGCTTTAATGACATGTAATAGACCATTCAACTTTCACAAGATGAAAACTTTATCATTCAGAACAACTTTAAATCTAACAAGGTCTTCTAAGATATATACACTTTTCATTCAGACTATCTATCTTTTACCCGGAGAGAGTTAAAATCTTGTTCCTAGACACTAATACCTTATTTAATCTTTAAAATATAATCAATACCACTTGAACCACTGAGTCGGTATTAATCATCAATAAATGACATTTTAAGAGATCCTTTTTTTCAGTTGATAGGATGGTTTGACATGAAACTATTCGAAGCTCACTTATCATACTAGCCAAAGTCCATTTCAATTGCATTAGCTCAAGATAACAAAAATGCCTCAATTGAATGCATTAAATTTGATTAACTTACTCGAGGAAAGGAATCTACCATACAAACTAAAACTGCAATTTCATCATTTATGCCTTTATTGATATCAGTTCTTTACACAAAGATTTAGAGAAATCTAGATTCAGGGGTCATCACGTTACTATAATCAAGCCAGAAGCACGTTCATAATCGACATAGTCATCATAAGTTGAAGAACATACCTTGGATACAAGTGATCATTAGTAATTTACGAGATGAAGATAACAAAAAAACTAGAATAAAGAAATCCAAGACAGAGGAATCCAAGATAAAGATATCCAAGGTACAGAAATCCAAGATACCATATCATAATGAAAGACCCAGAAAAATGCTCATAAGAAAAATATGAAGGATCTTGATAATTATTCAGAGAAAAGAAGTCTAGAAGAATACATCAATCCAACCCACTGGGATTAAATGCAATAAGGATAATATACATTCCCCTATATGTATATTGAATAGAGCATCAATTAGGAGAAACAAATTTATATCATCATGTGTATTATTTCATAAAGTCCCATTAGATGGAATATAATAGAATGCCAGAGAGACATAGAGCAATACAGATTATATACTAGTTGGGCTATCAATACTTCCATCTATACATCGTGATTAGAAAGCACTCCCATAAATCAAAGATTTTATCAGTAGGGCAGTAACTGTAAAAATATTTCCTATAGCAGTTAAACATACAGAATACTGATCGCGAGGTTTCGTGATAGGTTTTAAATATTTATAATTACTAGTTCTTGAACTAACTATTATCGCGATGTAGGAAAGTGTACCTATCGAACAGTAGTATACTTTTAGCAAGACCGGATTGTCGAACCCAAAGGAACTAAAAGTACTAGTAATAACTGTCGTTTTATTATCTAGCCTAAGAATAATGGGGTTTTGTTTTAATTAACTAATTATCTAAACTAAGAACGCACAGAGAAAAGAATTGGGGAATTGGTATTGGGAAAATCGATTAAATGAAGACAATACCTAAGGAAAAATCCACCTAGACTTTACTTGTTATTTTGGCTCCGAATCAGACGATTTATTCATTCAACTTGTTCCATAGAGATCCCTAAGTTATGTTATTATCCCTATTCAAGACTAATAATGTCTAATCCCTAGATTGAATAACCGAGACTTTTCTCTAATTAACACTCTAGGGTTACATTAACTCGATCTATGGATCCCCTTATTAGGTTTCACCCTAATCCGACAAAATCTTGTCACCCTATTTCTAGGCGCACAATCAACTCCGCTTAATTATGAGAAATGTAATCTTAGACAGGGTCTATTCCTCCTCTGAATAAGAGCTTATCTTGAATCAGTATCCTGGGATATCAAAACAAGAATTGAGAACACATAATTAAGAACAAGTTAAATATTTATCATACGATTCAGAAAATAATAACAAGATTCGTCTTAGGTTTCATTCCCTTTAGGTATTTAGGGGATTTAGTTCATAACTAAATAAGAAAACATCTCAAAAGAATAAAGAATATAAAACAGAAAGAAAACCCAAAACTCCTGAAGGGAAATTGAGGAGAGATCTTCAGTTTTGATGATGAATCCGGCTTCTAAGATGGATTAATCGGCTTCCTTGGAGTAATTACTTACTCTCCCTTCTTCGTCTCCTTTTTCTTCTCTTCTAGGGTGTATTTATAGGCTTTGGAATGACTAGAAGCCCTCAAAATTGGCCTTTTCTGAATTGGACTTAACTTGGGCTCGGCAAGGACACACCCGTGTGCGATTACTTCAGGCCGTGTTCGAGCCTGTTAGAATGGCACATGCATGTGCTATACCCGTGTGAGTCGTGCTTCGATTTTTCTAGATTGACACGGCTGTGTAGTCTGTCCGTGTGAGGAAGCCCAAGCCATGTTAAGTTCGTACTTTGGCCCATTTTCTCTATTTTTAGCCCGTTTCTCATTCCTTTCGCTCTCCTATGCTCTCCTAAGTATAAAACATGAAATTAAAGCATTAGGAGCATCGAATTCACCAATTCTAATGAGAAATCATCCATAAAATGCATTAAACATAGGGGAAAAATATGTATAATTTACAGTTTATCAAATACCCCCACACTTAAGCATTTGCTTGTCCTCAAGCAAAATCCTCAACTCATAATCAAAATAAATTCTCCTTAACTTATAATTCTTATAGATAATATCTCAAAATAATCGATAGGTAATCATACATTGAAAATCCAACTAAAAGAACATAAAAGTTTCAAACATTCCAAGTTGAGTATTTAATCGTGCAAACATAGGTGTCTCTCTGCATCTAAGTAATTACCTTTGATTCAGAATGTTACAGAGTTTCACATCCTCACTAAAGATTCACTCAAATCACTCGAGGTGTTTAAGGACAATAAATGAAGCACTCAATAGTCAATAATGAAAAGTCATTACCATAGACTTGCATGAAAATTAAATCTCCACCACTATAATTTAAGATGATACATCAATCAAAAGGTCTTTAGAGGGTTGTAATGACGCTTGGTTAGGGGGGTGTGGTCACAAGCTGAAAGAAAAAGGGTTAGAATCGAGATTGAATTGAAAAATTGCCTAACTAGAAAAAGAGTTAATCTTCATTTGCACACAATAGAGCTTTTTCTCAGAATATGAAATTACAGATATGTATACATAGTGTTTTTTTTAAGAACAAGTTAAATAATCATAGACTAACTTATTACAAACAAGACATAGCTAAGCAATTTTTTTTAACTCAAATCTCGACAAAAATAGGAATCAAATTAATTAGGGGATTTCAACAATAATGGGTTAAGGGTTAATATTGAGGTTGATACAGAGAATGGCTTGTTAGGCTCAAAGGGGTTTACTAAGGGTTAATCGTGGAGGTAGGCTTTTCATGGCATGAGTGGGTTAATCCTAAGTGCCTTCATCATTTTGACATATTAAATCAAATGGTGTGGTCTCGACATGCATAATCAAGCAAGTTCTAGAATAGCAGTTCAATACTGACGCACTCAAAGCAATAATAAAAGTGAGCATGAAAGGATTAATAGATGCTCAAAAGGCTCAAAAATCTCACAAAAATTTTGGCTTTTTGATGTTTAGACTCGTGAATTCCAATTCAAAGTAATACATAGGCTTGGGGAAACAACCTATAATTTTAAATTCTTAAAAATCAACTTATCATGCTTGATTCTCTAATGTCTTAAAGTTTAACAATCAATGCATAAATGCCTATGTTTTAATTCAAGAAATATCAATAAAAATCATAAATCAATTAAAATTTATCCTAAATATGATATGAGAGTTTTTCAAGAGAACAAGGTGATTATTCAGAGATTTTTCTGATAATGAATGAATGCCCCCCCCCCCCCCACACTTAAGATGTACATTGCCCTCAATGTACAAAGATAGATATTAGAGTATAAAAATAAGATAGGGAGAGAAGTGAAACTTCCTGTATGATGAATTCCTCGAACTAGAGTTTTAGAGAGTGATCGGTTCAAAAGTGGAGGAGGATACTCTGGCGGTTGTAGAGGTTCATTAGGCCATAAGTCCTGCGCCAAAAGAATAATATATCTAGTGGTAGCTATGGTCGTGGTCGAGCAGGACATGGCAGTCGTGGAGAACCTTTCCCGGTGGAGTTTTAGTTCCTATTTGATGATGAGCTTAAGAGCTCTATATAACTGTGATCAAATTAGGAACTTTTTAGGGGATATTAGGAAAAATAATTACTCAAAAAGAAAAATCGAAATTGATAATTAAAAATAAAATTTCTAAAATCTAATAAAAATAAAGAGTAGTTTCAATAAAAATTAAAAACATAAAATAATAAATAAATATTTCTAAACATCTTCATTGCTGGATGGTTCGTGAGGTGGGACTAGCGATGAGATGTGGAGGTGCTGACAAATTTGCTGTAGAGTAGCATCAATGTTGTCAAATTATTGAAAATACTGATGCTCGAATCGGGTGAGGCGCTTAGAGATGTTAGTATATGAAGGCGCCGTATGAACTGGACGAGAGGGTGGTGGTGGCTGAGTCGGTGGGTCCTCGTGCTGTGGGGGGACATCATTAGGAATGTCCTCGTAGGCCTCCTACTCGGTAGATTGGGTGAGATGATACTGGGGAGGGTAGGTTCCTCGGTGCCTCTTGATCATCCTTATGCTAAGCATGCTTGAGATGCCTTGTGGAGACATCAGGCTGATGAAGGTGAGGGATGATTCTTGGGCCGCAGTACTGAGGAGCCCAAAGTGTCACGCCAGCCAAGTCACGTAAGGGCCAATGGAGATGACCCCCTTTCGATGCCACTCCATCTGGTGCTGAATCGCAAGGGTGATGAAATAAGCAAGGTCGATGACGTGCCCTTGCGACAAGCACCATAAGAAGTAGACGTCGTGGGTGTTTATGACGCTAGTGCTCTCTTGCCTCCCTGTAATCGTGTGAGCTAAAATAGCGTGTAAATACCTCAGGGATGGTGGGAGAACTAATGCTTTAGAGCGGCTAGGATTGTAGGAGGCCATGCTAGGGGCCAACGTGTGCCAGCATTTCGAGGGAGAGACATGTATGTGGTGACTGAGAGCATGTAGCTCATTCTCTTCCCTAAACTCCTCTGTGTATAAGCCTAGTGCAGCACCAAACTCTGGGACTCTTAGTTGGTAGATTAATCCACCTAGGCGAAACTGGATCGTACCAGGATCATCGTACCTTGTCATTACGGTCTGGAGATGGAACGTTGAGCATAGTTCCATTGTGAGCTAGAGGTATGTCAGCTCGATAATCCCGAAGAATAGCTCCCAAGGGTTGGTGGTTAGGAGAGCCCGAATCGCGTCAGCCATTTGGACTTTTTCTACAGCAGCCCAGTCGATGCAGTGGCCTGCAATTAAGGGTCGAGCCCGAAGTATTTGGAAAAGCTCTTCTTTGGACCCTCGGGAAAACTGCAGGAGAGGGTGACGAATTTCCTCAGTTGGACCCGCGAACGATGACGCTCCCTTCCTCTTCTTTGAAGTGGGGACAGCGGATTTCTTTCCTCATGAAGATAACATCGTATACCTATAATTTGTAAAGAAGAATAATAGTAAATACATGAATTTTGAAAGCCATGAATTTAAACTACTATTTTCAGCCAAAATATGAACCAAACTCAACCAACAAAATTCTTTTTGATAGCATAATTTTTTGACATTGTAAGGGCATGGGGATGGGCATAATAATGGCATGTGAATGACAAAAGAATGAAGCTTTCTTAAGAACCCACATTAACATAAAATGCATGATAAATAATCTAATAATGTAGGAAGTAATGAACAAAATGAACATGTTATGATAAAAATAACAATTATTTTAAGAATAAGCATTAAAAATAAGTAGAATAGAGGTGAAAAGAGTGAACAAACGCTAAGGGAGAGAGATTGGGTGTCCAAAATGGAGTGAGAAGCGGCGTACGGGTGTGGCAGGGAGGCCGTGTTGAATTACAGCAGCTAGGGTTAGGGTTTTTGAGTGGGGAAGACAATGCATAATGTAGCCTATTTATAGATTTTGGGACACACGACCATGGGACACACTCGTGTGCCCCAATTTTAGCCCATGTGTTTCGTATTTTTCCTATTTTGGTGCGTCTGAAATTCAACACGCGTTCGTGTGCCTCGGGCATGTTGGTTCACACAGCCATGTTGCACAACCGTGTCTAGCTTCGTTTGCTTTTCCCACGCTCTTGTATACAAGCCCCACGCCCGTGTTAATTTGACAGGTTTGACCACGGGTGTTAGACACGGGCGTGTCACACGTCCGTGCTGTTTTAACAGGTTTGTCCATGGTTCCTCCACGTGGGCGTGTCGCACGCCCGTGTTACTTTGGCAGGCTCAACCACGGCCAAGTCGCACGGCTGTGGCGTTTTATCGTAGCCCATGTTGGGGAAATCTTTTGCCCTGTTTTCACACGGCCTTAAGCACGCCCGTGTGATTGGCCGTGTCTCTGTGGAAACACCTGTATTCAAGATGTCTATTAGTAGGTTAGGAGTTAAATACCAAAACTTAAAGAAATTAATAATGTTAGTGCTCGGGTTGCCTCTCGAGAAACGCTTATTTATAGTCTAAGCTGGACTTACCTCTCCGTTGAATGGTCATGGTGGTTCAAGGAGTTCGTACTCCTCATTCCTGTTCTCAGTCTTGGCAAAATAAGGTTTTAATCGGGTGTTGTTTACCTTAAAAGTGCCGAACTTGGGATGACTCACCTCTACCGTACCGAATGGAAAAATACTGAGTACCGTAAGAGGGATTTCCTCATTTAGTATGGTAGTGACAATGTGGGGATCTACGGCATTTAATAAGACCTTATCACCAACCTTAAGTTGATTTGGAGAGGTATTGGGCTCATTTTGGCGTAGTTTTAGTTTTTCGAGTGTTCTTGGTTTTTGCGTCCGCCATTCATCGAGTTCCTCAATTTGTAGTCTTCGATCTTCATGAATAGGTCCTCTACTATTGCTTGAGAATGACTCGTGTGCTTCCTTCAGACTCATTTTTTTGCAAAGTAGGTTGCACCATATTGTTAGGTTTAGTAAAATGATGTGGACCATTAAATTCAATGTTCGATGTGATGCCAGAATTACGAGCTTGAAGGGTGATCGTTTCGTCTCCCACACGAAGTGTAAACTCACCTGTGCCAACATCAATAATTATTTTAGCAGTTGCTAAAAAGGGCCTCGCTAAAATCAAAGGGGTGTTATTATCCTCCTCTATGTCTAGAACAACGAAATCAATAGGAAATATGAACTTATCTACTTTCACTAGTACATCTTCAATAATACCCTTAGGAAATATTATAGTTTTATCTGCCAATTAAATGCTCATCCTAGTTTTTTTAGGTTTCCCAAGACCTAGTTGCTTAAACATTTTGTAAGGCATGACGTTAATACCAGCCCCTAAATCAACTAATGCATGATTTATATCTAAACTACCAATTAAGCAAGGAATTGTAAAAATATCTTTCAATTTGTGGGGTAGCTTATTCTGTAGAATAGCTGAGCAGACTGCGTTTAGCTCCACATGCGACGCTTCGTCCAACTTCCGCTTATTTACTAAAAGCTCTTTTAAAAATTTCATTGCATTCGGCATCTGGGACAGAGCTTCAATAAACAGTAAGTTAATATGTAATTTTTTCAAAAGTTTAAGGAATTTACCGAATTGTTCGTCTGAGTGGTCTTTCCTTGTCGCGTTAGGGTATGGGACACGAGGTTTATATTCTTCATTCACCATTTTGTTATGACTTACCTCACTTTTACCTTTGCTCACCACAGTTTCATGCATCAATTCTGGCTCAGGCGCAATGAATCCTTCCTTATCTTGAGTACTAATTACGTTGAGGTGTTCCCCTGGGTTAGGTTCAGTATTACTTGGTAAGCTACCTTGTGGTCATTCTGAGATTAGTTTGGATAGTTGGCCTATCTGAATTTCGAGTCCTTGGATAGATACTTGTTGATTTTTAAGTGCTGTCTCGGTATTTTGGAAACGAGTTTCTGACATTGATATGAATTTTGAGAGTATCTCCTTAAGGTTCGGTTTCTTCTCTTGTTGATAAGGTGGCTGTTGAAAACCCAGAGGATTTTTTGGCTTTTGATTCCCTTAACCACCCCAGGAGAAATTTGGGTGGTTCCTCCAATCTGCATTATAAGTATTACTGTATGAGTTATTTTGAGATCTAAAGTTATTGTTACCCATATAGTTGACTTGTTCCTCTTCGGTTGTAGGATTGAAGGATTGATATTCTGTATGCACACCTCCTCCACTTGAGTCACACCTCATTACTGGATGTACCTGCGTAGAAACAAGTAAACCATCAATCTTTTTATTGAGAAGTTCTTCCTAATTTGACAGTATAGTAATTGAGTCGACGTTATAAACGCCTGTTGTTTTTGTTGGCTTAGTCCTCATGACTTGCCACTGATAGTTATTCAGTGACATTTCTTCAATAAATTCATAAGCCTTTTCAGGTGTTTTGTTGTTGATGGTTCCACCAGCAGCTGCATCAATCATCTGTCTTGTTGAGGGATTCACGCCATTGTAGAACGTTTGAACTTGCAGCCACAGAGGTAACCCATGGTGAGGGCACTTTCGTAATAGATCCTTGTATCTCTCCTATGCATCGTAAAGTGTTTCTAAGTCCATCTGTACAAAAGAAGAGATATCATTATGTAACTTAGCAGTTTTAGCCGGTGGAAAATATTTTAGTAAAAAAATTTCAGTCATTTGTTCCCAAGTAGTGATAGGCCCTCGTGGTAACGAGTTCAACCACAATTTATCTTTGTTTCTCAGTGAAAAAAGGGAATAACCGAAGGCGAATGGCATCATCAAAAATTCCATTAATTTTGAAAGTGTCACAAAACTCCAGGAAATTCGCCAAGTGAGTGTTGGGATCCTCATCCTGCAAACCATCAAACTGAACAAACTGCTGTATCATCTGAATTGTGTTAGGTTTCAGTTCAAAATTATTCGCAGCAATAGTAGGTCTAACTATACTTGACTCAGTTCCTATTAAAGAAGTTTTAGCATAGTCATACATAGTGCATGGAGCAGGATTTTGATTAACCGCAATTGCAGGAGGTAGCTGATTGCCTTGGTTTTCAGCCATCTCTTCGGTTGGGGGTTGAGTATCGTCTTCTTGCCCGTTCTCCATATATCTTAAGCTGTGCCTTATTTCTCTTTGGTTTTTATGAATTGTACGATCGATTTCTTCGTCAAAAAGTAATGGTCCCGACGGGTTTCTTCTAGTCATAAACTATAAAAACCTGCCAAGAGAAATAAAAAGTAAATTAATTAGTAATAATAATAATAAAATTAAATTAAATTGCAAGAAAAATAAATGGCTAAAGTAATAAAAATTTAGCGTTCCTAATATTTCAGTTCCCCGGCAACGGCACCAAAAACTTGATCGCGAGGTTTCGTGATAGGTTTTAAATATTTATAATTACTCATTCTTGAACTAACTATTATCGCGATGTAGGCAAGTGTACCTATCGAACAGTAGAATAGTTTTAGCAAGACTAGATTGTTGAACCCAAAGGAACTAAAAGTACTAGTAATGACTGTCTTTTTATTAACTAGCCTAATAATAATGGAGATTTGTTTTAATTAACTAATTATCTAAACTAAGAACGCACAGAGAAAAGAATTGGGGAATTGCTTTTGGGAAAATCGATTGAATGAAGACAATACCTAAGGAAAAATCCACCTAGACTTTACTTGTTATTCTGGCTCCGAATCGGACGATTTATTCATTCAACTTGTTCCATAAAGATCCCTAAGTTATGTTATTATCCCTATTCAAGACTAATAACATCTAATCCTTAGATTGAATAACTGAGACTTTTCTCTAATTAACACTCTAGGGTTGCATTAACTCGATCTATGGATCACCTTATTAGGTTTCACCCTAATCCGACAAAATCTTGTCACCTTATTTCTAGGCGCGCAATCAACTCCATTTAATTATGATAAATGTACTCTTAGACAGGGTCTATTCCTCTTCTGAATAAGGGCTTATCTTGAATTAGTATCCTGGGATATCAAAACAAGAATTAAGAACACATAATTAAGAACAAGTTAAATATTTATCATACGATTCGGAAAATAATAACGAGATTGATATTAGGTTTCATTCCCCTTAGGTATTTACGGGATTTAGTTCATAACTAAATAAGAAAACATCTTAGAAGACAAATTGAGGAGAGATCTTCAGTCTTGATGATGAATCCGGCTTTTGAGATGGATCAGTCGGCTTCCTTGGAGTAATTCCTTACTCCCCCTTCTCCGTCTCCTTTTTATTCTCTTCTAGGTATATTTATAGGCTTTGGAATGCCTAGAAGCCCTCAAAAGTGGCCTTTTCTGAATTGGACTGAACTTGGGCTTGACAGGGACACGCCCGTGTGACACACCCGTGTGCGATTACATCAGGCTGTGTTCAAGCCTGTTAGAATGGCATGGGCATGTGCTATACCCGTGTGATTTGCTAGATTGACACGGCCGTGTGGTCTGCCCGTGTGAGGAAGTCCAGGCCGTGTTAAGTTCATACTATGGCCCATTTTCTCTGTTTCTGGCCCGTTTCTCTTTCCTTTCGCTCTCCTATGCTCTCCTAAGTATAAAACATGAAATTAAAGCATTAGGAGCATCGAATTCACCAATTCTAATGAGAAATCATCCATAAAATGCATTAAACATGGGGTAAAAATTTGTATAATTTACGGTTTATCAAATACCTCGGAAACAACTAAAAATACAACTCATTTTATTTCAACTATAAAAACCTCACTTTCTTCACTTTCTAATATTAGTATTAGAAATAAAAATGAAAAAGCTTTTTGTGACTTATCCTCCCTCTCACAAGTATATGTATTTTACAAATTATCACAAACCCAAGTTATTAGTTTTTATAAATTCAAACCTATCCTTCAATATCATGGAACATCTATTTTTCTTAAAAATGAAATAAAAGATTTTTTTGAAGAACGGGGAGTATCTCATTCCAGATTAAGACATCATTATGGGTTAAGATTGCCTGAAGTGAATGATATGCTTATAAAAATGTTACTTTGATAATGAGCTAGCGATATATGTATATGAGTATGAGAAACGAATTAGGGATCTTACAACCCCACCCCCTTACCAGAGTGGTATTTTGTGAAGGAATTTCACGAGATTCATATTGAATAAGTTCACAAGCATGATACCAAATGGTTTAGCAATAGAATAATTATGAACATGATCAGAGATTAAATTGGATTGATAAGTAATGACAGGACTAGTAAGGTAAGATGTTGGGAAATGTATTAACTAGAAATTTCTTCAGTACTGAACTTCTTTAATGAAAAGCATAATGTGAAATTTTCGATGGCAGAAATAATTGAAGGAATAATGTTGAAAGGTTTCGGATTGCCTAGTATCCCACCAATTAGTAATCCAAGATTTCAGACTTTTATTAAATGAGAGAGAGATCCACCAGGGCAAAAATACTATAGATGCAAGATATAGGATTTGATCTATTCCACTACCAAAAACCGAAACAGAAAGAGAGGGATTCGAACCCTCGGTACGAATAACTCGCACAACGGATTAGCAATCCGACGCTTTAGTCTACTCAGCCATCTCTCCGAATTGAGAAAAGATAATTTTCGTATGACAAGAAATATTCAGTTATCTTATTTAAACAAATATATTTATGTATGCATTCTATGGGTTTTGGACAGCTTACTAATCTCATTCACTCAATCAAACAAATTAGGCATATAACTTTTTATAAAGGCCAAACAAACATGGACAAATACATCACAGTTTAAACTTTCATCTCATATGTTATCGTGTACATATCATGAACTTTTATTCATACTTTTCTAATTTTAAGCTCATCATAACTGTACTTTACCCGAATTCCTTAACGTCTCATCGAACATGGTCGGTATAGCTCGATTAGAGGGCACCTTTGTCCAAAAAGGATGATTCTCATTCGCATCGGGAGACATCACACAATCACGGGTTTGTGGCATGTATAGCTAGACTTTCATGCAGGCTAGGTTAGTCCGAGAATCGACTAAACTGTAGCTCTGATACCACTAAATGTAACACCCCTTACCCGTATCTTACGCCGCGAAGCGTTACCGGACTTAAACACTCACATCATAGAAAATCGGGCCACAAAATTTTTCCCTAAAATTAAAACATCTAAAACACATGTATATCATCCCTTATACAGGCCTTCAAAGCCTATAACATACATCGGGGTGGTTCGGGACTGAACCAAGAACTTTCAACAAACTTTTTACAACTTAACCAATTTTCTTGCTCTGGAAGAGTCACACGCCCGTGTGGCTTGGGACACGTCTGTATCCTCAGCCCATGTAACTCTCTATTTATGACATCAGCCTAACAAATTGATCCACACGATTAAGCCACACGTCTGTGTGCTAGACCGTGTCCTCCACACGGCTGAGACACATGGCCGTGTCTCTGCCCGTGTGGCCAACACTTAGGATATTTTCCAAGCCTTATGTTGTCCTTAATTCTTTCCCATACTTTACACATCATGGACCCAACTTATAGCATCAATTTAATGGTTAATCGACCTTAGGAAAGATTCAAATAAATAATTTGCATATTGTCTTACATGTGTTTATTACCCAGCATTTAATCTCTACACATTCTACAATTGTCCATGTTTAATCATTATCAACTTACTACCAGGCCACATTTTCACTCCATGGTTGCAACTACCTCGAATAGTTCTAGAACATTAATCATATACATGTGTTATACTAATTATTCATAGCAACCAATCATAATCACACGACATGCATTAACCCATAGCAGGAATAATTAGGCTTACAAGCCATAACCATAATAAGCCACGTCTCATGGCTATATACAATAGATCAATATAAGCCGGTACATTTGGCTAATCATAATAACATCTAATGTAAAAACTAGTCCTTATACATGCCACTCACTTGAAATTGTTTAATACAAGTATGACAATACTCTGGAGTTGATAGCTTGATAGTGTGATGCTACCTCCGACGATCTACAACCCCGAGCCAACCTGAGAACACTAAGGAAATAGAGAGGAGGAGTAAGCTTAAAGCTTAGTAAGTCCATATGAAAATAATAAGCAATATAACAACATGTTTCCTTAGGCAATCAACCATAATGACACTTTTATTCATATTCTGGTTAAGCTATTTTCTCGAGTCGTATTTATTAATTTATTTATAGCTGGAGTTACAGAACTCCAAATTAAGATCTGTTAATTTTCTCTGAAAATAGACTCATTTATCTTCTTACAATAAAATTTCCAGAATTTATGATCTAGCAAATAAATACAATTTATTATTCAAAGCCTCCCCTGTTTTGCTGTTTGACAGCTTCAACCTTTCTTCACTAAAATTTATGTATATCATAGTACGAGACTCAGATAATGTTCCCGTCTCTTTCTCCTGAAAGTAGACTCATTAAGGATTTTAGTCATATGATTCTTAACTCATAATTATTTTTTTACGATTTCTAGTTATTTTCCAAATTCAGAACAGGGGATTCCGAATTCATTCTAATGCTGTCTCACAAGAATTCAAATATATCAACATATGAGATTCCTTTACTAGCACTATTTCCTTTATCTGAAACTAGACCCAATAATATTTAATTTAATATTTTGTTCAGTCTCTAACACAATTTCCACTATTTTTGGTGGATTTTCAAATTTGGACTATTTTTGCTATCCAAAACTGTTTCAGTGCAAATTCATAGTAACTATCATAAGCTCATTGATCATGGACTCATCATTTCATGAAACCCATATCTCATTACACAATGTAAGTTAACACGATATTACAACACAATTCATAAGCATAAGCATAAGGATGGTTCATCTTTCAATCCTTTTTACTTGTTTATCATCTATACACATACATATGCATGAGTTTTCTTACTCATCATTTCTCACATTTCAATAAGGCAAATGTACGTACCTGTACATATCCGTAGCATATCAATTCACTTTACCTTTATCACCGCTCCCATCTCGGGAATTTCATCACATTATTCATTATAATACCTGTTGAATTTCTCAGAAATCTCGATGGATAATCCATTTACTGTCAAGTAATACAAGTGATCATCTCGAGTACACACTCCCGGAACCTCACATCTTACGATGGGATTACCAGTCCACGCTAAATCTACAATGCACACATTTTCTTCGGAAGGCTTGATCACTTATGGAACACCTGTCCGGGCTAGATTCTTTCTATATTTGAGATCAACGAATTACCCGTCCGGGCTAAATCCTTTTTCTGCAACATATGCAGGATCTCAAGTCATGTAAGCCATGGTTTATCCATCGGATTTCCCTTTTTATTCAACTGGGATTTTTCTCTTTTCATCAAGCATCTCATTATGCATAGTTGATCATGCAATGTACATCCAATTCAACACATTTCCATGTTTATTTAGACATTAGTCCATGAAATAAACATGGTATTGCATACAATTATATTTAGGCATTTGTTACAATATATAATTTTATATCAACTAAATAAATATCCATCACACTATGCTAACACATAAATTTAAGTTCAAGTATGAACAAAATATTGTTGCATTATCATTGACATATGAACTTGCCTCGGTTTCGAGTACAACTATTTATTTCGAGTTTGCGCTTAACCTTGTTCAACCTCGTTCTAGGCCCGAATCTTGTTTTCCTTGATCTATAATATCACATTTAGCCTACTAATTAGTCACATTATTCATAAGGGTCCAAAACTCATATTTTTACAAATTTGCATTTTGACCCCTAAACTTTCACTTATTTGCACTTTTGCTCTAATGCTCGTAAAATGATTTTGATTCAATTTCCTTGCATTTCAAGCCTAGCCGAATCATTTTCATAGCTATTGAAGCCCCCAATTTCCACTAAATCACCCTTTTATGACTAATTTATAACTTTTACGATTTAGTCCTTTTTAAGCATTTTTACCGAAAATTACTTAGCAAAAGTCGTTTATTACACACCGAGCCTTCATATTCTACCATTAAACATCAAAATACATGCATATCATTCATGGGTAAATTTTTAAACATAACCCTAGCTCAAATTAATGGTAAAAATGAGTAGAGCATGTTACCGAGATTTCAAAAATGTAAAGAACATAAAAAACGGGGCTTGAATGCACTTACTATTGAGCTTGGTAGCTTGAAAACCCTAACCATGTATTCTACCATGCAATATTCGGTCGTAAGTAGGAGGTGGACAAAAAATTTGGCTTTTTATTTTGTCTTTTAGTCTATTTAATGACCAAATGACCAAAATGCCCTTTTATCCTTTCTTTAAAATTTTATCCATCCAAGCCCATTTTTATCCAAAATTTTAGAACTTGGTCAAATTTTTATTTAAGACCCTCTAATGAAAAATCCAATTCAATTTCATACTAAAAACTTCTAGAACTCATATTTTGCAATTTATTCAATTTAGTCTTAAAAGTCTAATCGAGCACCTTAGACATAAAAGTTCGTCATGAAATTTTCACACAAGCATGTAAACATACCATAGACCTTATAATAATCATAAAATAATTATTTCTACTTCGAATTTGTGGTCTTAAAACCACTATTCTGACTAGGCCCTAATTCGGGACGTTACATATAATTCGTGCGATAGGTTTATTGCACTAAACATCACAACTAGTCGATTTTAAAGAAAATTTGTAATATTTTGCTATGTTTAATTCTACTACTTCCAAACTGGTTTTCCCAAAAGTTGTAAATTGAACAGCATGAACGACTTGCTTGCAACAATTTTGCACTAAAAGCAAGTTCCTCACTAAAATGGATAAATGTTCTTTCAATCTCGTATATAAAACAATGACAAACCTTCTCTTGAATAAATACTCAATGGCTTGCATAATTACAATAAATGTGAATCTCTAATTTCCTTAAATCAACTCGAAATTACCTTTAATATCGAATGGAATATGTAGTGATAATCTTGATATAGTGTTTTAAAGAAAATAGATCATTTCAAGAAAAGTAGATCACATTGAAAGTGTTCAAAATATCCTTGCTTAACTTGATATTTTCCATGATTTCCCTTTAGTAAAGTGCTGTTGAAAATTTTCAACAATTTGCTAATCAAATATGGAAAGTTACCTTGGTTAACCAAATTCAATATAAGTTGCAATATTGTATCTAACCCATGTAATTGACACTAACAATTTTATTTTTTATTTTTTATTGGTGAACACCAAGCATTTATAGATAGAATGAAGGTTAAAAGCCATTATAAAAGTCCAAATAGGCAACCCCAACAAGGGAAAATGAAAAACAAGACAAAGGAAACACATGAGATTAAATTACATACAAAAGGAAGAACATTGAAAAGGTTTTTCAGCTCCAAAGATGATGGCTTGAATCACGACCAAATTTTTAAAAAAGTTTTCTAGTTTATATGATTGGCCTTTCCAAAGCAAACACAAAAAGGAAACCTTCAGAATAAGCAAAAGAGAATATCAACGAGAGCAAAAGGTAAGTTGAAGAAGAAGGTACCTAAATAGTTCAACCATAGAGAGAGTTATTGTAGCACCCCATACCCGATCTGATCATTGGGTCTGAGCTACGAGATGATACAACTACAGATTGAGTAAATTCAAACTAGTAAGCAACATTTAATTATTCAAACATGTAAATAAATAACATTCATAAATGTAGCATGTTACATAATCATTTTTTGGGTCCCACACGAGCATAGGAAAGCTTGTGTTAACTCGAGCTTAAATTAAGACCAAATTGTAAAGTTTTGAAAATTTTCATATCGATGCCGCGACCTTACAATCTCCACATCATGATGTCTCAAACTCAGTAAGACATGTCAGAACTTTGAGCATACCGATGTCACATCATCACTCACTGCTGGCACCACATTGCAACGTTGGACGTTTGTGGTCGTAATGATGCCCTTTTTTTTTGGCAAAAACACTATTTGGTTCTTATTCATCAAGGTGCAATGACGAGGCCCCTGTTTTTGGCAAAAACACCATTTGGTTCTCATTCATCAAAGTGCAATACTACTTAAATGGTTTATACAACATTATGCCATTCAAAAAGAATTTAAATTCATATCATTTCATGCCAAACAAATCACCTAACCATTCCAATCAAGCCCAAATCAAACATGAGCTCAACCTATTCAAAATCAATTTATTTCATTACATTAAGTAAAATGCCAAATTTTCATATACCAAAACATGATAAGTCATGCCATTCAACTTCCAAAACTAATATTCAACTTCCAAAACTAATCTATCCACTTCATTTTGGACACTATAAGCCTATATGACCTTATATTGAAGAAGAAAAAAACATACTTCAAACATACTTTCAAGCATCACATTTCAAAAAATGTAAATTCTAGCTTTAATAACTTAATGAAATTTTCCACCTCAATTTTTATAACACACCACATACCAACATATATAATCATATATCATCACTAATTCTAGCATGAAACATGATTTATACCATACATTTGCTAAGTCACAAAGGAAACATATTGCACAAGATGGGCTATATCACATTTTCCAAGTAGTAACCACTTCCAAATGGAAAAGTGCACACTGAGAACTTTATATACATGCCACAACCTTAAACTAAAAATAATCATATAACAACCGATTCAGTGATAGTGTGAGCTTCGAGATGATTTGGCTTGGCAAGTTTCGCAAGGTGATGATCTATAAGGGAAAGTTAACAATAAGGGTAAGCATATAGAACGCTTAGTATGTTCATACGTAAAATATTATGATTTCCTTATTTTTCCTAAACATTTAATGCTACCTTAGTTTGGAAAAACTTTGGCTAGAACATGGCACTCAAATCATCAACAAGTGAGCATAAGTATCCATGTATATTTGATAACATAAGTTTTTCAAACATACCAATTCATATCACCAACACATAGCTTTTCTCAAAGGCATGTTCCATTACTAAAGCTTAAGAACATAACAATTTTGCATAGTTCATCTCCAATATCACCGTACATTTTAATCCATAAATTGTAGCAAACATTTCCATAACAATGACATATTCCACTATCCATCTTTAAAACTATACCAGATACATATGATTCATTGCTGACCTACACCAAACCATTTTCTAGTTCCTAGCTAAGTATAAATATATATAAATATATATATATATATCAGATTACCCATTTAGGCTAAACCTTTATAATGACACATTAGGTTATTCGTTCAAGGTAAATTTGTGTCATATAATATCTAAGAATCCACAAAGAATGATGGACCTCGTCAAAATATGTAGTAAATCCCATACAAGCATGCATAAGACCCTACTGACATGCCAATCGTATCCTAACCTTTACTAAGTTCACACGTGTACCTATTTCAACATATTTTAATATAATCCATGTAATTATTTATATTTGCATACCACACCCTGTAAAAAGGGTAATATCTTTTATTCCATATCATGACATCATTCGCATTTTCACATTTGTACCTTGTAACTTTTCATAATCATTAATCACCACACAATTTTTTAATTTAATTCATTACTAGCCAAATGTATCAAATTCCATAATATTGGAAATATATAAAAACATTCATATATTAAACTAAACACAAGAATAAAATTATAATACAAGGTGAGATAATAAGTATCATACAAATTTACCTATTCAGAACGTGAAAAGAGAGATATTTTAGGGACTAATTCGGAACTTTAGCTTTTCCCCTATTAGCTTCACTTGGATCCAATTCTTGACCTATACAATTATTTTATACAATCAATCAATAGTAAAGTTTTGCCATTCTATGTAATGATATGAATCAATCTATATGAACTCATTTTTTATACCCCTAAAATTTTATATTTTATTCAATTTAGTCCTTGAACTTGGAATATTTATAACTTTTGATTCCTTACCTCAGATTAAAATTCGATTTCACATACATCTATTAGGATTGCTTTACTTCCTATTCCTATCAAAGTTTCATAACAGTTTTGCATTTCTTTTTTAAATTTGGTTCTAAATGTACGGAATTAACAATTAAGATTTTCAATTAAGTCCTTTCATTAAACTAAGCTTAATTTTTAACAAGTTCACACCAATTTCATCTAATTCTCAACAATGGCAACTTTATAAAACTTTAAAATTTCACAAATTAGTGCATGGGCTAGCTAAATCAAGCTTCTAGGACCTCAAATCTATAAAAATTACAAGAAAATTACTTGAATTTTCTTACTTATTAGTTGGCCGAATGTCAAGCTTCCAAAGATTAGTTTTTCTCCTTTCTTTCCATGGTGTTTCGGTCATGAAGGAAGAAGAAGATGGCAATTTTTTCTCTTTCCTTTCACTTATTATGGTATTTATAAGTTAATTAATGTTTAATTATCTTAGTATTCCTTAATTAATTAACATATTTAGACTTCAACTTCAATTAGTGGAGATAGCCATCATCTTCTACTAACTTTCTCTCAATATTGGTTTAATTAAAATTTTAGGTCCTTTAGTTAATTGCTATTTTAATCCCCAATCCTTTTGAAAATTAAAAATCTATAACAATTGGACTTTACAATTTAGTCTTTGAGCCTTAATCAACTATTAATTTGACAAAATTACCAAACCAATCTTTAATATATTTTATATAATCTCTGTAAGTATTTATTTTTAATATTTACAGACTCGTTTTACAGAAATGAGATTTCAAAAGCACATTTTCTTTTACCACTGAAAATTGGATTATTATAATTCTTCTTCTCAAAAAATTTTGTCCTCGAAATTTACCTGAGAAAAGACGGAGGTATCGAGAATTCATATTTCTTCTGGCTCCCAAGTAGCCTTTTTCTTTCCATGACAGTACCACACTACTTTCACCAATACCACATGCTTATTCCTCAACTATTTCACTTGCCAAGCTAAAATTTTAATTGGTTCTTCACTATATGTCAAATTAGGTTACAACTCAATTTCGTAGGGAGTTAAGATATGAGAAGGATCGGATCTATATCTTCTCAACATTGAAACATGGAAAAGAATGTGGATCTTATCTAGTTTTGAAGGTAGAGCTAACTGATAACCTACAGACCCAATTCTCTTGAGAATTTCACATGGTCCAATAAACCTAGAACTGAGCTTCCATTTTCTGGTAAAACTCATAACCATTTTCCAATGTGCAACTTTTAGAAAAACTTTATCGCCAATTTCAAACTCAATACCCTTTCTTTTCAAATTGGCATAAGATTTTTGTCTATCTAAAGCAACCTTTAAGAAATCTCAAATAACACTGACTTTATCTTTAGCCTTTCGCATCAAATTTGTTCTTGTTATCTTTCTTTCACTCAACTTTGACTAGTACAGAAGAGTTTGACATTTAGACCATATAAAACTTTATATGGTGCCATTTTGATGCTCGATTTGATAGCTATTGTTATAGAAAAACTCAACCAATGGTAAGAATCTTTCTCAGCTTCCCTCAAATTCAATTGCACAACAACGCAACATATCTTCAAGTATTTGAATTACTCGCTTCGATTGTCCATCGGTTTGGGGGTGAAATGTCGTACTAAAATTCAACTTAGTGCCAAAGCTTCATGTAGTTTACCCAAAAATCTGAAGGTGAATTTAGGATCCCGATCTGAAATAATATATAATGGCACACCATGCAATCTCATAATCTCAAATATATATAATTCAACCAATTTCTTAAGTGTATAGTCAGTTCTCATTAGAATAAAATGAACCAATTTTGAAAACTTATCAACTACCACTCATATTGTATCTTTTTTTTTCAAAGTCAAAGGAAATATCGATACAAAGTTCATAGTGATTCACTCCTATTTCCATTTAGGAATCATTACAGGTTGAAGTAGTCCTAAACAGACTTGATGCTTGACCTTTACTTGTTGACATTCCAAACACTTGGCCACATATTTAGTTATCTCATTTTCCATGCCCGACCACCGGTATACTGGTTTTAGATAATTATACATTTTTTGCCACCTGGATGCATGGAATAGGCACTGCTATGAGCCTTGTAGAGAATATCTCACTTCAACTCTGAATCATTCAACACACACAATCTATTACAGATGTATAAACTCCTTTTGTCACTTATGTGGAACTCATTAGTTTGCTCGCTTTCTACAAGCTTCTGTTTCACTTCAAGCACGTAGTCACTTTGTTACAATTCTCAAATTCTTTGGAGAAATACGAGTCTAGCCCTTAATTCAGCCAAAATAGAACCATCTCACTCCTAAGTCAAATGTGTGTTTATCTCTTTCAAAGCGACTAGGGATTTTCGAATTAGAGTGTTGACCACAAGATTGGCTTTTCCCAAATGATAGTTTATGATCAAATCATTATCTTTAAGTAATTCAAGGCATCAGTTGTAACAATTCGTTTTTTAGCGATGTCAGAAAATGATAGTATTTTCAATGTTCAAGTTTGTAAATATTATTAGTTAATATTTACAAGATTAATATAAAGTTTAAAGTTTGGTCCATTAATTTTGTTAATCGATAGTTAATTAAGGTACAATGACTAAATCATAAAGGTGGTAAAATTTAATCATTATGATTTTTAAATAATTGAAAGAAAAATTGTGCAATTGGATAATAAATATAAAGCTAAACACTGCATCCAATTAATTAGCTAATTATGTTTAGTGTTAATTGATTAAGCTTAATTAACATAAAGCTAGTTAATTAATAAACTAATTAAACTATATAAACAAAAAATTAAAAGCTTTTGTTTTTCTTCTCCTGTCCATATGAACCATAAAATAATCTTAAGAAAACCATTTTTAAAGCTTCAACCATTCAACTCTTGCATGCCAAGCTCAATTTGGTCCTTTTACTTGTAATTTTTGTGTTTTTAAGAATATAGAAGCTGATTTAGCTAGCTCGTGTACCAATTAGTAAAATTGTTAAAGTTTCTAGAAGTTTTCATTGATGAATTCTAGATGAAATAGGTTTTAATTTATTAGATTTTAAGCTTAGATATGAAAAAGGACTAGTTTGTAAAGTTTGATTGCTAGTTTTTGAAAATAGGGAATTAAGTGTATAAATTTTGAAATTGATGTTAAATTTCTATAATTATTTATAGTAGAGGGCTATAGAAGGATGTAATTGAGGCTAGTTTTGAAATTGAGGCTCAAATTTGAAAGTTATGGCAATTTCGATTTTACGGACTAAATTGAATAAAATAAAAAAATTATGGAGCATTCAATAGGTGAAATTGAATTGACTTATGATTATAATAGGATGAATAAACTATTTGGAATTGATAAATTGAGCAAGAAGGGCATGTCGATTTCATAATTTGCACTCTAAAATTGCGGGAAAAATGAAAGTTTTAGGTTTTTTGGGCATTCTGAGACCTATATATGTCAAAAATATGAAGATAGGAGTGAGCCGTCGTAGAATACTCAAGAAAACAACTCGAAAAATACCATTGAAGCCAATTCTGAAGCAGATTTCCATCAAGATTGAAGATTCCCATTTGATTTCTTTGGAGATTATTATGACTTTCTTTGTTTCTTGTGGTTATATTATATTTTGGATTTTTTATTTGCTAGCATGAACTAACTTTCTAAATACCTAGGGGAGACGAACCCTATGATAATTCTGTCTTTTAATTTTTATTTTACACAATAAAAACTTAGATATTCTTATCAATTATGTGTGCTTAATACTTGGTTTGATATTTCTAGATTATTGATCCATGTTTGATGGGCATAAATCACAGGAGGAATAGATCCTATTTAAGAGTAGATCTAACATAATTAAGTGGAGTTGTATGTAATCCCAAAAATAGGACAATATAAATCTACTGGATTAGAGTCAAATCTAATAGGAGCATCCATAGATCGAGTTAATTCGATAATAAGGGTTTTAATTAGAAATAAATTTCAATTAATCAACCTAGAGTCAGTTGCTCTTATTCTTGAAGAGAGATATTATCATACTTTAGGGATTTCTACAGACCAAGATACTAAGTGAAGAAATTGTGTAATTTAGATTGATAAAGACAGATAGAATCTAGGTGAATTCTTTCCTTGGTATTGTTTCGCTTCTTAGTTGGTAATTGTTTATTTTCTTGAATTTTTATTTATCATGTTCATAGTTAATTAATTTAGTTAATTAATTTAGTTAATTTTTAGTTTTAATCAATCACTCGAATTTATCGGTTAAATAATAGAAAGACGGTAATTACTAGTACTTTTAGTGTTCGTGAGAACGATATCTTTACTCACTTTAGCTATACTATTAATTGATAGGTGCACTTGGCTTAGTTAGATTTTTAGTTGGTTTCATGGACATCAGGAACCACACTTTTGTATCGATTAATCCTTGAGCTTTCTCCATCTCTTCTTCTATTCTATTATTTATATCTCTTTCTTTAACTTAGTTAATTGATTGTTTGTGTAAATATTAGAATAAGTTTATGCTTTATACAAGATCTCACATGTTTCAACTATTTAACCTAATTAATTAAGTAATTAATAACCTAAAATTGGTATTTATTCAGGAGTACTTAGTATTCTAGCAAGTGATGCCCCTAGTAGAGGATCTAGACAGGTGAGACCAAGAGGGTATCCGTGTGTCTAGGTGAGACCGAGATGGTATCTTAGGTGGTAATCCATAATGAAGATGAGACCGAGAGGGTATTCATAGCATAGGGTGGTAAGTACTTAATTAAGGGTAATTATTGCCTTAATTAATAATTGGGCAACGCAATCCATTCAAGGCTAAACAGCTCGTGTAATCGAAACAAGGAATAGGAGAAATTCGAGTAACTTAAACTAGGGTTAGATTAGCGTTAGTTTACTTCAATTAGTTTAATTAATTTTATTATCTTAAATTGGAATTGACATTACTAATTCATAACTCAATTAGATTAGTAATTATTTTTGGTAATTGATTTAATAACATTTTTCTCTGATTTGAAATTCCTTGGGTACGATCCTTAGAATACTTAACAAGTGTTATATTGTAACACATCTATATTACAATTTGACCTATACACTTGCAGAAATCAGACTTAACTCTTATCTTTATATTTTTGCACGATTTTACACTCTCAACGTTTGCACAATAAGAGGCGGTCAAATGTCGCTACTTTGGCTTATTAGTGTTCTGACATTGTCTCCAGTAGATTTGTGTTGGAATTTTAGCTAAGTTTTGAGGCTTGCTTCAATGTCGTGACATTCTCTTCGAATGTTGTGACCTCTAAGGTAGTCCACTGACTCATTGGCCAAAAATATTATCCTGCACACGTAATCAACTTGTTAGTTCTCCCATAGGCCCTAATTAGCCTAAAAGGTCATAAAACACACTAAAAGTTTAATTTATTAAACTTAATTTCAAAACTATATTAAACTTAACTTCAAAACTATCTAATTCTAAAAATAGAATTAAAAGATAAAAAATCACTTGCATACAAGCTCATGAACTGGTGAAAAGAGCTTAATTTACCACAACGAATTCTGGCAGATCAATTTCTCCCATAAAATTATGATATTTATATTCTTAATTATATTATTTATATTTATATTTTTTTTATTATTGATTTTGGGAATAATTGGTGAAAAAAGAGCTCAAAGTTTATTTTGGTCTATTTTTTTGGTTTGGACTTTCAACAAAGTGTAGTTTTAGTATTTTATCCATAACAGGAGTCACAAACTTCTATTTTATACCTATAATATATTGATTCGAAGTAAATTGGAATATCTAGCTAAATTTAATTCATAACTCAAGCTCAAATGCGTAAAAAATGCACCAAGAAATGGCCTGCAAGTTTGACACAGAAATTGCTGAAAAACCTAGAAAAATTCTACTCTATTTGACACAGAAATTGCTGAAAAACCTAGAAAAATTCTACTCTATGTACACTTTTATATGCTCTCCATTATATTATTTTTTCCCTATAATAGACATTATTAGGTTAAGAGATAGATATAACCATTCTTAGTTTTCTTTTGGTTCCATGTTTATTTTATTTATGGATTTCTAAACTTCTGTTCTAATTAAAGTAATATTCGAAGTTTGATTCTACAAGTTTGTGATATAGAATTGCTTTCACTCATTGTTTTCACTTTAGTATTTGCATGTCTTTTGGTCTAATTACAATATTTTAGGTGTGTTAAATATTTGGTCTTTGTTTGATAGCATAGAATAATTGCTTTATCAATTAGATAATTAGTCATCGACTAATTTCTAATATTTGTGATGAATGCATGATTATTTGTGTAGTGTGGGTGTGCGATCTAACTTAAATAAAACCTAGTTGTGCATTTGTTGGTTAGAATTGGGTGTATTTCATTCTTAAGGCTATTGAAAAATTAAATTCCTAAACAATTGTTATAGGGTTGTTTATCATGAAGGAAAGTAATTAATGATGATTGTCTTGGTTATCAAGAAGGTAAGAAGATATTAGGTTAGTTAGAGATTGTCAATAACTATAGCCAATATATTAAAGAACTATAATAACCTGTTTTTAGTGAAATCAGAACAGTGGTTCTGGGACCACAAATCTGAGGTTGAAATAATTATTTTATTATTATTTTAATGTTTATAGTATGATAGAATAATTATGTGAAAGTTTTGTTAATAAATTTTATCGTTTGAGTGTTTAATTTGATAAAAAGGACTAAATTGCATAAAGTGAAAAACTTATGTTCTAATAGTTAAAGGTATTAAATAGTTATGAAATTAAATAGTAAAGGTCCTGTAACATCCTGATTTTCGGGTTTTTCGCGATTCTTGATATTTTAAGTAAATTTCTAAAAATTGGTATGTGATTATAGAATTCTTAATTTGGGCATGTAAATGGGCTTATGGAAGGCCCATGAGTTGGCCAAAACCCTGTAGAATTTTTAAATTTTGGACTTAGGAGTTAGGGGTTCTGGCTAGGTGCCCTTATATAAAGTTGTAGGTAAAATGTAACACAAAAAGAGCTGTAGTAAAGTGGCAAGGGTGACGCCACTAAATTCCTAAAAAGGTGGCGTGTGGAGCATAAGGGAAGACCTGGGATCGGTTCCCTTTGTTGGCAAATAAGAGTATTTATTTTTATGTGCAGGAAGGGTAAGTGTTGGAACCTAAGTGGATTCTGTAAGAGGAGAATTCGATCAAGTCAAATGCATAGATTAAGGAGGGATAAGGGGAGAGATTTTAAGGATTTGATATGGAGATAGAGTTGGCCGAATAAGGGAGATTGGAGAGGGGATTTTCGGCAGAGGGGTTTAGTTAGGGATTTTCGGCACTTAGGTAATTGTGCGCCGTTTTCTCCCTGGAAGATTAGTTTTTTTCTCTCTTTTTCTTTTGCAGCCGAATCTACCATCTCTTCTTCCATCTTTTCTTCCTTCTCCTTCTTTCAAACCAGCCCACTATTCCCTCCATTCACCCATTGTTTCTTCCCTTTATCTCTACTTCTGCCGAAATACCGCAAAAGCCGAAATCAGTGAAGCTAGGGGGGTGCCAATTCTTTGTGACCAGTAACCTTTTCTTTCCTTTTCAATTGTTGGAGTTCAATTCCTTTACCTTTTAGGCATCCGGATTCAAGAGGAGAAAGACTGTGGTAAGTGCCCAAACTCTAAACAATTCCTAGAGTAACTGTTGGCCAAAAGCTGAAACCCTATAATTTAGGGAGATGGCCGAATATGGGTATAGGCCTTATGGGGTCTTCTTTTAATATTTTTTGTGTTTTATTTAGTGGAGGAGCAGCAAGGTGTAGTGCCAACTTGGGGTAGCTTGGATCTCCGGAGTGGCTAGACCTAGTCATCAATCGCAACAAAGGTAAGATTCCTAAGGCCATTATGGATGGTGGCCGAATGTGTAAGTATTAGTATTAGATTATTTTTGGTTTGGTTCAATTATGGGAAGCTGATTATTAACGATGGATTATAGGAGAAATCGTGTAGGAGATCTCGTCGAGGAATATCGCCAAACAGGTGTGTAACGAACCCTTTTTCATAGCCTAAAGCAATAAATGCCGAAAAGCCGAAATGCCGAAATTCTGGCATTTCGAGGACTAGTGAGCAAGCGAACGCTCACTAGTTAGTTAGAATCGATAAGATGATGATCGGGAACAATGGAAACTGTAAGAATGTGATTTTTGGCGTTCTCGGTAAGTTGGGCCTCGAGGGGCCGAAGTGGGGCCCATTGGGCTTTCGGGCCCATTTGGGTAAAATTGGTAGAAAAGGAGAACCTGTTAAATTGCGCATTGTGACTGATAAAACCGTTATCGAATATAGGCTAAATGGGCCTAGATGACGAAATTGGCTAAGTAGGGCCCATTAGAGGTTTTTAGGCCCAATAACTCAATTTCGCTAAAAATGGGCCAGACTCACTGTTTGCACACATGAATTGTTAGTAACCGTTAATGAACATGGAAACCCTAATTTTTGGTAAAATTACAAGATTACCCTTATAACATGAAAATGACTGTTTTGCCCCTAGGTAAAAATGACCATTATACCCTTAGGGTTTAAATATGAATTTAATACATGGGATTTTGAAAAACATGGTATGTATGATATGCACATGACATGTATGATATGCACATGATATGTATGATATGCACATGCTGTATTCATAAATGCATTGGGTTGGGTTTTTATATGAATGGAGGAAGTGAAAAAGGGCTTATGCCCCAGTTATTAAAGGGCTTATGCCCTAGTTATTAAAAGGGCTTATGCCCCAGTTATTAAAGGGCTTATGCCCCAGTTATTAAAGGGCTTATGCCCCAGTTATTAAAAGGGCTTTTGCCCCAGTTATTAAAAGAGGCTAGGCCTCCAAGTTATATGATAAAGCACTATCTTGCCAAGGGAGAGTTATGGTGGGGTGGGTTGAGTTAATCCCCACATGGTGTGTTGGTTGGTCCGGGTGGAGAGTAGCGGATGGTGGGTTGAGTAGTCTCCCCAAATGGGCTTGCATTCTCTCATTAACATTACATGTGATATTGAAATGGGCCTATGGGCCATACCGTTTACAGTAAAAGGCTTTGGCCCAATAATATGAAATATGAAAAGGCTTCGGCCCAGTGTTATGAAATATTAAATATGAAAAGGGCTATGGCCCAGTACATGTTGAGATTGGATTTGGGCTTAGGCCCAACAGGCTGTTATTGTTTTGGGCTCTGAAAGGGGCTTGTTGAACATTGAGTTACCAAACTCACCCCCATTTCCATAACCTTGCAGGTGAGCCTTGATGTGGGGACTTGGGCCGGAGGGGATTCAAAGTAGCCACGGTGATCGCCTTTGGACTTTTAAATAAGCATTGGTTTTCATTAAATTTCCTTTAATTATTATTTATTTTTGGGTTGTAATAAGGCCATTTTAACTTTCCTTTTATTTCTTTTCGGGTTTATTTTAATTTTAATAACTTTAAACCTGGTTGATAATTATTCAAATGGGCTAGACTTAGGATGTGTTTTCAAAACGATACTTGTTTTCAAAATAGCTCAACGCCACGATTAATCGATTTATCAAAGACATCCACTTAAACAGTTTTAAACTCGATATAACAAAGTGTGGCTATGGTTGTGGGCATGTCTAGGATTGGATCCAATCAAAGAGCTTGGTACTTAAGCAGCCTTCATGGCTCACCTCCTCTTTCTCGGATACCTACCTGGTGCCCAGCTTCCATACACTTTGTTAACTCAACGAAATATATGATTTTTAAAACACTAAGACAGAACGTGGGTTTTCAACTCCAATGTGGCGCGTCAGATTCGGACATAACTTCCGGGCCGGGTTTGGGGTGTTACAGGTCCTTATGTTACAATTAGACCATTATTAAATTAAGTGGACAAAGATGGACATCACTTAGGTAAATTTTAATGTTTAAAGTAAGGTTAAATAAGTAATTTGGTAAATTAAGGTAAATTAAATAAAATAAAAACCATAATTTATGCCCATCTTCCTCTTTTAGTCAAATTTAGCTAAAGAAAAAGCCATACTTAGGGCTTTCTTTCGGTCAAGCTTACATAGCTCATTAAGGTATGATTTTTGTCCCGTTTTTAATGATTTCTATGTTTTTGAAATCGTTACAACTTAATCTAGCTAGCCCAGGGACAATTTTGCAAAACTATTAAAGGTTTAGGGTTTTTCCATCGATGAATCTATGTGTATTTTAATGTTTGATGATAGAAAATGCATGCTTGTTATTATATAAACAACATTTGTTAAGTGATTTTTACTGAAAAGTCCAATTAGGGATTAAATTGTGAAATGTGTAATTTTTGTGATTAAATTGTGAAATAAATGAAAAATATGGAACACTAGGGACCTAATTGAAATTTGGCTTGCTTGGGTTTTGGTTGAATTGCATGAATTTGTTATTTTATGAAATAAGGACTAAATTGTAAAAATGTTAAAATATTGGGGGTAAAAATGTAAAAGTGCCTTAATGTGTGTTTTGGATTAAATTGAATAAAGAGATTATTAAATAAGTTAATTTTGATTACATTTAGATTAAGAAAGGCAAAATATGAAATTAGATGGGGGAAAGAACAAAGTTTTAGATTAATCGACTTAATTCGCCGTTTTTGCATTTGAGGTAAGTTCGTATATAATAAGCATTGTTATAATTGTGTTTTAAATGCTTTGATATTGCAATAATTGTGAGTACGACTCAATGGACATGTTCGACAAAGATTCGGCAATTGTGAAATCCCAGTTGAACCTTAGGAATAGATTAGGATATGAATGACATGTTATTAGGGGTTATGTGATTTGGGTGTTGGTCCGTATGCCCTACCAGTGGCTGAGTTATCTGACATGTGTTGAGGATTTTTTTCCACACAGGTAGAGACGCGGGAGTGTGTCTCAGCCGTGTGTGACACATGGTCAGGAAACACGGCCGTGTGTCCCCTAGTGTTGAATTAAAAATCAAGTCAATATGCTCCACAGGGCCCAGCACACGAGCGTGTGATTGGCCGTGTGGCCTAAGTCAGTATACCCTACATGTTTGAAATGGCCTAGCACACGGCCTGGCACACGATCGTGTGAGGCCATTTCGAAAGGGCACACGGGCATGTGGTTAGCCGTATAACCCAAGTCAGGGAGTTACACAGGATAAGACACAGGCTGGGACACGGCCATATGCTTCCATTTCGAATGTCCACACGACTTGTGACACAGGCGTGTGTCCACTATAATTTGGAAAATTTTCTTAGTGTTTTAAAAATTTCTTGAGCTATCAGTTTAGTCTCGAACCACTCCTAAAGCATGTTTAGGGCCTCGTAGGCTCGTATTAGGGACAATGTGATTGAGTTTGAATGATGATTGCATGAAATTTGAAAATGTATGTGAAATAAATGTTTAATTGTTTTATAAGACCTGTAATGCTCCGTAACCCTATTCTGGCATTGAATACGGGTGAAGGGTGTTACAAGAACACTATTTTTTTCTTTGCATCAATGATCAAAACCTTGTATCAAATAAAGAATTTACTTTGGCTAAATTTCATCTTATAGAATTTTTCCAAAGTTTTGATTATTTCTTTATTTGCTTTTTCTAAATTCTTAACTTTAACTTTAAGTTTTCTTTAAACAAAACCACCTTCTTTATTTTATTTTTTTTAGTTGAAGGGATAAAATTACCATTGATCTTCATAGATTTGTGATCCATCATAACACAATGTAGCAGATTAAATTAGTTTTCGCACTTGAGGAGCTTGAATACAAGAACTTTTATTATGTTCTAGTCGAGTTTTTATAGTTTAGTGTACATTAAAAAAATGTATTTTAAGTATTTTATTGACATTAGGGGCTGAATGACGCCTAAAGGTGAGCTAACGTATTTTGTGAGTGTATAGGAGACCATGCAAGGACATAGGAACTCAATATTGGTCACTGTGTTCCAACATGGGGAGTTTGAGGTCGCAACATAGAGAGCAAAATGCAAGAATTGTCATACTGCCTTTGGTGTCGCGACATAGTCATAGGATGTCACGACACACCCTTAAAGACATCTCTGAACTACGCATACTGCCCTTGATGTCGTGACACAGGCACTAGGGTGTCACGACATTGGCCCTATACAGGAGATAATTATGAACCAGGGTTGTTTTGGTTTGCACAATCAAAAGTTAAACATGAGAGCGCTAGCTAACCTAAGGTTGAGGACAACGGGAAACCTAACTCTATAAATAGGATCCTAAACACTTGTTAAAGGACGACTTTTCAATATTCTAAGTTTTTCTTTGTAATTTAATTTTCATTTTTTTCTTTCTCTTAGGGTTTAGATTTCTTTTCAGTTCTTTTCATTCATGTTCTTTGAATAACTTGATTTGTAGACGCAATCAAACTATTGCGAATTTCTACGCTTTCACTAATCAAATACAATCAGGATTCTCTTAAACCTTATTCTTGATTTATTCTTTATGCATATCTTATTTATCAAATTTATTGTGTTTATAAATTCCATGAGAAAGTAATCCTTTTATGAGGGATTAGTGAGGGGAGATGTGATTAACTGATTACTATGTAGTTTCTTTTTAACAGATTAGTTGTTTGGGAAAGAAAGTACTTAAACCCTAGGCTTAAAAACCCTAAGAAGTTATTTAGGTGAGAACTAACCTAAAACTGGTATGGTTTATTCGCAAACACCTTAACCTTGAACCGATCTAGACTGTGAGGTCGAAAGGTAAGTAGTTCTTGCCGACTAGTTAATTTAGTGGAAGATCGAGAGATTCTGCTAGGGTAACGACTAGTTGATTTAATAAAAACCTGAAATAAGAATTAGTTATGACCACCGAAGCGAGCTAATCACCCATTTTTAGATTTGATTAAGTTTAGATTTTAGTTATTCAAAGTTCACTTTATTTATGCAATTCTTATTCTTTCATTCATAAAAGCTCAAAAATCTCTTCTTTATGTTTTATCGTAATATGATTTATCTAGATTACTAATTAATTCTATTCGAGTTTTAGTTAAATTTAATCTAGTACTCGCCTCCCTTGGGTATGATGCTCAGAGTACTTGTAACACCCCTAACCTATATCCGATGCCAAAATAGGGTTACGAGGCATTACCAAATAACACATCCCATTCACATACATTTATACATTCATTATCAAAAACCATTTACAAACATTCACATTGTCCCTTATAAGGTTCTACGAGACCTTAAAACATGCTTAAGAGTGGTTCGGGACTAAACCGATCACGTATAAAAAATTTCCAAACACTTAGAAAAATTTTACATTCATAGGTCACATGCCCGTGTAAGCAAGCCGTGTGCCTCACTCGGCTACTGGACACGCCCGTGTGCTAGACCGTGTGAAAACAAAGTATACATTCTGACTTGCACCACATGGCTGGAGACATGCCTGTGTGCCTTGGCTGTGGGAAAACTGGTGGGGTTACAGACTTGGGTCACACGGCCAACCACACACCCGTGTGTCTAGCCCGTGTACCCTTCGAAAAGGCCACACACGACCATATGCCAAGGCTACGTGCCTCACATGGTCACCAAACACGCCCGTGTGTCAAAGCCGTGCTAGAGACTGACTTAAATTAGTAGGCTATCCCAGGGGACACATAGCCGTGTAACATGACCATGTGTCGCACACGGCTGAGACACACGCCCATGTCTCTACCCGTGTGGACAAAAATAAGCCATTTGTAAAGCTAATTTTCCACCCTATTCTCAAGTACACAAAGCAACCAAAATAGCACCATTTCAATACATATTTAAGCAATCAAAAACATGCCAATTCATACTCATGTCATGCCATCTATCATCAACCAATTCAACTAGTCATTTCCACAGTCAAAACCTATCAAATTACCATACCAAAATTCATCACATTAACATCTATTCCATATCACAAAACACATCATTAAACTATGTCAACAACTAATGCCAGTATACCAAAATAAGCCAACATAGAAGGCATTATATACATCACATACTTATCACTTGACAACATATAAATCAAGCCAAATTCAACTTCATAAACAACACCATTTACAAGCCACATCTCATGACTAAATTCACAACTTAAAACATACTCAAAATGAAACTAGCCTATACATGCCATATACTATATATACAAGCTTCAAAAGTACCAACAAGATGATCGATAGTGTGATGACATTTCCTGATGATCCCCGAACCCAAGCTAGCTTCGATGATCTATAAAACATAGACAAATAACATACAGTAAGCTTCATAGCTTAGTAAGTTCGTACCAAAAATACTCTACAGTTCATGTAATCCAAAACATCAATTAATAAACATTTATTAGTTCTTATATCATCATTCAATTCTAATCCACCACCATTTAACATTTATAAACAAATTCATCAAACTTCATACACATAATATCAACTATCACATAGGTATCATACATACTTGAACTTTCCAGTATTTATTTATTTCATTCTCACCTCTTTGTTCAATAAATTAATTCGTTCGGAAGTCTTTCAATGCTCTAAGAATTCACACACTTAGTACATAAATGATTAGCCAAAGTTATAACGATCTCACACACTTAGTTCCATCTCATTAAACCGAAGCTATCTCAGTATCGCACACTAAGAGCTATTCATAGCCGAAGCTATTTTGAAAAGCACACTAAATGCCGAACGTAGTCAATTTATCGTCGTACGCAATCATTGTTGCATATATACAATTTATGCATTATCATAGCATTAAAAACATAATTGTAACAATATTTATCATGTACGAACTTACCTCGTACTCAGAATGGACGAATCGGATTGATTACTCGATAACCTTCAATTTTTCTCGATCTAAATCCGAATTCTTTCCTTCTTGATCTTAATCAAAGATTTAAACAGTCGAACCCTAAAATGCTTCAATGGATGTTTCTATATTCAATATTTGGTTGAAGCTACGGAAGATGACAACCATTTTACATTTTTGTTTTATTTTATTACACATAATACATAATTTACTTTATTAACTTTTAATTAAAACATTAAAAATCACATAATTCAAGGCCATTTATGTCAAATTCCACTATCAATGGTCTATTTTCAACATAAGGACCTCCCATTTAATAAGCCATGAAAAATAGACACCTTTATCATATAGAATGCAACGTTTGCATTTTACGCGATTTAGTCCTTTTTCTCAAATTGAGCTATTAAACGATAAAATTAGCTCACGAAATTTTCACACATATAAATTCACATACTGTAAACACAAAAAATAATATTAAAATAATTTTACAACCTCATATTTGTGGTCTCAAAACCGCCCTGTTACAACTGTTCCTCTTTAGGGATTTCCCGAAAATCATACCAACGAATAGGTTTGGATAATGCTTTCTCATAGCATCCTTGGTTTCCCATGTAGCTTCTTCTACTCCGTGCCGATGCCATAACACTTTTACTAATGCGATTTTCTTGTTTCTCAGGTCTTTGATCTCACGAGCTAGAATTTGGATCGGTTCTTCACTGTACGATAAATCTGAACTTTAGTCGGGGAAATAACATGTAAAGGATCAGATCTGTATCATCTAAGCATTGATATATGAAATACATTATGAATATTTTCTAACTCAGACGATAATGCTAGTTGGTAAGGCACTGGTCCAACTCGCTCAATAATTTCATACGAGCCGATGAATCTTGAACTCAATTTGCCTTTACGACCGAATCGAAGTATTTTCTTCTACGGTGACACTTTCAAAAACACTCTATCCCCAATCTAAAACTCAATATCTTTCTGTTTCAAGTCTGCATATGATTTCTGATGATTTGACGCTGCTTTCAGACTATCACGAATCACTTTCACTTTCTGTTCAGTTTCTTTGATCAAATCGACCCTGTGTATCTTATTCTCACTGAGCTCAGTCCAATACAAAGGTGATCGGCATTTGCGACCGTACAAAGCTTCATAAGGTGCCATTTTTATACTAGATTGAAAGCTATTATAATACGCAAATTCAATCAATGGAAAAAAAATTTCCCTTGTACCTTCAAACTCAAGAACAAAACATCTCAACATATCCTCGAGCATTTGTATAACTCGTTTGGGTTGACCATTCGTCTGTGGGTGAAACACAGTACTAAAATGTAACACCCCTAACCCGTATCTGTCACTAGACTAGGGTTAAGAAGCATTACCGGACATATCAGAACATTTAACATTCATTTCACAATCATCATAGCATCATAGTCACACATCATAACAGAATCCCTTACATAGGTCAACGAGACCTAAAACATGCTCTAGAAAGGGGTCGAGACGAAACCGAGCACATACAATTTTTTCTTAAAATTTAACAATTTTGCTAAATTACAAAGGTCACACGCCCGTGTGAACAGGTCGTGTGCCTCACACGGCATTAGACACACCCGTGTGTCTAGGCCGTGGCAAAATAGAGCATAAGTACTGACTTGTCCACATGGCCACAAGACACGCCCGTGTGCCATGCCATGTGAAAATTAGGGAGGCTACTGACTTGGATCACACGGCCGATCACACGTCCATCTGCCAGCCCGTGTGCCACACACGATCGATAGACACGCCCGTGTGTCTAGGCTGTGTCAAAATTGTAGGGTATACTGACTTTAAATCGTAGGGTACCCCAGGGAACACACGGCCGTGTAATGTAATCGTGTGTCACACACAGCTAAGACACACGCCCATGTCTCTACCCATGTGGACAAAAATAGGCCATTTACACGGCCAACTTGCCACCCTAATTTTGGGTCCTTCCTACAAAATCTAAACCAAAACATTTCATACCAAATTCCAACTAATACATAACCAAAACATACATCATTCATGCCATATCATTAACAACATACTTCATGCTTATAATCCATACCAAATCATGCCAAACCATAAGCCAAAGTCATACCAAAACATATGATTCACAATTTCATTTTTCTTCATTCATTCACATGCCAAAATCTTATCAAATTCCAAAATAGGCACATGCCACAACTTACCAAAATAACAAATTCTATTAGCCATTCATGAACACATTATATTGACCATATGGCATCACGTAGCTTATACTCAAAAGTCATTTATAAACACAACGAAAACAAAGCCATATCACATGGCTAGATATACACATTACCAAATATATTCAAATACTTCTAGCCTATACATGCCATACTTCAATATACACATTTTCAAAAGGTACCAAAATAGAGTTCGATAGTATGCTGATGATCCTTGACGATTCCCAAGCTCTCGGTAGATTCGATATCTAAAAACAATGCAAACACATACAAAGTAAGCTTTCAAAAGCTTAGTAAGCCATATGCAAATAAATTTATCATACAACATAATTCATTCATGTAACTCATAGAAAAATATAATCAATTATCCATAAGTCTCATATTGCTCATTTGTTCATAATTTAATTACATATGTCATAAGTCCATAATTGTAAAAATACTTACCTTTCATTATCAATCATGTTATATGTTTCAAATGTACATATGTCATAAGGCCATTTACGCGGATAGCTCGAAAAGCTTGTACAATGCCAACGTCCCAGATGTGGTCTTACATGTAATCGAATATTGATGCCACTATCTTAGACAGGGTCTTACACGAAATCAAATACAATGCTGATGTCCCAAACCAAACATGGTCTTACATGTAAATCTCAAATCGATGCCAACATCCTAGACCTGGTCTTACACAAAACCACATATCGTAAATCCTATGTCATGACATATGTATCCTAGCTATTCCTATGGTTCGTACAAGACTTTTCAGACTTCGTCACATTATTTAAACTTTCTCGGATTTCATATATTCAGCTCTCATATCCACTCACCATAATTTAAATATCATATAAGCAATAGTAATTCAATTTAACACATTTATTTGTACATCGACTTACGTCGTACGGAAATGAACAGAAATGAATGACTATTCAATGACTTTTGACTCTTCCCGATTTAATTTTGTTTTCTTTAGTTCTTGATCTAAAAACAGTCAAATTTTACTTATTAAATCCCACATCCATTCAAATCAATCCATAAACACATATTTAGGGCATTTTACAAATTAGCCCTCACATTTTCACATTTTAACACTTTAGTCCCTAATACATAAAATCACAAAATACACAAAATTTCTTTATACAGCCGAATATTCATGTAGTTCATATAAGCCCATATATTTCATTTATTTCACATTTTAGTCCCTCAAAATCTCATGTTCACAATTTAGCCCAAATTACTCAAATTCATCAAAAATCCCAATACAAAATATATGTATCTATCATCAAGCTTCCATATTTCATCAACTAACATTACAAAACTCACAAAATCAATAATAGAATAACTCAAAATTATAATCAAATTCAGAAATTGAGGCATGGGCTTGAAAGATTAATAAGCAACGATCACAAAATCGTAGAAATTATCAAAAACCGAACAAAAATGAACCTTGAATCAAGCTTGGACCATGGCTGAATATTCAAAGCTTAAAAAACCTATTTTATTTCTTCAATTTCGGCTAAATGATGAACATTTTGGCTAATTTGATGTTTTGTTTTAATTATATTAACATATTAATCAACTTCTAATTTTACCCTTAATGTTAATTCATGAAAATTCATTAATACATGCACATAATGGTCCACTCAAGCTTAAAATTGTCTACTCACAACATAAGGACCTCACAATTAAAAAGTCATAGCAAATAGCCACTTTTAACAAATAGCTAGCCACTTTTACATTTTACGCAATTAGGTCTTTGTTCTAAATTAGGCACACAAACGATAAAATTTTCACACGAAATTTTCACAGATATCAATTCACATATTATAAGCATGGAAAATAATATTAAAAAATTTTTCTGACTTGAATTTGTGGTCCCAAAACCACTATTTCGACTAGGGTCTAAACTGGGCTGTTACATCTCTCCCCCTAGGGATTTTCGTCCCCGAAAATCTTACTGTTAAACAGATTCAGGTATTGTTGTCTCATAGCATCTTGAGACTCCCACGTAGCCTCTTCAACATTGTGTCGATGCCATAACACTTTTACTAATAAAATTTTCTCATTTCGTAATTCTTTAACCTCGTGAGCTAAGATAAAGAACTGTTCTTGTTCATAGGTCATATAGGACTGAATTTCTATCTCAGATGGGGAAATCACATGCGAGGGATCAGATCTGTATCGTTGAAGCATCGATACGTGAAATACATTATGAATCTTTTTTAACTCAGGTGGAAACAACAATCTATATGCAACTGACCTGATGAACCTCAAACTCAATTTGCCTTTTCTACCGAATCGGAGTACTTTCTTCCATGGAGATACTTTCAAAAACACTTTGTCACTGATCTCAAATTCAACATCTTTTCGTTTCAAATCTGCATATAATTTCTGGCGATCGAAAGCTGCTTTCAAACTATCTTGGATCACTTTCACTTTCTGTTCAGTCTCTTTAATCAAATCTACCCTGTGTAGCTCAGTCCAATACAAAGATGTTCTGCATTTCCTACCATATAAGGCTTCGTACGATGCCATTTTAATACTCAATTGAAAACAATTATTTTATGCAAATTCAATCAATAAAAATACTGTTCCCACGTACCTTCAAACTCAAGAATGCAACATCTTAACATATCCTCGAGAATATAAATAATCCATTTAGATTGAGCATCCGTTTGTGGGTGAAAAGTAGTAACGAAATGCAATTTCTTACCTAAGGCCTCTTGTAGTTTCTACAAAAATCGTGAAGTGAATCTCGGGTCTCTATCTGACACAATAGACAATGGCACCCGTGCAATCTCACGATATCAGAAATGTATAACTCAGCTAATTTATCAAGCGAGTAATCAGATCGTACTTGAATAAAATGAGCTGATTTCATTAATCGGTCAACCACAACCCAAATCGCATCTTTCTTTCTCAAAGATAGGGGCAAACCTGAAACAAAATCCATTGTTATTCTATCCCATTTCCACTCTGGAATCATAATCGGCTGTAACAAACCAGATGGCACCTGATAATCAACTTTAACTTGCTGACAGATCAAACATTTCGAAACAAAGTCAAAGATATCTCTTTTCATTCTAGACCACTAGTAATGATGTTTCAGATCATTATACATTTTCGTACTACCCAGATGTATAGATAAACGATTGTTGTGAGCTTCATTCAAAATCATTTGAATCAACTCTAAAATTCTCAAAACATAAATCCGACCTCGGAATCTCAAACAATCGTCATTTTCAATTCGATATTCAGAATCAAAATTCAATTCACTCTGAGATCGTTTTGCTATTATCTTATTATCAACTTTCTGAGCATCTAAAATCTACTGAATAAATAATGGTCTCACTTTCAATTCGGCTAAAAATCGAACAATCATTAGACAGAACCAAATAAGCATCCATCATACGTAATGCAAACAATGATTTCCTACTCAAAGCATCAGTAACAACATTTGTTTTTCCAGGATGATAACCGATAACAAGCTTATAATCTTTTAGCAGTTCTAACCATCTTCTCTATTGTAGATTTAGATCTTTCTAAGTCATCAAGTATTTTAAGATTTTGTGATTGGAATAAACATGACATTTTTCACCAAATAGATAGTGACGCCAAATCTTCAAAGCAAACACAATAGTCGCCAATTCCAGATTGTGTGTCAGATAATTCTTTTCGTATGACTTTAGCTGTCTCAAGGCATAAGCTATGACTTTACCTTCCTGCATCAAAATGCAACCCAGACCATTTAATGAAGCATCACTATATATTACAAATTCTTTACCCGATTCTGGTTGTACTAACACCAGAGCTTCTATCAATAGGACTTTCAACTGATCAAAGCTTTTCTGACTTTTTTTAGACCATTCAAATTTCACATCTTTCTGAAGTAATTTCGTCAATGGAATAGCAATTACTGAAAAGCCTTTTACAAATAATCTATAATAACTGGCAAATCCGAGAAAACTGCGGACTTCAGAAACATTTCATGGAAGCTTCCAATCTACGATAGCTGAAATTTTGCTCGGATCAACTCGGATACCTGATGCTGACACAATATAGCCCAGAAAACCAACTTTGTGTAACCAAAACTCACATTTACTGAATTTCACAAATAACTGCTTATCACGCAAAGTCTATAACACTATTTTCAAATGCTCGGCATGTTCGGTTTCATCACGCAAATAAATCAAAATATCATTAATAAATACGACAACAAATAGATCTAAATACGGTCTAAAAATTCTGTTTATCAAATCCATAAAAATAGCAGGTGCATTCGTTAATCCAAAAGGCATAACTCAAAACTTATAGTGTTCGTACCTCATTCTGAATGCAATTTTCAGAATGTTTGAATCTTTTATTCTCAACTGATAATATCCCGATCTCAGATCTATCTTTGAAAACACTGTAGCCCTTTTCAATTGATCAAACAAATCGTCAATTCTGGGCAGAGGATATTTTAAATTCAAGCTAAGCTGATTAAATTAACCATTCCAACAACATGAATACTCATAGATATGTTCATCATAACAACAACAAAAATTAAAGAGATAGGGAACAAGAATCAAATTCGGTGGTTTTTCGAGGCTTGACTTGGTTGCTCCGTTCTTCCTTCTTGTTGTCCTCGCCGACCAAGGCTTCAATGAACACTCAATTGCTGCTCTAAAATGGTTGAAGAACACCCCTTTTTCGAGGGAAGAAATCGGCACAAGAACAAGGGAATTGAAATGGAAAAATGAGAGAAAAAGAATGAGAGAGGAGAGAAGTGTTGTGAAATGAATTAGGAATGAATGAAATGCCTTGAATGATCAGCCAAGTGGGGTTTTTATAGCTGAGTGTGGTAGCTGAAATTTGCTAAAAATAGAAGCCAAAGAGCCGTCCCTTGGCTGGCCACCTATGTGGCAAAGTTGATGCTTTCAACTTTGCTAAAAATGGCTTGGGGCAAATCCAAAAATCCACCAATCGTGGAGGGGTTTGAATGCAACTTTGACAAGACTTCAAGGGCTTCTTTGCAAGCTTAATTAATCAGCTAATAAGCTGATCTGGGTCAACATATGGCTGATTTTGGGTTTCCCAATCTTTGGCCGGTTCACTTCAATCGGTTCAGTTCAACTGGACCACTTTTTTCATAATTAATTAATATTAATTTATTTAGCCCAAATTAAATTGGGTATAAATTAAAATTAATTATATTATGAATTAATGCACATAATTGGACCGTCTTAGGCTGGAAATTAATTCCCCTTGATACTTCAAATTGCTTCTCGGTTTTGTGCTTCAAGCAGTGTCTGCCGAGCCATTTTCTGCCCTTTGCGCAATTCTATCAAAAATAACCAAAACGACTCAAAATTAATTATAAAATTAACTAAAATTCATCATGTTCATATTTTAAGTATAATTTAATTATTTTATAAAAAATAATTATTTTTCGACAAGAATTTAATCGAAACGGTATGATTTTAAGCTAAAAAGGGTATGTAAAAATGCGTAAATTTTCATGTTTCCACACCCCAAACTTAATTCATTGCTCATCCCGAGTAATACACAAATTTTGAAAAGCATTTCTCAGAACCACCTTTGAAAAACTCCTTCATAACAACATTTTTCCCAAAATTATGAATTTAATATACTTATGCTCAAAGACAATAAATATGATAGTTATGCTACTTAAGCATACATATTGTTCAAATTAATCTCAACAACTATTATGATAGCAGAAATTAGACTAAATGCTGCCTAATAAAGTCATGTTAAACCTTACCAATGTAATTTTATTCCCGTTATTCAAGATTAAGCTGCAATTATTAAGTTTAACTTATGTCTTCATATGTTGTACGTAGCAATTTCTCCCCACTAATGTAGGTAGCATTGGAACTTTTGAATCAATAGGTCTTTAACAAGGTTGTAAAGTGGCTGGGCTTAAGGGTAGGTAAAAGATAGATAATTTTAGGCTTTTAAACCCTAGACTTAGCTTGTATCGGACCTTTGAAATAATCACCCTCAATGCACCAAAGCCTAGACTTAGCTTGTATCGGACCTTCGAAATAATCACCCTCAATGCACCAATTTTCTTTGCTTTCATATGCTCTTTTGTATATTCTCTTTTAGGTACATATGCCTTATTTTTTAGTACCTCCAGTAAGCTTGTTGCTGCCATTGCATATGCTGCATTATGTCCATCAACTTTGACAGTTCATCTCGAAGATTTGGGCTAGGCGGTTGAGCTTTAAATATTGAAGTTTCGTCATCGAGCTCAATTTCTGATTCTATTGGTTCCACCTTATTACAGACTTGAGCCGATTGAATTGGCTCTATCTCTGTGGGATCTTCTTCCTCTTCATCGGGATCTTCACTTTCTTCAACTCGGTGCTGTAGAACAAAATCTCCAGCTACTCGGTAAAGGTCCTAATATATCTGTGATTGTGCCCTGGCTATACCCTGTCTTCTTTATGTTTGCAAGAATCTTAGCTTTTAAGCACAAAATTGTTATCGTAAAGGGGAAGTAAGTGGGCTAGAATGTCTAGTGGCACAATTCCTTATTTCTTTTAGGATGACTTTCCCCACATCAATGGTCTTTCCAGTTAAAATTGAATATAATAATACCATTAGCTCAAACGAGATTGTAGTCCCATGCGAGCTAGGCATAAAGCTGAAACGGATGAAATAGAACCATAGCTTTGCAAGTGGTGTCAAAGATTCTCTTCGACAAGTATGGATTCCTTGCTTTGACACAGTCCACTTAGAACCTGGAACTGTAAGTTCCTCAAGAATTTCTTGCAAATTTTCAGGCTCTATGTTGCTCATCAAAGAAGAATATTCATCGTTTTGAAGTCAGGTAACTCAAAGAATTCATAAATAGCATTTGAACTTATTGCTACCTTGATTCCGTGAACTGGAACTTCTGTCAAATCGCTTGAGGTTAAATTCACGTAGAATTCATGAACTAGTTCCTCATCCACACTAGGCCTCTTTTCGTAAAAAAATTCCCAATTAAGGGCTTCAGCAACTTGCTGAATACGTGCCATAAAGTCTTTGTAGTTGCTCTCTTTCAAAGTGAAGCCTTTCTCTAGATGCATCTGTTGATTTTTGAAGATACTCTCGTATCTTTCTTTGGCTTCTTAACAACGGAACTTGTTTTGTGTTTCATCAATTTGGGCACAAGCACGAGTTCTCTTGCGAAGCATGATTAACCTGAACAAAAGATGGGAAAAATTATTTTCTCAAAAATTTAATTCAAAAAATTTATTACTAATTCAATAAACTGAAAATTTGAATAAAATTAAAATTTAGGAGAAAACAAATTGTCTTACCACCTTTTTTTTTATAAAACTCAAAACTCTTAAAAGTAATTAATAAACAAAATAGGTCAATTTAAGGTGGGTTGGAAAATTTCGGCTAAGGTGCTTGGTGTAGGTGTGTGCCGCACAAGTGCTGGACAGCAAGCAGACTCATCGAGCAGGAGCAAGAAGCGGCACAACTTGGTGCGATGAGCTGCACGGGCAGCAGGCCGTAAAGCTGAGTGGGCAACAGCTTAGGCGTGCACATGCTAGTGCTGGAGTAAGACGGGGTGCAATGCAGTGCGCGATGGGGGCAAGTGTGCTCGGCGTGTACAATAGAGTTGGGCTGCTGGGTGTTTGCTGGCCGAATGGCTGCTAGGCTAGGGGCCTGTGGCAGTTTAAGCGTTTTGGTGTTTGGGATTTTTAGTGATGAATGAATGGAGAAGGTAGTATTTATAATGAAAGGAATAGGACTTAAAGTAGAATTATTAGAGAAATTTAATAATTAAAAACTCTAAGCTCTAATTCTAGTCCAAGTTAACAACAATTAATAATTAACTATATGCATATTAAATTATTAATGCTATTAATTTATTTAAACAAAATGAGATATGATTAAAACTAATCCTAATTCTATGCTAAATTGATAAAATTAATATATAAATTATAATAGATATAATTATATATTAAAGATTATCATCTTATTATTATTAAAACTTATCAAAAAATATGATTAAATTAACACTAATCCTAACTCTATCTAAAATTGATAATAATTAATATATATTATAATGGATATAATTATAAATTAATAATTATCATCTTTTTATTAAATTAAAACATTTATTCTAGAAGACTTTTGAAAATATTTACAAAAAGAGTCGTCTAGTTTTTATTATTTATGAAAAGAGAAGCCAAATTTTAAAAATAATTCAATTAAGTCCTAAGGCTTAATGAAAGTTTGAAATTGAGTTGCAATTTAAGACTTGGGTCAAAATCGACCTTTTTGTTTGAAAAAATAAAAATTTATTTTTCTATTTAGGAAATAATTTCTCGGAAAATTATGTTAAAATCAATTCCTAGGAAAAATTGGAGGGGTCACAAGCAGTCCCGCTTAAGTTCCAATCTCCTAGACAGAATTGATTTAAACATACTAATCTCGAAAATATACCCTAAATCATTTATTAAAAAGGAAAATAAGAAAATTTAAACATCTGATAGAATGAACGAAATTTGATTCCGTTCAGTCTTATCTCCCCAAAAATGTTTCAGACGCTGAGCATTAACTTTAAAATTTCCTCTCTTACCTTGGAGTTCAACAACTCCGTATGGATAGATACGATGAATCGCAAATGGACCGGACCAACGTAATTTTAGTTTACCTGGAAAGAACTTTAATCTGGAATTAAATAACAAGACTTGCTAACCTACTTCAAACTTTTGAACTCGAATGTGCTAGTCATGCCATTTCTTAAGTCTCTCCTTGAGTAGTTTGGCATTTTCATTCGAGAACATTCGGAATTCCTCTAGCTCATTGGGTTGGAGCATCTGTTTCTCTTTAGCAAGCTTAATATCCAAGTTGAGTTGTCGAAGGGCCCAGTAAGCTTTGTGTTCTAACTCCAAGGGCAGATGACAAGATTTCCCAAAGACCAACCTGTAGGGTGACATCCCTAAAGGTGTCTTGTATGCTGTCCTGTAAGCCCATAAAGCATCATCCAGTCTTTTGGACCAATCTCGTTAGTTCGGGCAAACTACCTTCTCAAGTATGTCTTTGATCTCCTGATTTGCCAATTCAGCTTGCCCATTCGTCTTTGGATGGTAAACTGTAGTGACCTTGTGTTTCACTCCATGTTTATCTAACAACCATTTCAACAACTTGTTCACAAAATGGGACCCTCCATCACTGATAATAGCTTTTGGGGTTCCAAACCTTATGAACATGTGTTTCTGTAAAAACTTTATTACAACCCTAGCATCGTTTGTTGAATAAGCTTCAGCCTGGATCCACTTAGACATGTAGTTTATAGCTACCAAGATGTACTTGTGACCAAAAGACGGAGGGAAAGGACCGAGGAAGTCAATACCCCAAACATCAAATAATTCTACCTCAATGATGTTTGTTCGAGGCATCTCATTTCTACTGGTGATATTTTAGACCCTTTGACATTGATCACAACTCTTTACGTAAGCATATGCGTCCTTGAATAGTGTTGGCCAAAAGAAGCTGGCTTGCAATACTTTGGCCGCAGTACAAGTACCTCCGAAGTGTCCCCCACTTGGAGTTGAGTGACAATGGTATAGCATCTTTTATACTTCATCTTCTACCATACATCTCCTGATCATTGATCTGCATAGTTCTTGAACAAGTATGGTTCTTCCCAGAAATAGTATTCACATCATGAAGAAACTTTTTCCTTTGATGATACGTCTTATCAATCGGCATCAAACCACAAGCTAAATAGCTAGTAATATCAACAAACCAAGGGGTATTATGGACATGATTTATATAATATCCCGAATCAGGGCCTAATCGGAATAGTGGTTTCGTGACCATAAATCCAAGATAGAAATAATTATTTTATAATTATTTTGAGGTTTATGATATGATTGCATGATTGTGTGAAAATTTCGTGATGAAATTCTATGCCTAAAGTGCTTAAATTGAAAGTAGGGACTAAATCGAATAAGTTGCAAAACTTGCATTCTAGAAGTTTTAGTATGAAATTGTTTTGGAATATTAATGAGGAGGTCTTAAATAGAAATTTTACCAATTTTAAGTTCATGGACAAAATTAGGACATGGAAGGAATTTTTGGAAAGTTTAGTAGTAAGGGTATTTTGGTCATTTAGTTATTAAAATGAATTAAAAACAAAATTAAAAGCCAATTTTTTTGTCCATCTTCTTCATTAGGCCGAAATTTCAAGGGTTCTCCATAGCTAGGGTTTGTTTCAAGCTTCCAAGCTCCATAGTAAGTGATTCCAAGCCCTGTTTTTAATGTTCTTTACGTTTTTGGAATCCCGGTAGCTCGATTAAGCTTATGTTAGCAATAATTTAACCTAGGGTTTATATTTGGAAAAATACCCATAGGTGAAATTTGTGTATTTTGATGTTTTATGATATAATATAAAGTTTTAAATTATGTTAGACAACTTGTACTACTCGATTTTAAGCAAAAACGAGTAAAAGGGCTTAATCGGTAAAAATACCTAATAGTCACAAGTACATGTTAGAGTGAGAATTTGATGTTGCCATAGAAGAGAAAAGTGATCATCATGTTGTAAAACATAAGAATAAGGAATAAAGTTTAATCCCGAGCCTAGGGGCAAAAATGTAAATATGCAAAAGTTTAAGGGTAAAATTGTAATTTTCTCAAAATTTGAGTTAAGGATTAATTTGATAATGTGAGTATTAAATAAGGTAAATGTGTTATTTTAGATCAAGAAAGACGTGGAATCGACCTCAATCGAGGAAAAGAAAAGATTGTGGACTAAATTGCAAAATCCTTGTATTTTGGTACCAAGTTAAGTTCATGTGTAAATAATGTAGCATAAATGTTATTTTTAAGTTATTAATGTTAATTATATGATATGCTGATTTTTAATCGTGAAATATTATGCTTTGTGGTTAATGTTGAGTAATATGCAAATTATGTTTACTACTTGATAAATATGAATTGCTACCGAGTATCGGTTCCGATATTCCATGGAAGACGGCAAATGTGAGATCGAGGGAAAAAGCCCGTTTGAACCTTAGGAATAGATTAGGATACAAGTGACATGTCACTAGGATGGTTGAGCATCCGAACTCGTTGAGTTGAGTCCGAGTTCATTTATGGATGCGAATGTCCGAACTCGTTGAGTTGAGTCCGAGTTCGTGAAATGTAACTAGGCATCCGAGCTCGTTGAGTTGAGTCCGAGTTCGCTTATGGGCGGGTTACATGATTGCTTGATTGCATATATGGCACTTATGTGCAAGTTATCCATGTATCCGAATTATATTCCGATGTGTTCAACGGGTAAAGTTTTACTCAAATGGAAGAATACTCGAGATGAAAAGAGACGTATTGGTAAGTGATGAGAAATGGATATTTTAGACGGTATGTATTTAACCCTCGGGTTGAGTGTTGATTACAACCACGATAAGGTAATAAGATGATGAAAATGATTAAAAATGTGATAAGTGTGTTGATGATATATGCTAATGTTGATTAGTTTGATTGTTTGTTATGTTATTTATTATTTACATATGAACTTACTAAGCATTTATGCTTACTCCTCCTTCTTACTCATTGTAGTTTTGGAAAAGCCAGTTCAGAGTCGGGATAGGTCAAGGCTCACCACACTATCGTGAAGATTTTTGGTAAATGGCTTGTAAATTTAAGTATGGCATGTATAGCAATATACTTATTTTGTGTAAATGATCTTATCATATGGTGACAGAATGGTTGAGAAAATATTTGATAATGATAAATTATGAAAATGGTAAGTTTAGATTATGTTTGATGTTAAGGAAAATTATTAAGATACTTAGTGCATAAAAACTCATAAGAGGGATGAAATTTACCATAAACAGAATACCACAGCAACACTAATGCGAGTTTGAAAATTTACTAAAAATCATATAAATTGAATGTGGTGATGAACTACATATCAAATTGAATCTTATTATGTCTAGTTTCACATGAAACAAATTAAACAGGTAAAGGAATTATATGTTAGAAGATATTTGAATTTTAGTGAAACAGGGTCATAGCAGTTTCTGAATTTCCTGTTCCTACTTTATAAATTCACCATAAATTGTAAAGATATAATTATGTGGTTTATTTTATATCCTCAGAATCCTTATTGAGTCTAGTTTTAGTAGAAACAAATCTCATAGTCATATGAATTTTGTACAGAGGGAAATGTGGTTCGTAGTAAACAGAGGTCAGACCAGTCGAGTCCTGAAACAGGGGTAAATTTAACTAATAAAATGTACCAATTGGCCCAACCAAAAATTCTAGAAAAAAATTATTAGATAGGTATATGAGTCTAGATTCAGAGAAAATTTACGGATCTTGATTTTGAGTTTCTTAACTCGAGATATGATTTTTCTTGTGACTGTGACGCAAGTAGCTTAAAAGCTGTGAATGTAGAAACAATAATCCAAAGTTCTAAAATGTTAAACTAAGCTTAGTAACACCTCATACTCGACTCCCATGATGGTCTCAAGGTGGGGCGTTACATTTAGTGGTATCGAGCAGGTTTAGTCGGTTCTCGGACTACGTGTTGTATGTACTAATTTTGCTATACTTGCCATATGTATGAATTGTGATAGTGTGACGACTTGACCTTTTTAAATGAATTTTTATATATAGTAAATGGATCCCGATCTAGTCATGGCGGATGAAGTAGAGAGTAATGCGCCATCCATGAAGGAGCATTGTTGATGAAACCCACCCCTCTGTTGGTCGGGGAGGAGGAGAAAGGATCGGAAGCCTTTCTCCAAATGATGAGTGCATGGTACACTGAGTTCGTTCAGACGAACCCAATTGTACGACCTCCCCACCTCCCCAATTCCTCAACCTGCACTCGATGCCTCAAGGTATGGATATGATAAAATTTCACGTAACCCCATTGATGAATTCGTAAACAAGGGGCTGAAGAATTTAGAGCAAATATTGATGATGATGCGAGAGAGCGAGTTCGCTTGAAAATTCAATCCGGTATTTGACGAATTATCTTGTACACCTGAAGAATGTTTGAAATGCGCTATATCTTTGTTGAGGATTCACTTATAATTGGTGGAAGACTTTGATTTCGATGGTACCGAAAGAGAAAATAACTTGGGAATTCTTTCAAGAAGAGTTTCAAGAAATATATTAGTGAAAGATTTTTTGATCGAAGCGTAAAGAATTTCTTGAGTGAAGCAAGGTAATATGATTATTACGAATATGAAAGAGAGTTTGTTCGATTAAGTAAGTATGCCGAGAGTATGTTCCTCAGAGGCCAAGATTTGTCAAGATTTGAAGACGGGCTCAACGAAGACATCAAGGTATTTGTTGGAATTCTTGAATTAAAAGAAATGGTAGTATTGGTTGATCGAGCTTGTAAGGCGTAAGAATTACTTAAAGAAAAGAAAAAGGTAGAGGTGAGACTAGAAATTGGAAGAAAAGACCGATGAGTGGTTCATTTTCACAGGAACCTGGAAAGTCAAGGAATATGAATCCTCGCTCCCAAGCTTCATTGGGCAATCATATGGCAATTATAAGAAGCAAAATGTGGGTCCTAAATCCTAGACTACTTCGGCAGCCAGTGTAGGGAACTCGAGATTTGTTAAACCTGAGTGCCAGCGGTGTGGTAGAAATCATTTTGGTCCGTGTAGAGCAAATGAATGTTTTCGATGTGGTTCTTCGGATCATTTTATTTGAGACGCCTTGAGAGAGTGAAAAGAAAAATTTCGAATACAAAAATAAGTGGGGCGGATTCGAGAGGAAGATATCCAAGAAAAGCTAGGAGCGAAGCAAGCAAAGAAGAATGAAGCCGAGGATGCACCAGTTAGACTCAAGGAAGGGCTCCGCTAGAACTTATGCTATTAAAGCGTGAAGATGCTTCCTCACCGATGTGATTACCGTACATTTTCCTCTATAATGTTAATGTTATTGCTTTGATTGATCCCGGTTCTACTCATTCATATGTGTGCATGAAATTGGTGTCTAGTATGAATATACCTGTTGATAACACAAAATTTATGATTAGAGTGTCGAATCCGTTAGGCAAATTCGTGACTATCGATAAAGTATATAAGAAATGTCCTTTAATGATTCGGGATCATTACTTTCCGACCGACTTGATGTTGTTTCCGTTTGATGAGTTTGATGTTATTTGGGGTATGGATTGGTTGACATTGCATGCTGCTAAAATAAATTGAAAAGAAAAGATTATAGAATTAAAGTGTGGAAATGGTGAAACTCTGCGGGTTGAATCAGATAAATCAGAGGCATTGCCTAGTGTGATTTCTTCAATGTCGGCTCAAAGATATCTGAGAAAGGGTTATGAAGCTTATTTGGCGTATGTAATTAATACAAAAGAAGTTGAAAAGAAAGTTGAATCGATCTTGTTGTGTGTGAATTTGCGGACGATTTCCGGAAGAATTGCCGGGTTTGCCTCGATCGGGGAAGTAGAATTTGGTATTGATTTGATACCGAACAGCTCCAATTTCGATTGCTCCGTATAGAATGGCACCAGCAGAGTTGAAGGAATTAAAGTCGCAGTTGCAAGAGTTGACTGATAAAGGTTTTGTGAGACCGAGTTTTTCACCTTGGGGTGCTCCCGTGTTATTTGTGAAAAAGAAGGATGGTTCTATGAGGTTGTGTGTTGATTATCGGCAGTTAAACAAGGTGACAATCAAAAACAAGTATCCGTTGCCAAGAATTGATGATTTGTTTGATCAACTAAAAGGAGCGACATGGTTTTCAAAGATTGACTTGAGATCTGGGTATTACCAACTGCGGGTAAAAGAGTCGGATGTGCCTAAAACTACTTTTAGAACAAGGTATGGTCATTATGAATTTTTAGTTATGCCATTCGGATTGACAAATGCTCCTGCTGTGTTTATGGATTTAATGAACCGCATATTTCGGCCATACTTGGACAAATTTGTTGTGATGTTTATAGATGATATTTTAATTTATTCAAAAGATGAGACAGAGCATGCTGAGCATTTGAGGATAGTTTTGCAAACTTTGAGAAATAAGCAGCTATATGCTAAGTTTAGTAAAAGTGAATTTTGGCTCGGGAAGTTGGATTTTGGGTCATATTGTTTCGTGATGGTATACGGGTTGATCCTAGTAAATTTCAGCCATTGTTGATTGAAACCACCGAAAAATGTAACTGAAGTTAGAAGTTTCTTGGGGCTAGCTGGGTATTATAGGCGGTTTGTAAATGGATTTTCTATAATTGCTGCTCCTATAACTAGCCGAAAGGATGTTAAATTTGAATGGACGTAAGAATGTCAACGAGTTTTGAAGAATTGAAAAGTTATTAACAGAGGCACCAAGTGTTAGTACAAATTTAATCGTAAAGAATTTGTGGTGTATAGTGATGCTTCTCTAAATGGTTTGGGGTGTGTGCTCATGCAAGAAGGAAATGTCTGGCATATGCTTCGAGGCGTTAAAACCTCATGAGAGGAATTATCCTACTCACGATTTGGAATTGGTCATGTGGTGTTTGCTTTGAAAATTTGGCAACATTATTTGTATGGTGAAAATGTCGGGTATATACCGACCACAAAAGTCTTAAGTAGTTGATGTCACAAAAGACTTGAATTTGAGACAATGAAGATGGTTGGAGTTGTTGAAAGATTACGAGCTTGTTATTGATTATCATCCGGAAAAGCGAATGTGGTTGCGATGCTTTGAGCGAAAGTTGTTGTTTGCTTTGAGAGTTATGAACACTCAATTGAAAGTGTCGATGATGGTTCGATTCTAGCGAGTTAAGAGCAAAACCAATGTTTTTGCAAGAGATTTCAAGCTCAGAAAGATGATCAAGATTTGCAAGCCAAGAGAAAACAGTGTGAAGTGGATACAGAGTTAGATTTCAAAATTGGTTCTGATGGGTGCTTAATGTTTAAAGATAGGATTTGTGTACCAAAGAATGAGGAATTGATTCAAAAGATCCTACAGGAAGCACATAGTGGTTATTTCTCGATTCATCCGGGTAGTATGAAAATGTATAATGACTTGAAGAAAATGTATTGGTGGAATGGAATGAAAAGAGATTTATCAGAGTTTGTGTCCAAATGCTTAATTTGTAAACAGGTGAAAGCTGAACACCAAGTGCCTTCGGGATTACTTCAGCCTATTATGGTTCCTGAATGGAAATGGGATCGGATTACTATGGATTTTGTTTCAGGATTGCCATTGACTCCAGGAAAGAAAGATGCCATCTGGGTAATAGTTGACAAATTAACTAAGTCGGCTCATTTTATCCTGGTACATACGAATTATTCGCTTAACAAGTTGGCTGAACTGTATATTAGAGAAATTGTTAGATTACACGGAATACCATTGTCGATTATTTCAGATAGAGATCCAAGGTTTACCTCGCGGTTTTGGCAAAAGTTGCAAGACGCGTTAGGTACAAAGTTAAATTTCAGTACTGCTTTTCATCCACAAACTGATGGGCAATCAGAGAGAGTAATTCAGATTCTTGAAGACATGCTCAGATGTTGTGTATTGGAATTTCAAGGAAGTTGGGAAAGATACTTACTGTTGGTGGAATTTGCTTACAACAATAGTTATCAGACGAGCTTGAAAATGGCACCTTATGAAGTATTGTATGGTCGTAAGTGTCGAACGCCTCTGTATCGGACTGAACTCAAGGAAAATCAGATTTATGGAGTTGATCTAATAAAAGAAACTCAAGAAAAGTGAAGATAATTCGAGATTGTTTGAAAGTCGCTTGGATAGATGTAAATCTTATGCAGACTAAAGCGAAAGGACATTGAATTTCAAGTTGGTGATAAAGTATTTTTAAAGGTGACTCCGTGGAAGAAAGTCCTTAGATTTGGACGGAAGGGCAAATTAAGTCCGCGTTTTGTTGGGCCGTATGAAGTAATTGAAAAAGTTGGACCGGTAGCATATCGGCTAGCATTACCACCTGAATTAGAGAAGATTCATGATGTGTTCCACGTATCTATGTTACGTCGGTATCGTTCAGATCCTTCACATGTAGTTTCACCGACAAAAATTGAACTACAATCAGATATGACCTACGAAGAAGAACCGATTAAGATTTTAGCTCGGGAGGTCAGACAACTAAGGAATAAAAATGTTGCACTTGTGAAGGTGTTGTGGCAAAGGCATGGAGTAGAAGAAGCTACATGGGAATCCGAAGAAACTATGAGAAATCAATACCCACATCTGTTTACAGGTAAGATTTTCGAGGACGAAAATCCTTAAAGGGGGGAGAGTTATAATATCCCGAATCAGGGCCTAATCGGAATAGTGGTTTCGTGACCATAAATCCGAGATAGAAATAATTATTTTATAATTATTTTGAAGTTTATGATATGATTGCATGATTGTGTGAAAATTTCGTGATGAAATTCTATGCCTAAAGTGCTTAAATTGAAAGTAGGGACTAAATCGAATAAGTTGCAAAACTTGCATTCTAGAAGTTTTTAGTATGAAATTGTTTTGGAATATTAATGAGGAGGTCTTAAATAGAAATTTTACCAATTTCAAGTTCATGGACAAAATTAGGACATGGAAGGAATTTTTGGAAAGTTTAGTAGTAAGGATATTTTGGTCATTTAGTTATTAAAATGAATTAAAAACAAAATTAAAAGCCAATTTTTTTGTCCATCTTCTTCATTAGGCCGAAATTTCAAGGGTTCTCCATAGCTAGGGTTTGTTTCAAGCTTCCAAGCTCCATAGTAAGTGATTCCAAGCCCTGTTTTTAATGTTCTTTACGTTTTTGGAATCCCGGTAGCTCAATTAAGCTTATGTTAGCAATAATTTAACCTAGGGTTTATATTTGGAAAAATATCCATAGGTGAAATTTGTGTATTTTGATGTTTTATGATAGAATATGAAGTTTTAAATTATTTTAGACAACTTGTACTACTCGATTTTAAGCAAAAACGAGTAAAAGGGATTAATCGGTAAAAATACCTAATAGTCACAAGTACATGTTAGAGTGAGAATTTGATGTTGCCATAGAAGAGAAAAGTGATCAACATGTTGTAAAACATAAGAATAAGGAATAAAGTTTAATCCCGAGCCTAGGGGCAAAAATGTAAATATGCAAAAGTTTAGGGGTAAAATTGTAATTTTGCCAAAATTTGAGTTAAGGATTAATTTGATAATGTGAGTATTAAATAAGGTAAATGTGTTATTTTAGATCAAGAAAGACGTGGAATCGACCTCAATCGAGGAAAAGAAAAGATTGTGGACTAAATTGCAAAATCCTTGTATTTTGGTACCAAGTTAAGTTCATGTGTAAATAATGTAGCATAAATGTTATTTTTAAGTTATTAATGTTAATTATATGATATGCTGATTTTTAATCGTGAAATATTATGCTTTGTGGTTAATGTTGAGTAATATGCAAATTATGTTTACTACTTGATAAATATGAATTGCTACCGAGTATCGGTTCTGATATTCCATGGAAGACGGCAAATGTGAGATCCAGGGAAAAAGCCCGTTTGAACCTTAGGAATAGATTAGGATACAAGTGACATGTCACTAGGATGGTTGAGCATCCGAACTCGTTGAGTTGAGTCCGAGTTCATTTATGGATGCGAATGTCCGAACTCGTTGAGTTGAGTCCGAGTTCGTGAAATGTAACTAGGCATCCGAGCTCGTTGAGTTGAGTCTGACTTCACTTATGGATGCGAACGCCCGAGCTCGTTGAGTTGAGTCCGAGTTCGCTTATGGGCGGGTTACATGATTGCTTGATTGCATATATGGCACTTATGTGCAAGTTATCCATGTATCCAAATTATATTCCGATGTGTTCAACGGGTAAAGTTTTACTCAAATGGAAGAATACTCGAGATGAAAAGAGACGTATTGGTAAGTGATGAGAAATGGATATTTTAGACAGGTATGTATTTAACCCTCGGGTTGAGTGTTGATTACAACCACGATAAGGTAATAAGATGATGAAAAATGATTAAAAATGTGATAAGTGTGTTGATGATATATGCTAATGTTGATTAGTCGATTGTTTGTTATGTTATTTATTATTTACATATGAACTTACTAAGCATTTATGCTTACTCCTCCTTCTTACTCATTGTAGTTTTGGACAAGCCGTTCAGAGTCGGGATAGGTCGAAGGCTCACTCACACTATCAGGAAGATTTTTGGTAAATGGCTTGTAAATTTAAGTATGGCATGTATAGCAATATACTTATTTTGTGTAAATGATCTTATCATATGGTGACAGAATGGTTGAGAAAATATTTGATAATGATAAATTATGAAAATGGTAAGTTTAGATTATGTTTGATGTTAAGGAAAATTACTAAGATACTTTGTGCATAAAAACTCATAAGAGGGATGAAATTTACCATAAACAGAATACCACAGCAACACTAATGCGAGTTTGAAAATTTACTAAAAATCATATAAATTGAATGTGGTGATGAACTACATATCAAATTGAAGCTTATTATGTCTAGTTTCACATGAAACAAATTAAACAGGTAAAGGAATTATATGTTAGAAGATATTTGAATTTTAGTGAAATAGGGTCATAGCAGTTTCTGAATTTCCTGTTCCTACTTTATAAATTCACCATAAGTTGTAAAGATATAATTATGTGGTTTGTTTTATATCCTCAGAATCCTTATTGAGTCTAGTTTTAGTAGAAACAAATCTCATAGTCATATGAATTTTGTACAGAGAGAAATGTGGTTCGTAGTAAACAGAGGTCAGACCAGTCAAGTCCTGAAACAGGGGTAACTTTAACTAATAAACTGTACTAATTGGCCCAACCAAAAATTATAGAAAAAAATTAATAGATAGGTATATGAGTCTAGATTCAGGAAAAATTTACGGATCTTGATTTTGAGTTTCTTAACTCGAGATATGATTTTTCTTGTGACTGTGACGCAAGTAGGTTAAAAGCTGTGAATGTAGAAACAATAATCCAAAGTTCTAAAAATGTTAAACTAAGCTTAGTAACACCTCATACTCGACTCCGGCGATGGTCTCGGGCGTGGGGGCGTTACAATTTACCTTCAGTATGTGTTCATCTGGAAACATCTCTTGATTTGGTATAAAAGGAAAGTTCCCTTCTTGCAGCTCTAATCTAGACAAGTGATCCGCTACTTGATTTTCCACTCCCTTTTGATCTTGAATTTCTAGATCAAACTCTTGAAGTAGAAGTACCCATCGGATCAACCTCTGCTTAGTGTCTTTCTTAAAGAGTAAGTACTTAATTATCGAGTGGTCGGTATAGACAGTCACTTTGGTACCTATAAGATAAGATCGAAACTTGTCAAAAGCAAACACAATAGCTTTCTCTGTTACCGTATAATTCAGTTGAGCTCTTGTCAGAGTTCGACTTGTGTACTAGATGGGATAAAAAAACTTTGTTCCTTCGCTTACCCATGACAGCTCCTATTGCGAAGTCACTTGCGTCACGTATCAATTTGAATGGAAAATCCCAGTCTGGTGTGACTATTATGGGTGCCGTAACTAACCAAATCTTCAAATCTTTGAATGCCTTTAAGCATTCCTCATCAAACTTGAATGTCGAGTCCTTCTCCAATAATTTACATAAGGGTTTAGCAATTTTGGAGAAGTCCTTGATGAACTTTCAATAGAAATCGGCGTGGCCCAAAAAGCTCCTAACACCCTTTACAGATGTTGGAGGTGGGAGTTTCTCAATAACATCTACCTTTTCTTTATCTACTTCAATTCCATGTCTCGTTATCCAAGGCCCTAGAAAAATCCCTTCTCGTATCATGAAATGGCACTTTTCCCAGTTGATTACTAGGTTTGTTTCTTCGCATCGCCTTAGTACCTTGGCTAGATTGGCTAGGCAATTGTCATACGTATCTCCAAATACTAAAAAATCATCCATAAAAACTTTGAAATACTTACTCAACCATGCCAGTAAAAATAGACATCATACATCTTTGAAATGTAGCAGGTGCATTACATAAACCAAATGGCATGTGTCTAAATGCAAATTTACCGTACGGGCAGGTGAATGTTGTCTTGTATTGATCTTCTGGTGCTACTGTAATCTGATTATACCCTGAATATCCATCAAGAAAATAGTAGTAGTCTCACCTCGCGAGTTTATCCAGCATCTGGTCTAAAAATGGAAAAGGAAAGTAAAATTTCCTAGTCGCCTTGTTCAGCTTTCGATAATTGATGCAAATTCTCCATCCCATAACCATTCTAGTCGGTATCAACTCATTATTCTCATTTTCAATGACCGTGATACCTCCTTTCTTTGGCATGCACTGGATCGGACTTACCCATGAACTATTTGAGATGGGGTAAATTATACCCACATCTAACCACTTAATGATTTCTTTCTTTACTACGTCTTTCATGATGGGGTTTAGTCTTCGTTGTCCATCAATCGTCCCTTTCTCGCCATCTTCTAGTATGATCTTGTGCATGCATACAGATAGGCTAATACCGCGGATATCGGCTACGGTCCATTCGATAGCCCTCTTAAATTGTTTCAACACCAAGATGAGTTTCTCTTCTTGCTCAGTAGTTAATTCTGCTAAAACAATCACAAGCAGAGTAGAAGAGTTACCTAAATAAACATATTTTAGATGTGAAGGTAGTACCTTGAGTTCTAATTTAGGTGGCTCCTCGATTGACGCTTTTTGTTAGGCATAATCCCTTTCCTCTAACTCCAAAGATTCAAAGTGGGATTGTGGAATAAATCCCCTTTGATTAGCTTCTAAAAAAGCTAAGTATTCATCCTCCTCTTCGTCATTCGGAGGATCTGATGTCAAAATTTGTTCCAACGGATCCTCAACGTAGTTGAGCTCATTCTCCACTATTAAATCTTCTAAATCAGATACTGCAGAATAATCATCAATTGTGTCAAGGAATAGCATGAACTTAAAAATGTTAAATGTTACCTGGTCATCTTGAGCACACATAGTAAGCTCGCCCTTCTGCCTATCAATAAGGGTCCTTCCGATTGCTAAGAATGGTCTTCCTAAGATAATAGGAACTTCTTTGTCTGCTTCAAGGTCTAGAATAACAAAATCAACAAAGAAAATAAAGTTATCTACACGTACTAATATATCCTCGATTTTTCCTTCTGGATGTGCTAAGGATCGATCTTCTAGTTGAAGTGTAACTGTAGTAGGACTAACTTCAGCTATCCCCAACTTTCTAAATATTGACATAGGCATCAAGTTGGTACTCATACCCAAGTCACATAGTGCCTTACCACAATATGTTGCTCTATGGTTGCAAGGTATGGTAAAATATCCAGGACCCTTCAACTTTGGGGGTAGTTTGTCTTGAAGATATGCACTGCATTCCTTTGTTAGAACTACCGTCTTAAATTCTCCGAGTCTTCAATTTTTAGACAGGATATCCTTCATGAATTTGACATAGTTTGGCATTTGCTCAAGTGCTTCAACCAACGAGATGTTGATATGAAGTTGCTTGAGTATGTCTCAAAACTTCTTGAATTGAATCTCCTATTTCGCTTTTGAAGTCTTTGAAGGTAAGGTAGTGGTGGTTTCTTTACTGGAACTGGTTGATTCGTCTTCTATGGTAATTCTGCATCTGACAGGGTTGTTAGTTGATCAGAATTAGCTAGTTCTGAAATTACCTTATCTGGTTTTGCAGATTCTGGTTCTTGTGAAATTGGAATTTCAACGCTCGGTTGATCTTCCTCTGATTCTTGAGCATCAGCTTGCTCTTTTTCAGCTTCAATGGTGTTAGGCTCTACTCTCTCTCCACTCCTCAATGTTAATGATTTGCAATGCTCCTTCCTCAAATTTCTCAGATTCTCCGTATCACTAGGTAAAGCACTTGGTGGTCTGTTCCTAAGTTCAGTTGCAAGCTGGCTTATTTGGTTTTCAAGATTTTTCAACGTAGCTGCTTGGCTTTGGATTAACGCGTCATTCTTGGCCATGTATGCCTTCAACAGATTTTCTAAGCCATTGGATAGTTTGGCTTGGGTTGGTTTTTAAACTTGTTGGGGAAAACTTGGTGGCTGGGTCGATCTAGGTTGGGTGTAAATATTACTAGTTCTAGCTCTTTGGCTACTCCAGGAAAAATTCGGGTGGATTCGCCACGACGGGTTATAAAAATTGGATTGCAGTCCTTGCCTTCCTCGATTTTGGTTCTAATTACCTACATAGTATATGGATTCTAGGTTTGATGGACATTCTTTGAAAAAATGTCCTTCCCCGCAATAAACACAGGCTATATTTTCAAATTGATTTGGTGGCTGTGCTGCAAAACTGTTAGACCCATTAGTAGTAAGATTTTTAAGCATTGAGGATATTGATGATACCTGAGATGCGAGTGAAGTAAGAGCGTCTACTTCATGTATTCCAGCAACTCATCTTCCTGACGATGTTCGGTTGGTTGGCCATTGGTAATTGTTGCTGGCAATCCTCTCGATAATTTCATAAGCCTCATTATAAGACTTAGAAAGGAGAGCACCATTAGCAGAAGCGTCCACTACCATCCTCGTGTGAACATTGCGACCATTATATAATGTCTCAAGTTGGATGCAATGAGGGATTCCATGATGAGGGCACTTTCGTAATAACTCTTTGTACCTTTCCCATGCCTCATACAAGGACTCATCATCCATTTGTTGGAAGGCAGTGATCTAGTTCCTCAACTTAGCATTATTGCTAGGTGGTAAATAGTTCATAAGGAATATTTTTGCTAACTCTTGCCATGTGGAAATTGAGTTCGGTGGCAATGAGTTCAACCAGGCTCGAGCTCTGTCCCTCAACGAATATGGGAACAGCTTCAATCGTAATGCATCTTTGGGTACTCCAGCTAACTTGAAAGAATCACTCACCTCCATAAATAGTCTTAAATGTAGATGATGATCTTCGGTAGGCATTCCACTGAATTGGCCCACTATCTGCGGCATCTAGAACATGACTGGCTTCAGCTCGAACTGTTGTGCCTCGATTTCAAGTCTCCTAATACCCAGATTAAGATCATTAAATACTGGCACAACATACTGTCGTAGAGCTCTATCCCTATCATCAGCAATAAGGATAGGATTTTGAGCAGGGTTTGCTCCATTTCCTTGATTCAGATTTTCAAAATTCATTTCTTCGGTCATTCTCTGATTCGCTTGTCTTCTTTGCTCTTGAAAATTTTGTTCTATCTTAGGGTCTACAGGGAGTAGGTCAATAATTCAGTTAATACTCATAAACTCTTGAAATAATCACAGAAAAATTAATTAAGTTAAAAATTAAATAGAAAATCAAACCAAAATGAAAAACTAACACATTCACAAATAATGACTTTTTAAAACAGTCCCGAGCAATGGCGTCAAAAACTTGGAACGACAAAAATGTGCAAGTGTACACAATCGTAACAAATAATAAAGTGACAAGTAAATGTCAAGTTATCATACCCACAGGGATTGTGAAAAGAATTATTTATGAATGCAATTTAAAACACTTTGGTGAAGGAAAAGATTTTTTTTAAAGATGGTGATTAAAAACTTAAGAAAGTTACTAATTTAAATAAATAAAAAAATGAAGTAAAAGAAAGTTCTAAAGCACGATTTCAAAATAAGATTTAATCAAGATGATATAATTGTGTTGGATTAATTACACTTCTCATCTTAGAATTATTAAACTGATGTTTATATTGTTACGAATAAAATCACGGCAACCCGATAATTTGCTAACTTATGAACATACTTACGTACCAGAATCCATTCATCTCTTGACATATTCTATGTCAATTCAACCGACTAAACAGATTCTAGCAAGCAAACATGTTATTGCACATATATACTCATTAAACTGAACTAACCTCTTACATATCCCTATGTCAATTCAAACAATTAATTAAATCGAACAAGCATATAAAAGGCTATGTGAAATAACAAGGTAGCCCTACCTTGAAACAGTTTAATCATAATAATCTTGCAAGTTATGCAAGGTAATAATATCGCCAGATACATTTCTAATTTAACCTTCAGCTACCATAGAAGAATAAACATGCACTGATTAAGTACTGTGTCAATTAATTACAATTTCAATCCGTTTAAATAATTAATTCATTATTTACCTCACAGTCGTAACGTAAGAATAACTTAAGCATGATTTTACTTAATCAAGCATTTTACCGAGGCCTATAACAACATAAACACAATTTTAACAATTTAAGAAGACGAAATGCAATCAACCCAACATGAATTAAATTCAAGCTAAGCTGATTAAATTAACCATTCCAACAACATTAATACTCATAGATATGTTCATCATAACAACAACAAAAATTAAAGAGATAGGGAATAAGAATAAAATCTGGTGGTTTTTCGAGGCTTGACTTGGTTACTCCGTTCTTCCTTCTTGTTGTCCTCGCCGACCAAGGCTTCGATGAAAATTGAATTGCTGATCCAAAATGGTTGAAGAACACCCCTTTTCCAAGGGAAGAAACTGACACAAGAACAAGGGAATTGAAATGGAAAAATGAGAGAAAATGAATGAGAGATGAGGGAAGTGTTGTGAAATGAATGAGGAATGCATGAGATGCCTTGAATAATCAGCCAAGGGGGGCTTTTATAGCTAAGTGTGGCAGCTGAAACTTTCTAAAAATAGCAGCCAAAAAGCCACCCCTTGGCTGAACACCTCTGTGGCAAAGTTGATGCTTTCAACTTGGCTAAAAATGGCTTGGGGCAAATCCAAAAATCCACCAATTGTGGTGGGGGTGGGTTTGAATGCAACTTTGACAAGACTTAAAGGGCTTCTTTGCAAACTTAATTAATCAGCTAAGAAGCTGATTTAGGTCAGCATATGGCCAATTTTGGGCTGCCCAATCTTTGATCGGTTCACTTCAAAATTTTGGGCTGCCCAATCTTTGATCGGTTCACTTCAATCAATTCGGTTCAACTGGACCACTTTTTCCATAATTAATTAATATTAATTTATTTAACCCAAATTAAATTGGGTATAAATTAAAAATAATTATATTATGAATTAATACACATAATTGGACCGTCTTAGGCTGGAATTTAATTCGCCTTGATACTTCAAATTGCTTCTTGGTTTTGTGCTTCAAGTAGTGTCTGCCGAGCCATTTTTCGCCTTTTGTGCAATTCTGTCAAAAATAACCAAAATTACTCAAAATTAATTATAAAATTAACTAAAATTCATCATGTTCATATTTTAAGTATAATTTAATTATTCTATAAAAATTAATTATTTTTCGACAAGAATTTAATCGAAACGGTATGATTTTAAGCTAAAAAATGTATGTAAAAATGAGTAAATTTTCGTGTTTCTAGAAACTCGGTCTTGCAAATCCTCTATCAGTTAATTCTTGCAAATGAGACTTTAATTCTTTTAACTCGATCGGAGCCATTCTATATGGAGCTATCAAAATCGAAGTAGGTCCCAGCATTAATTCAATGCCAAACTTAACTTATCGAATCGGAGGTAATCCCGGAAGTTATTCAGAAAACACATCAGGGAACTCACAGACAACAGGCACTGATTCAATTTCTTTTCAGTCACTTTCGAATCAATCACATAAGCAAAGTAGGCTTCACAACCCTTTTTCACATATTTCTGTGCTAACATCGAAGAAATCACTGCCGGCAAACCATTCAGATCATTAGACTCAATTCGAATAATCTTATCATTCTGGCATATCAAATCAATAGTCTTTCGTTTGCAATTTACAATAGCATGATGAAAAGTTAACCAATCCATACCTAGAATTATATCAAATTCATCGAATGGTAATAACATCAAATCCGTCGAACAACATGAATCTCAAATCATCAACGGACAATTCTTACACACTTTGTCAACCAAAACACACCGACCTAAGGGGTTCGATACTCTAATTACAAATTCAGTAGACTCCATAGGCAAAGTCTTACTGCTCACTAAGTTCATGCATATATAAGAATGCATTGATCCTTCTATCATAAAGGTAAATGTACCCGTAATGACATCTGGAGACGAAGCTTCCTCATGAGCTCGGATGTCGTAGGCTTTGGCAGGTGCTCTAGCCTCAGATCATATAGCAGTATCTTTAGTCCCTCTTTGACTTTCGCTAACATTTCTCATATTTCTAGAAGGTCTACCCTGAGCTGATGTGTTACTCGGTCTCAGATTTTGTGCAATCTCTTGTTCAACAAACTCAGAACAATCTCGGATAAAGTGATCTAAAGATCCACATTTAAAACAAGCCCGATCGTACAGTCTACAATTGTCGTGACGTCTTTTCCCACAATGTCTACCCTTGGGTCAATCGGATCGGACATTTCCAACACTTGCAACAGAAGTAGCTGGAGCTTTGAAGTTCGAATGTAATCTAGCACGATCTCTACCCTAATGTCCCACATTAGCCTTTGAATGGTTAAAATCATCTCGGAATTTCTTTGATGCCGAATGAAATGACTTGCTCGATGAACTTTTTCGCACCTCTCTAACCTTTGAGTTGGCTTTTCTTTTCTCTTTCCCGAGTTCTTCAGCTTTACATGATCGTTCAACAAGCACAACAAACTCTTTTATTTCCAGAATCTTGACTAATAATTTAATGTCTTCATTCAAGCCATCCTCGAATCTTTTGCACATAATTGCTTCAGTCGAGACACATTCTCTTGCATACTGGCTCAATCTTACAAATTCTCACTCGTATTCCGTAACAGACATATGGCCCTATTTCAACTCAATAAACACTTTACGTTTCTGATAATGAATCTCTGAATCATGTATTTCTTTTAGAATTCAGGTTGAAAGAAATCCTAGGTGACTCGTTCTCTAGGAACCATTGATATCAACGTCTTCCACCAATGATAAGCCGTATCTCTCAGAAGTGAAACGGCATATTTTAGACATTTTTCGGGAGTACATGACATTTCATCAAACATCGTATTGTATTCTCGAGCCAAAACTCAGCTCTCTCAGCATCATCATCAGTAGTAGCTCAAAACTCTTCAGCTTTATATTTTCTAATCTTATCAACCGGAGGCTTACTCAAATGAATCAGCTCTACAGCTTGTGGCACGACAGGGACTTGCGGAGGATTGAGCGGGGGTAAAGGTTGTGCCACAGCTAGATTGGTTCTAATATACTGGGTAAACCAATCATTCATCATTTGGTAAAAGGCTTGTTTAGCCTCTCCCTCATGGCTACTAGTAGCAGGTCTAGAATCAGATTGTGCTGTCCCTTAAGCAGAAGCTGGCGCGTTACATTCAACATCGTCAGCTACAACTCGTTCAGGATCCATTTAATATATAAAAACACATTTTAATTGTCAGGAATCATCACACTATCGTCGTTCATATATATGGCATGTATAGCTAAACTCACATACGTTACGTTAGTCCTAGAATCAACTAATCCGTAGCTCTGATACCAACCAATGTAACACCCCTAACCAGTATCCGTTGTCGGACTAGGGTTAAGAGGCATCACCGGACATATCGAAACATTTAACATTCATTTGACAATCATCATAGCATCATAGTCAAACATCATAATAGAGTCCCTTACATAGGTCAACGAGACCTAAAACATGCTTTAAAAAGGGGTCAGGACTAAACCGAGCACATACAAATTTTTTTCAAAATTTAACAATCTTTTAAGTCACAAAGGTCACACACCCATGTGAACAGGCCGTGTACCTCACAAGGCATTAGACACGCTCGGGTGTCTAGGCCGTGGCAAAACAGAGCATACATACTGACTTGTCCACACGACCACAAGACACGCCCGTGTGCCAAGCTGTATGAAAATTAATAAGGCTACTAACTTGGATCACACAGCCGACCACACGCCCATGTGCTAGCCCGTGTGTCACACACGACCGATAGACACGCTCGTGTGTCTAGGCCGTGTCAAAATTGTAGGGTATATTGACTGTAAATCGTAGGGTACCCCAGGGAACACACAGCCGTGTAACATAATCGTTTGTCGCACATGGCTGAGACACATGCCCGTGTCTCTGCCCGTGTGGACAAAAATAGGCCATTTACAAGGCCAACTTGCCAATGTAATTTTAGGTCCTTCCTACAAAATCTAAACCAAAACATTCATACCAAATTCCAACTAATACATAAAAAAAAGATACATCATTCATGTCGTATCACTAACAACCAACTTCATGCTTATAATCTATACCAAATCATGCCAAATCATAAGCCAAAGTCATACCAAAACATATGATTCAAAATCTCAATTTTTTTCGTTCATTCACATGCCAAAATCTTATCAAATTCCAAAATAGGTACATGCCACAACTTACCAAAATAACCAATTCTATTAGCCATTCATGAACACATTATATTGACCATATTGCATCACATAGCTTATTCTCAAAAGTCATTTATAAACACAACGAAAACAAAGCCATATCACATGGCTAGATATACACATTACCAAATATATTCAAATACTTCTAGCCTATACATGCCATACTTCAATATACACATTTTCAAAAGGTACTAAAATAGAGTTCGATAGTATGGTGATGATCCTTGATGATTCCTAAGCTCTCGGTAGATTCGATATCTAAAAACAATGCAAACACACACAAAGTAAGCTTTCAAAAGCTTAGTAAGCCATATATAAATAAATTTACCACATAACATAATTCATTCATGTAACTCATAGCAAAATAGAATCACTTATCCATAAGTCTCATATTGTTCATTTTTTCATAATTTCATTACATATATCATAAGTCCATAATTGTACAAGTACGTACCTTTCATTATCAATCATGTTATATGTTTCAAACATACCTGAATTAGATATACATTCACATGGTTAATTATTTCTTGAAATGCCCGTTGAACCGTACGAAATGAAATATGATACGCGGATAGCTCGAAAAGCTCGTACAATACCAACGTCCCAAACGTCGTCTTACTTGTAATCAAATATCGATGCCACTGTCCCAGATAGAAATCAAATACGATACCGATGTCCTAGACATGGTCTTACACGTAAATCTCAAATCGATGCTAACGTTCCAGACGTGGTCTTACATGAAATCATATATCGGAAATCCTATGTCATGATATATGTATCCTAGCTATTCCTATGGTTCGTACGGGACTTTTCGTGTCACACCCCGTACCCGAGACCATTGCCGGAGTCGAACTAGAGGTGCTAACGGACTTAATTCCTTACTTAAACAGCTCATACAATTCATTTTTAAAATTTCCAGACGAGCTGGCTAACTGCATCACAGTCACTCTAAAAATCATATCTCGAGTTACAAAACTCAAAATCCAATTCCGTAAATTTTTTCTGAAACTAGACTCATACATATATTTACTAATTTATTTCTAGAATTTTTGGTCAGGCCAATTAGTACAGTTTATTAGTTAAAGTCTTCCCTGTTTCAGGGTTTGACTACTCTGACCTTCATGCATTACGACTTAGATATCTCCCTGTACAGGGCTTCAATACTTATGTCGTTTGTTTCTAATGAAACTATACTCAAAAAGGAATCTTTAAATATAAAGCATGACTTCTAATTATCTCTGGTTAATTTATGGTGAATTTCCAAAGTCAGAACAGGGGATCCAGAAATTGCTCTGGCCCTGTTTCACGAAAACTTAAACATCTCATAAAATAAGGCTCATATGGTCGTTTCGTTTCTTTCATATGAAATTAGACTCATCAAGATTCGATTACATAATTTATTCATTATTTAATTCCATTTCTACTATTTTTAGTGATTTTTCAAATTCACATCACTGCTGCTGTCAGCATCTATTTTAAGGTAAATTTTACCTATTTCATAGTTTTCCATGAATCAACTAGTAATTTGACATACATTATTTCCAAGTATAATCACGATTAGCCATGACATACGTAGCACCAATAGGACCACGATTGGCCATTACAATGGCTAATCATTACCAAACATTTCTACACCACTTAATAACCATATCATAAGACCATATATACAAAATGATCATAATGTTATACTCAAAATATACAAGCCATTTTCGCATGGCTATACGAATATACATTACCAAAAGATACTTAATCAACAAAAAGGGTCAGCCCTATACATGCCATTATCAAGTTCAACTGAAGAGTACCAAAAAGTGGCTTAGATAGTGTGGATGACTTCGACTTTGACACTTCCGAGTCCGATAGTTGACGAACAAAATCTATAAAACCGAGAATTAAAGCAAAAGAATAAGCATTTCGATGCTTAGTAAGTTTTAAATAATGAAATCATTTAAAAGAATGGCATACTAATATCTAAGTTTGTTTGTTTCATCCTTTGGCCGAATAGAAAATAACTAAGGTGCTACTTTTATCATTCATATCACAAAAGTGAAAGCAATATATATATCCAACTAAATTCATTCTATAGTCGAATACGTTCATCTCACATTTCCGTGTCAATCTCATGCATATACACCTACATCTCACATTTGTGAAGTTGAACTCTCTAATTCAGAACTCATACATCATAATCAGATCATAAACATTCGAATGATTTTAAACAATGGTCTAAGCATCCCCACCAATTTCAAAGTCATAATTTAACATAATCATATTCTCAACGAGAGTAAATTACTTACCTAGTTATCTTACTGTAAGTAACACATTGGTTTAAAATTGTTTCAACATGTATTATATGATTTCTCGTACGAATATTTACGAGTTTTCAGCTCAATATTATGCCTTCACAGACGCCTTCTAACCAATCCCGATTCTTAGCTCGACTCAAAAGCCCTTCGAGACCAAGCTCGGATTATGACACGGCTCAAAAGCCCTTGAGACCAAGCTCGGATTTAAACCCGATTAACATTCACACATATATGCATATATATATAATTGCTTTATCAAATCATAAGCTAAGTTCCATTACTTAAAGACTTACCTCGGATGTTGTCGAACGATTTCAACAGCTATTCGATCACTTTTTCCTTTCCCCTATCCAACTTTGACCCCCCTTGCTCTTGAGCTAAATAAGTATAAATAGAGATGTTTAATATTTTGATCAATAGTGTTTACTTATTATTCACATTCGGTAATCAAATATCCATCTCATTTTAATATATTATCATTACCACAATTAGTCTTAAACCTACTGATTTCATAACTAATATATGTTCATACACAAATGTTGCTTTCACCAAATGCTCTTGTAATTAAAGTAATAACTTATCAATCGACTATCAAAACCAAATGTCATTATATTACTAGATATACATGCACCCACATACATAAGCTCAATAATCATAGTATAACATCATGTAATTATATTATTTATGTGGCCGAATATACTTGGCCATACATACCCATAAAAAAAAATCAAATTCCAAATTTTTATTTCATTTGCTCACTAAACCGAATACACTTACCATGTTCACAAACACTCTTCAATGATTTCTTTTCTTTAGTCAAACACATAATTTTCCATCTCAAAATTTATTTTCCTACTAATTTAACTTACTTCGAGGTTGAATGCTACTTTAGCATTAAGCTTATATTCTCTTCGTTATTAAGTAATTGTTCATAGCTCAACTAGCATCCATTTTCGATTTAACACAAAAATTCATAACCGAATGTTGTTTATCTTAAGCTATCATTATATTATCAAAATTGAATTAATTAAACTCATATAAGCACTATCAAAACCAAAATCTATGTCTAGCATTACTCAAGGTTTATACTAAAAAAAATCAATTACAAAGCCGAATTTGTTCAAGTAACTCAACAAATCCACATTCATCTATTTCATGTACAAATACTAACACTTAAGTATTAACTAGTTCAACTTCAAATAACCACAAAAAAAAAAAACAACAATCTAACCCCTTAATTTCTACTATGGCCGAAAGCTTAAGACATTACCCAACTCAAAATTTTGTCTTGGGTTAAGCAAAGAACTTAAGAACTAACTCAAAATATACTAAAATTTCAAGAATTAGCATGAACTACTCACCTTATTTTGAGTTCAAGATCACCGAATGGTTGTTCTTTTCTTTCTTTAGAATCGGCTAGGAAGAAACATGGATGAAGACTTTGTTTCTTTCACCCATTTCCTTCCTTTAATTATTATTTCTTTATTTTATTACATTCATCCATGATAATATGGCATCTAGCTAACTAAAGTTAATAGAAAATTCATATTTGATTATATAATTTGTAGCATGGCCGGCCACTACCTATAGTTTGGCTAATTTGACATGCAAGTACAAGCACTTTCCAACATATATTAATAGGCCACTTTAGCATTTGCCTAGCACATTTCTAAATTTTCTCATACAAGTCCTATTTAATAAATTTCACATACTATATACAAAATTTAAGCATGAATTTTTCACACATGCATATTCATATATAATAAGCATCAAATATGACTGTTAATTATTTTTATGACTCGGTTTCGTGGTCCCGAAACCACTTTCCGACTAGGGTCAAATTAGGGCTGTCACATTTCGGTTGTCGTCACATTATTAGAACTTTCTCGAATTTCATATATTTAGCTCTCATATCCATTCGCCATAAGTCAAATATCATATAAGCAATAATAATTCAATTTAACACATTTATTTGTATATCGACTTACCTCGTACGAAAATGAACGGAAACAAACGACCATTCAACGACTTTCGACTTTCCCCGATCTAATTTCGTTTTCTTTGGTTCTTAATCTAAACACATTCAAAATTTACTTATTACATCTCACATTCATTCAAATCAATCTATAAACACATATTTAGGGCATTTTACAAATTAGCCCTCATATTTTCACATTTTAACACTTTATTCCCTAATTCATAAAATCACAAAAATACACAAAATTTCTTTTTACACATGTTAGGCCGAATATTCATGTAGTTCATGTAAGCCCATATATTTCATTTATTTCACATTTTAGTCCCTCAAAATCTTATGGTCGAATATTCAGAGCTCAAAAATCCTATTTTATTTCTTCAATTTCGGCTAAATGTTGAACATATTTGCTAATTTGATGTTTTGTTTTAATTATATTAACATATTAATCAATTTCCAATTTTACCCTTAATGCTAATTCATGAAAATTCATTAATACATGCCCATAATGGTCCACTCAAGCTTAGAATAGTCTATTCACAACATAAGGACCTCACAATTAAAAAGCCATAGCAAATAGGCACTTTTAACAAATAGCTAGCCACATTTACATTTTATGCAATTATGTCTTTTTTCTAAATTAGGCACACAAACGATAAAATTTTCACTCGAAATTTTCACAGATATTAATTCACATATTTATAAGCACAAAAAATAATATTAAAATATTTTTCTGACTCAAATTTGTGGTCCCGAAACCACTGTTCCGACTAGGGTCTAAACCGGGCTGTTACATAAAATGTAGTTTTGTTTCCAGTGCATCTTGCAATTTTTTCCAGAACCTCGATGTGAACCTCGGATCTCTATCCAAAACAATACAAACAGGTACTCCGTGTAATCTCACAACCTCAGAGATGTACAACTCAGCAAGCTTAGCAAGTGAATAATATGTTCGTACAGGAATGAAAATGAGCTGATTTTGTCAACCGGTCAACAACAACTCAAATTGCATCTTTCTTATTTAGAGATAGGGAAAACCCGAAACAAAATCCATAGTTCTTCTATCCCATTTCCACTCAGGAATAATGATCAGCTGCAATAAACCTGATGGCACTTGATGCTCAACTTTAACTTCCTGACAAATCAAACATTTAGAAACGAACTCTAAAATTGCACGTTTCATACCATGCCACCAATAGAGTTGTTTCAAATCATTATACATTTTCGTACTTTCCAGATGAATAGATAAACGATTACTATGTGTTTTATTCAAAATCATCTGAATCAACTCTGAGTTTCTCGGAACACATATTCGGCCTCTGAATCTTTAGCAATCATCAGAATCAACTTGAAACTCTGAATCAGGATTAGAATCACATTGAGCTCTTCTAGCTAACATTTCATTATCTGTCTTCTGAGTTTCATAAATCTGCTGTACAAACAACGATCTCGCTTTCAACTCAGCTACAATCGATCCATCATTGATAAAGCCAACTGAGTATTCATTGCACATAGAGCAAACAAAAATTTCCAGCTTAATGCATCAGCAACAACATTAGCCTTTCCCAGATGATAATCAATCACTAACTCGTAGTCTTTTAGTAATTCTAACCATCTTCAATGTCATAAATTCAAATCTTTCTTAGTCATCAAATATTTCAAACTCTTGTGATCTGCGTAAACATAGCATTTCTCACCAAATAGATAATGATGCCAAATTTTTAACGCAAACACAATGGCTGCTAATTCTAAATCATACGTCAGGTAATTCTTTTCATGCGACTTCAATTGTCTCGAGGCATAAGCTATGACTTTGCCTTCCTTCATCAAAACACACACTACACCAAAAAAGGGTTTTACCAGCGTTTTTAGCGGCGTTGGAATAGAAAACGCCACTAAAAATCGAATAGATTGAGTATTAGCGGCATTTCTTAAAAAACGCCACTAAAAATCAAGCATTAGCGGCGTTTTCAATAAAGAGCCGCTATAGATCGACCTATAGCGGCGCTTTATTAAAAACGCCACTAAAAGATTAAAGTGAACGACGTCGTTTTATTTAAGCTTAAGTGGCATTAGTGGCGCTTCTCTAAAAATGCCGCTAAAGATCGAACATTAACGGCATTTTTAAAGAAGCGCCGCTATATATCGACCTATAGCGGCGTTTTTATGTAAGCGCCGCTAAAGGATTAAAATGAACAATGTCATTTTTTTAGAATCAGTTGCATTAGCGGCTTTTTCTAGAAAACGTTGCTAAAAGATTAAATAGACAATATAAATTAACTACACCATTCATTTAGCTATGGGAAAGCTAATTTCATTTTAGTTACTTAATTATGAAAAGTTACACTTTGATAAATAAAGTATTTAGAAGTTTTCATTTAATTCAATTACGAAGATGTTAAAATCAATGTTATGGCTTTCTCTAAACCTTAACCCCTAACCCCTAAAATTAATAACCCATTTATATCCCAATCCCTAAATCTCTAGTCATAAACCTTATATTTTAAACCTTAAACCCTAAATATTAAACCTTGAATCCTAAACCATAAAACCCTAAACTATAAATAGTACTAAACCCTTAAACCCTTAAATATAGATTCCTAATTAAATCATAAAACTATAAACCTAAATCACTAGACCCTAATTTATAAAACTTAAAACTATAAACCTTAAATCCAAAACCATAAAACCTTAAACTATAGACAATAAACCCTTAAACCCTTAATTACTAAATCCTAAATTAACCTATAAGAATAAATTAATTTCATATGGATATATATATAGATATATATATAGATATTAATGTAAAAGAATGACACAAACATATAAAAAATGGAAACCACATTTCAATCTCTATTCTCTAAATATTCAATTTATATATTACCATGTAATGTTTTAATACAAAAGTCAATAATATTAACTGCTTAGATTAATTAATAATATTAAAAATATAGACTAAATGATATTAAAAATTAAAGTATATGCAAATAAATCTGAAATTTAAATATATTAGAGAGACCAAATTAAAATTTAATCATGTATTAATAGGAAATAATAATAATAATAATAAAAGAGAAAAAAAAAGGAAGGAAAAATTATTGGGCTTTATATTACATACTTAGTGGTGTTTTAGCAAAAAAATGCCGCAAACATGTATTAATAGTTTAAACTATGTCGTTTTGAAGCTTTGTTATTAGTGGAGCTTTAAAAAAAAACGTCTACTAAGAGAATGTAAAACGGCGTCGTCTACATCCTTGTTATTAGTGGCGCTTCTATAAACGCCACAAAAGGTGAGAATTACCGGCATTTTCTATAGAAACTCCACAAAAATCTATTAACAGATTGCAAAACGACGTCGTTATTACCTTGTTATTAGTGGCGCTTTCTATTAAAACGCCACAAAATATTTAAAGAGATTTCAAAACGTTGTCGTTTTATAGTCTTTTATTAGTGGCGCTTTTATAAACGCCACAAAAGGTGTGAAATACCGGCGTTTTCTCTAGAAATGCCACAAAAATCGATTAACAGATTGCAAAACGACATCGTTATTACCTTGTTATTAGTGGCGCTTTCTATAAAAATGCCACAAAACATTTAAAGAGATTTCAAAACGTCGTCGCTTTATAGTCTATTATTAGTGGCACTTTTATAAACGCCACAAAATGTGTGAAATACCGGCATTTTCTCTAGAAACGCCACAAAAATCTATTAACAGATTGCAAAAACTGTGTCATTTTTTGCCTTCTAATTAGTGGCGCTTTACAAAAATGCCACAAATATTTATTAATAGATTGAAAATAGTGTCGTTTGTTGGAACTCCAATTTCCCTTTACTTTTCCCAGTTCAGTTTACGCCGATTACTTTTCCTTTTACTTCGTCTGTTTCAAAAATCCCTTAAAATTTCCCGTTACTTCCAAACCCTAATTTCATAAATCCCCTATAATTTCTGTAACACCCTGAATTTGGGCTTAGAATTTTTGGGCCTTGAGCATGGGAGCAGTTGAATGCAGCTAATAATATTTTTTTGTGCATGTAAATTTCGTTAATGAAGGCTTGTTTTAGTGGTTAAGTGTATTGAGAAGTGTTGGAGAAGTCTTGGGTTCAAATCTAGACTCTAGCAAAAATTTTGGTTTAAGGTGAATCAAACCCTGGGTGTAGTAGGTAGGCCTTAAGAATATTGTTGGAGAAATTGTGACACAAAAAGAGCCGGTGGTGAAGTGGCAAGGTGGTGTCATAGAGTTGGCAAGGAGGTCCAGGGTTCGAAACTCATGACAATCAAAGAGCATTTATTTTGCTAATAGGGGGCGGCAAGAGTTGGTGTTGAATTTAAACTCTGATGTTGGAGGGATCCCACATCGGGAAGCTAACATAAGAGTGGATGCAAAGCTGGCTTTAAATAGAGAGAACCATGAGGAGAGTAAAGGTACCTTTCTTGGCTGATCCCTTTCGCTTTATGGCATGCTCGGTTGGGTTGGGCGTCGGCTAAGAGTGTTTGGAGCGCGGATTAACTGCAGTCTCCTAACAGTGTATATTTCTCACTACTCTAGATGTAGGATGGCTACTTCGGGCCGCGATGGACCGAAAGGGGCCATGTGGGCCCAATGGGCCTACGAGCCCAATTGGATAAGTTGTTTGATTGTGTAGTAAATATTGGACTAGGCTAGGTGAATCTCATATTTGTGGCTAGATTTGGGCTAAAAGGGCCACACGAGCATGTGGGCCCATTTGGGCCGAGAATGGGCTTTAGGCCTATTCGTATTGTTATCCCTATTTAGAATACTTTAGTTTACCAAATTACTGAAATACCCTCGATTAGCAAAATTACCAAAATATCCTGGTTTGTAAAATTACCAAAATATCCCTAGTTTGTAAAATTACCAAAATACCCCTGATTTGTGAAATTACTGAAATACCCTCGACCTATAAAATTACTAAAATACCCTCGATTAGCAAAATTACCCAAGTACCCTTGATTTACAGAATTACTATTTTACCCTCGATTTACAAAATTATTGAAATACCCCTGTAGGGTAGAATTATTGAAATACCCTTGTAGGGTAGAATTACTGAAATACCCCTGTAAGGTAGAATTACCAAAATACCCCTGTAGGGTAGAATTACCGAGATACCCTCGTGGGGTAAAATTACCATTTTGCCCCTAGAGTGTTAAATGACTATTTTGCCCTTGTGGGCAAGTGACTGACTTGGATTGTGTGGTTGACGGATTTGATTGTGAATATATGTTGGTAATATGAATGACTTGACTGTGATTGTTTGATTCAAATATGGGCATGACATTCTGCATACATGACATGTTGCATGGGTTGGGATTTCGCACGGAGGAAGATCTGATCTGTTAAGGTCACACGGGTCGCCCAAGATGACTATAGACCGATCGATGGCTGAGTACCAATCATGTTACGGAAGGCTGTGTGTCGTTATTGTGGGCTTCGTATCGATATTGTGGGCTTCGTGTCAATTATAGACCCATTATCGATGGCTCTGTGCCAACCTAAATATGGCTTTGTGCCATCTTGACTATGGCTTCGTGCCAAACGTATTTACCTGTGGCTATGTGCCTAACATATTTGTTGACGACTCTGTGTCGATCATATTTACAGAAGGCTATGTGCCAGTTATATTACCATCATTGATGGCTATGTGCCGAAGTTATTACAGTTATCGATGGCTTTGTGCCACGTATTTTGTTAAGTGGCTTTGCAACATTATCTGATTCTGGTGGCTATGCCACAAATATCTGTTCTAGTGGCTCTGCCACAATATCTGTATCTGGAGACTCTGTCACAATATCTATTCTGGCAGCCATGCTGCAAATTTTGTGGTGTGTAGCGGATGGGTGGGTCGAGTTGTCTCCCCACATGGTGTAACGTTGGTACGGGGGTGTATACCACTGGATTGGGTTTGGATTGCATTCACATTCGATTACGGTTACATTCGACATCGATTACGATTCATCACCGATTCGATTACGATTCTCATTTTGATTCTAGTTCTGCTAATGTTTCTTATTCTGTAATGGGCTAAAGCCCATTTGGTACTGTCTGTTATAATGGGCTAAAGGCCCAAATGGTACTGAAACTGTAAGTAGGGCTGGGGCCAGACTTTTAATTCTTTTATATGACTGACTGTTCCTTTTTATAGTAGGGGATTTCACACTGAGTTTTCGTAAACTCACCCCATTTATTAACCTTTTAGGTAATTTCCAGCCTTAGATGGATCAAAGCTGCGAAGGGCTTGGAGGAAGCCACACACACTGTTTATTTTATAGTTTTGATTATTACTTTTAAATGTGTTATGTGGGTTGTAGTAAAGCCGTTATAATTTTCTAGATTTCAAATTTGGAATTTTATTTATTGTTCTTATCATTGCTAGTATTAGAACACGGTTTTCCAAAGCAACTACTGTTGTTCAAAACATCACGTATCCGTAATTGTTTTTAAATTAAGCTTTCGCAACTACCAAGATTTTTATAAAGTTGTTAAGAATGTTATTTAGCTGAGGTTTTCTAACAAGGTTTAAAAAGGGTATAAGTTTTTAATTATTAAGAAGGGTTTTTAATGGAAACATGGTTTTCGAAAAACACTTCAATGTGATACGCCAGATTCGAGCCAAACTTAACGTCTGGGCTGGGTTTGGGGTGTTACAATTTCCCCCAAAGAGATCCTCAAATCATTTTCCCCGAAGTCCCTTTGATTTGCTCTGTTATCAGTAGTTTTCCCATAACCCCAAATCAAAATTTTTGATTTTGCACCCAACTGCGTCTGCATCTTACCCAACTTAAACCCGATTTCATTCCCCCATTTACCCAATTTCTTTTCTCTCATTTTCCCTAACTGCGTCTGCATCTTCGTCGCTCTTTCTCTCACTTGTTGCCATTGAATTTTGAGTCCTATAGGTATTCTTACTACTTATATGGACACTTTATTTAGTTTAATTTAGTCGCTTTAAAAATGGATAATGCATGTCATCTTTGTGATTACAATGTGATGTTACAATTTTTTACAATCTTGTGATTACAATTTTTCTTATATTGATGTATATTAAGTTACTGTTATTAATAACCTCAATCATGTTTGGAATAATTTGGATATTTTCTTCTTCTTTTTTGTGAAAGTAGATTCTGACTGGACCCGACATGCACTGCAATAATTATTGAAGTAAATATAAGTCATAGTTACCAGAAGGTTCATGTCCAACCAATTCCATGGATAACTAGATCTGTGAAGGTACATGATTCCACACAGTCAAATCTTAACCTTTAATTTTAATCTCAACTTTTTTTTTTCAATTTTTAAAGTTAAATTTAGATTTCAAAATTAAGTTTTAAATTTTGGAGTTTTAATTTTGATGTTCATAGAGTTTAAGTTCTAGGATTGTGTTTCTGTTTCAACTTTTAAATTTTGGGAGTTGAGGGTTCAGGTTTTGTAGCTCCAGATTTAAAATTTGAATTTAAAAAATAATAAAATTAAAAAAAGAAAAACAATAGGCTAACACTGTTGATCATTTCCCTAAGGATTGGTCGACTATTAGCATTGTCTAATGTAGGATAAAAATGATTAAATTTTTGTAGGTTGAATTGGCATTAGCCTGTAGAGAGAATTTTATTTGCTTTTGTTGATTTCCAAAGGTTTATTGTTGCTGCTACGAAAATTGTCCTTATTGAATCCTCCAATGAAACATCAAACTTTGTAAATTAAGTAATGCCTTTAATGCACATTGACACTAACTCCTGAATTACTGATTTTGGAGTGAATAGCTGCCACGATAAGAAACAAGTTATGAACAGATCAAAAGAATACAAACTGAAACAGAATGAAATATAAGAAAGATTAAGAAGAAATTCGACCAGCCAAGAAAAAAAGAAAACCCGGAGTTTAGAAGTGTTTTGGGATGTTCCCGATTAAGAAAAAGCTGCCAAATTGAGATCTAAACAAGAGAAAGAAAGATATAGGCACATGACAGGATCCTCTAAAGGTCTACTTAATTAATCCCTATGTCAAACAAAGGATAGAGTGATAGTAGGTTATGGTTCTTTTTCCTCTTATGTATGGAATAGGTTTTGTTAATTGTGCAGCAAATATTAATCGATCATACGTACTCTACGTTTCTATGTTCCCTGTTAACCTTTTATTTGTTAGTACCTTCACAGAAGTCTTAAATTGTAAAACTAAATTTTTTTCCCAATTTTTATGTTTTTCAAAACCTTCAAAAACAAGGAGGAAGATTGACAGCAATAGATTGTATGATGACTTATATATGTTGGAGGGGAGTAGTGGTTCTATTCCATATCACGCATGTTTTGGAGGAAATAAGGATGTCAACCATGAAATTATACAATGGCATCTACAGTTAGGGCATCTATGTTTTTCTGTACATGAAAGATTATTTTGTGAGGCTCATCAGTATGCTAGACATATTAAAAAATCTAATCCTTTATGCAATAATAGAAGTAGTGGTCTTTTTTTACTATTCATTCTGATGTTTAAGATCCTATTCAAACTACCTAATTATCCGATAATCGATGATTTGTTACTTTCATTGGTTGTTGCACTAGGATGACTTGGGTTTATTTGATGAATCAAAAAAGTGATTTGTTTTTATGCTTTTACCCTTTCATAACATGGTTTCCACACAGTTTAATGTTAAGATAAAGATTTCGAGAACTAATAATGGCATAAAATAACTAGCTTTAGATGTTTATCTTAGTTTAATTTAGAAATTTATCATTATTTTGGAGATTTTTAATTATTTTTAAGAGTTTATAAATATTTGACTTACTTCACCATTATAAAAATAGATATTTTATTAGTTTAATAAATTTTACTATGTCACTTCTTTTTAAATTTTGAGCAATTTACCTTATTTATTTCCTTTTCAAGGTTAAGAGATTTACCTTGTTATTTTCTCATTATCCATGTTTTTAAGTACATGTTAACTCTGGGTGTGGGAAGGAATCATTTTGTGACACTCCACATCTTATCCAAACAATAAATTTAAATGCCAAATGTCAGAGTAACTCAAATAATTAACCATCAAAACATGCAAGTTTTAAAATTAATAATAAAAAAAGGTTTATAGATTTGCTTTTTTTCTTTTTTAATCTGTTTTTTTATAACAGATTTGCCAACTGCTTCAAACTGGGTGAGAAAGGTGTAGAGAATGATATAGATGTAGATGACAAGACTTGATGAGAGGAAGTCTCAATCAATTTGGTCATTGTACTAAAAGATTATCTTCAGGTCAGCTTCTTCTTCTTCATTTGGATAGCTATATGCTGAATACTTAATCATGTTTGTAATAATTGTAATCAGTTGGAATTGTTGGATTGGGCAGGATCGAATCAGCAATAGCAAAAAGAGCCGAAGCTTTCAATTGCTCTATCAGTTACCACTCGATATCTAAGAAACCAAATACAAACTACAATACTACTCAAATACAAAGCCTAAATAACCAGAAGGTTAGCTACTCTTTTATTTTCTTTTATTTTTGTTTTTTTAAATTACCATTCTTGTTTATCGTAAGATTATTTTTTAATGGATCATTAATGGATCATGTTTTTAACTTATTTCAAGTCTGTCATTTGATTTTTTTTTTAATTTGCTTATGCTGTTTATCCTTAGAGACTTGTTATGCTGTCTTTAATTTTTTTAATTTGCTTATTCTGCTTATCTTTGGGATCTCTTTGCTGCTGGTTCCAATGCGTATGTTCTTACTTACAATAATACAGTAAAAGAGATCATTTCTACTCAATTTGCAACCTTTTAATAATATTATACCTCTCGACATGTATGCTTGCCAAGTGAATTTTTTCTACCATATTTTCATAATTTGTGATTTAATATATCTATATTTCTATCACGATTTTTAATAAATTTATTTATTGCTATAATATGTCCCATCTAATATACAAATATTTCTATCACGATTTTTAATAAATTTATTTATTAATATAATATGTCCCATCTAATATACAAATATTTAATAAAATATTTTATATAGTTTTTAACTTCAATTTAAATTATTATTGAAATATTCTCGTCTGTTTTATCACAAATATTATTGTCTGCTTTTATCACAAATATTATCGTCTGCTTTTATCATTTAAGTTAAACTTTTTATTCAAAATAAATCATACCTTTTAAGCTAAATACGGATGTCCACACAGTGCTTTAACATGTACTTAAGAAAAGATGACTTGTAAAACATATATTAAATTAAGTGTGGACTATTTTAACTCCACATGTGATTTGTCAAATAAAAACGAACCACATGTATTTTATTTAATTAAAGTAATTTTTTCAATATTATTTAATTAAAATAATTTTTATAAATATTATTTAATTAAATATTATTTAATCCATAACTTACCTGTAGATACTTGATGCTTGATATGTATTATCCATGTGATTTTCCACATCGTCAAATAAAAACTTACATAATACATAAATATATTTGATAAATATTTAGCATAACTTACAAAACTTACATAACTTATATAACTTATATAACTTACATAACTTATATAACTTATATTACTTAGATAAATATATAACTTACATAACTTACATAATTTATATAACTTAGATAAATATATAACCTATATAACTTAGATAAATATATAACTTATATAAATTATATAACTTACATAACTTATATAACTTATATAACTTAGATAAATATATAACTTACATAACTTATATAACTTAGATAAATATATAACTTATATAACTTATAGAACTTACATAACTTATATAACTTATATAACTTAGATAAATATACAACTTACATAACTTACATAACTTATACAACTTAGATAAATATATAACTTACATAAATATATATCATATCCTAACTTACATAACTTACATAACTTACATAATACTTAAATATATTTGACATCATAATTTACATAACTAGCTTACTAAACTTACTTAACTTACATAATACACAAATCTATACTTGAAAATCCATAACTTACCTGATTAGTTTATACCCATTAGAGACTTCATATTTAGTATAATGACATGATTTAAATCAATTGAGAACATTTAAGTAACTGTAATATGTTGTCAACTTTAGATTTCAAGAACTACGAAATGGATAGGAGTTGGATGAAATTGTCAAGGGTAAGCAATGCCTATCAAAATAGAGTACAAACTTTTCCAAATTTTGCATTTCAAAATGCAAGCCAAGAGAATATGATTCTTTGCCCGTGTAAGAAGTGTGGCAACATCAACTGGCATTTTCGTGAAGTTGTCTACGAACATCTAATTGTTGATGGCTTTATTCGGGGGTATAAAAAATGGATTATCCATGGAGAGTGTACATCTAGTGGAACTTCTTCAACGATTAATCCGGCTTATCCTGATACTAATTACCATTAGTATGTTAGACAAGATGACACGGAAGATATGTTGCGGGATGCATTTAATATGCATAGTCATGGTGAGCAATCATTTCTGTGACACCCCTAAAGTGACCCTAGTAGGAAAGTGGTTTCGGGACCACAAAACCGAGTCATAAAAAAATAATTAACCATTATATTTGATGCTTATTATATGTATATAGGCATGTGTGAAAATTTCATGTTTGAATTTTGTTAATTGTAAGTGAATTTTGCTAAATAGGATTTGTGTGAGAAAATTTAGAAATGTGCTAGGCAAATGTTAAAGTGGCCTATTGATGCATCTTAGAAAATGTTTTCCTTGCATGTCAAAATACCTAAAAGATGAACTAGTGGCCGGCCATGCTATGGGATTAACCATATTATAAACACTTGTGTTAATTTGGTATATAGGAAACAATAAAATAAAAGGTTAGTAATAAAGAAATGAAAAGGAGGGTGATGAAAACAAAGTTGTCTCATCCATGTTCCCCCCTCCATTGCCGTGAGTTGAAGAAAGATAACAAAAGGAAACAAAAATGCATGCTCATCCTTCTTCTTGATTGCCGAATGTGGGAAAGGGAATATTGAAGAGGAAAACCAAGGTAGTCGGCCATGGCTATCCTAGTTTAAGGTATGCATTGTGATTTTCTTTTAATTGACTATGAGATTAGATTGATAAGTGCATAGCTTATTTAACCCATGGTTTAATTTCATGCATCAATAGACAAATGTCCATTCGGCAAGTGCTAAATTGGTATCATTTTGATAAGTTTTTTTTGAAAGATGTTAATTAATTGTTAAGTGGCTTAAATGATGTTTGAATGAGTAGAGTTCATGGTTGAAAAGTATAAATTGAAAGTTGCCGTGTGAGTGTATATACATTTTAGAAAGAAAGATGTTGTTGTTTAGTTGAATTTTCATTTGATAAATGTTCATTCGGTCAAATGGGAGAAGAATGAGATGAATTTAAATGTTGTGGTTTATTATATTTTAGTTGCTAAATGAAGAAAAATAGGCTAACAAGGGAGTACTAAGGCCGAATATGATTTTGAATATTAGTGGTGTAGTTGCCGAATTTGAACTATGAAGTTATTGAGTAATGTGTGTGTTTTAAGTGATAGAATTGAGTGAATGCTTGGAATGTGATATGTATGAATTATGTGTTAAATTAAGGTTTGCTAAGCTAGCTATTAAGATGAAGTGCAAATGTTAGTAATTGATTGCTAGTGTATATATGTGTACTAGCCGAGCTTTGAATTTAAATAATGGTTGGAGCACCATGTGTTGTAATGAGATTATTTGAGTGAAATCATAGATATTTATATGATGAATTCGATTGTGGATATACATGCTTAAATAAGATGCACACATGAATGAATAGATAGCTTCGTGTTGCATGTATTCGGTCATAAAGGTGCACATGAGGAAATGTTAGATTAATTGTATTAAATTGCTCAATGTGATTAAAAATGCGTATGACCATTTTGTGTTTGAGCTAAAGGTGGCCATATGACCTATCAAAATCCTTGTCATATTCCGCAATAAGCTAGCATAATGAGACTTTAATAAGTTAAATTTGTTTGAATTAGCTCAAGAGCTTAGAGGACCAAAGTTGGATAAGGGAAGGGAAAAAGTGATCGAATAGCCGCCGAAATCGTTCGACCACATCCGAGGTAAGTTTTAAGTGATTAAATATTGAGTAAATTCAATTATAATAGGACATAATGAGTTGATTTAATAAGATATGATGTGGCCATGATATGTCTTAAACTCAAATGGTAAGTTCCTAAGTGTTTGGACTTGAAATTTAAGAGCAAATTGTAATAATTTGCTCAGGACAGTAACAGTAACGTGATTTTAGAAAATCACTATAAATGTTTGGTGTGGAATTATAGGCTGAATAAAATATGAAATCAAAGCTTAATTAGTCTAGTTTCTTATAAAAGAGACCGAGTAAGCAAAGAAATCTCCTATAAAGAGATATTTAAAGTTGTGTGAGACAGTGTCAGAATGACTCTGAAATCCCCTGTTCTATTTTAAGAAAATCACTATAATTTGTACAAAAATGGTTACAAGATAAAATTTATATGCTTATACTCCTTAATGAGTCTAGTTTCAAATGAAATTAAATAGAACATACTTTAAATTCTGTACAATGAGAATTTTGATTCATAGTGAAGACTGGTCAGATTAGTCAAACAGTGAAACAGGGGAAACTTTAAGAAAAATCTGGTATTGATTGGCCAAACCTAAAATTTTTAAAAATTTATAGATGGAAGATATACAAGTCTATATTCAGGGAAAATTAACGGAAAGTGATTTGGAGCCTTGTAGATCCGGTTATAAATAATTTAGTGACCATTGCTCAGGAAAACAGCTCGTAGTGAATATGTGATTTTGTTGTAAACATGGATAAAACTTGTTTTAGTTGCTCATAAGCTATTGATTAAACCCATACTTGAATTCTAATTCGTGATATTGTAAAATGATATATGAGTGTTAGATGGATCTTTGATATTAAAATTTGTGAAATTGTAAGTTTATGAGTATTCGAATATGAAATGATAGTATGGCGTGAAATTGAATTATTCATTGGAAAATGATTGATGTAGATTCGGCCAAGACCAAGTCTGTACATGATAGTATATGTGGTATGTGTATATTTGAATAATTGTGATGTGAATACATGAAAATTTATATTTTGATTTAGGATTTTATGCGATGAATGTGAATGTGTATATATATGAGATAAGGCCGAATGGCCGATGTGATGAATGTGAAAGTGTGTATATATGTGATAAGGCCTAATGGCCGATGTGATGAATGTGAAAGTGTGTATATATGTGATAAGGCCTAATGGCCAATGTGATGAATGTGAAAGTGTATATATGTGATAAGGCCTAATGGCCGATGTGATGAATGTGAAAGTGTATATATGTGATAAGGCCTAATGGCCGATGTGATGAATGTGAAAGTGTATATATATGTGATAAGGCCTAATGGCCGATGTGATGAATGTGAAAGTGTATATATATGTGATAAGGCCTAATGGCCGATGTGATGAATGTGAAAGTGTATATATGTGATAAGGCCTAATGGCCGATGTGATGAATGTGAAAGTGTATATATATGTGATAAGGCCTAATGGCCGATGTGATGAATGTGAAAGTGTATATATGTGATAAGGCCTGATGGCCGATGTGATGAATGTGAAGGTGTATATATGTGATAAGGCCGAATGGCCAATGTGATGAATGTGAAAGTATATATATGTGATAGGGCCGAGTGGCCAACGTGATGGATGTGAAAGTGTATAAATGTGATAAGTCCCGAAGGGCATTTGTGTCAGTACTATATCCGGGTTAAAACCCCGCAGGCTTTATGCGAGAATATTATCACTGATTAATGTCCGTAGGCTTCGTGCTCGTACTATATCTGAGCTCTAAAGACCCGATGACTACGTGTGGAGATTTTGTCCGGGTAAGCCCCGAACTAAAGGTTTTGCTGAAGATTCAAGTAAAGCGTAAGATTATACGACTTCACAGTGACAATTGGTAATAAATACGTTCAATGCGTTAAGTTGGGCAGGTATGTATTTTGAGATTATATTTAAGTTTGATTTAGACTAAATCACAAGGTCGTTATGTGATGCATATGTGAGTAAAGCAATAAGACTGTTCTATGATTATTGTGCATTTGGTCAATGTGGAAAGTCAGGTAAAAATATGTAATGTACCTATGATCATAAGAGGTCACTATCAAGTGAGAATTTATCTGCCTATTATATATGATGAGATGTGCATATTCGGTAAAGGAATGTTCAAAAAAAAAATTTACTGTTCTGATATGAGTTTCAAGTCTGGTAATGCCCCTTTATCTATTCCGGCGACGGATACGGGATTGGGGTGTTACAATTTCCACCTGACTTTATTGCATCCGATGATTGTAATATTGGTGAAAATGTTTTTTGCGAAACGGGAACAAGTGCACCTGATGAGGAGCCAAATGAAGAAGCGGCAAAGTTTTACAATTTACTTAATGAAATGAATGAAGAACTTTACGAGGGATCAAAATATTCGAAATTGTCCTTCTGCATTCGTCTATTTCACTTAAAATGTTTGGGAGGGTGGACCAGAAACTCTTTTACAATGCTGCTAGAGTTTCTAAGAGAGATGTTTCTATTTGCAAAAATTCCCCAATCTTGTCAAGATATGAAGAGACTAATAAAAGATTTGGGCCTTGGGTATGATAAAATTCATAGTTTCCCAAATGACTGCATGTTATATTGGGGTGATCAGAAAAACCAACAGTCTTGTCATGTTTGCGATAAGTCTCGTTGGATGAATAGTAATACAGAAGATGTGAATACGGATGAAGGTGGGGCACAGTTAAGAAAGAAGCCAGACAAGGTTTTGCGATATTTTTCCCTAATACCAAGACTTCAAAGGCTTTTCATATCATCAAAGACAGCCGAATCTATGAGGTGGCATAATGATCAACGGACCAATGATGGATTTTTAAGACATCCTGCAGATTCTTTAGCTTGGAAATCATTTGACAGTAAATTTCGAAGCTTTGCAAGCGATCCTCGGAATGTGAGGCTTGGGCTAGCAGTTGACGGCTTTAATCCATTTAAAATCATGAGTACTTCGTACAGTACTTGGCCTGTAGTGCTTGTTCCTTACAATTTTCCTCCATGGATTTGCATGAAGCAATCTTCATTTATTTTATCAATGATCATCCCTAGAGAGAAAGGTCCTGGAAATGATATTGACATCTATTTGCAGCCACTTATTGAAGAGTTAAAAAAATTATGGTTGGGTGTTGAGACATATGATGTATTGAGAAAGGAGAACTTTAATTTACGTACAGCTTTGTTGTGGACAATTAATGATTTCTCAGCTTATGCTAATTTATTAGGTTGGAGTACTAAATGACAATATGCTTGTCCTTGTTGTGCTGCACAAACTTGTTCGAAGTGGTTGTACAATGGGAAGAAGTTCTCTTACATGGGCCATCGTCGGTGGTTAGATGGAAATCATAAATTTAGATTTCAGAGGACTCTATTTGACGGTATTGAAGAGTACAATGGAGCTCCTGAGCAAACCATTGGATCTGAAATCTTGTTTATGTTAAAAGATATTAATTTTAGTTATGGGAAGATGAATCAACCACCTAACACGCAAACAAAAAGAAGATCGAGGGATGAATCTAATGATGAATCTGATGGAGAGGATGATCCTAATGAGGTGGACTTGTGGAAAAAAAAAGGAGTATTTTTTTTAGTTGCCTTATTGGGAGCACAACATTTTATGACACAATCTTGATGTCATGCATATTGAGAAGAATGTCTGCGAGAACATAATTGGGAAAATTTTGAATGTCGATGGAAAATCAAAAGACAATCTTCAGAGCCGACTTGATTTAGTTGACATGAGAATTCGGCGTGATCTTCATCCTCAAGTACTTCTGAATGGGAAATATCAGTTGCTGCCTTCTATTTTTCAATGTCAAAGGAAGAGAAAGAAGTGTTCTACATGGTGTTGAAGGATATAAAGGTCCCAGATGCGTATGCGTCAAATATATCTCGATGTGTGAGTCTCAAAGATCGAAGATTATATTCATCAAAATCACATGATTACCACATCTTGATGCAAGATTTACTCCTAATTGCTTTACGGTGCTGTATGTCAAAAAATGTAACGTCCTGTATAATTGAACTATCCAACATAATGAAAGCTATTTGTGGAAAAGTTTTGGATGTTGAAGAACTTGAGAAAGTACAGGATCTAGCGGCTTTGACTTTATGCAATTTGGAGAAGATCTTTCCACATTCCTTCTTCACTATTATGGTGCATTTGGTAATCCATCTCCCTCACGAAGCAATACTCGATGGACCGGTTTTTTATCGATGGATATATTGTGACAGCCCAAAATTGACCCTAGTCGGGAAGTGGTTTCGAGACCGCTAAACCGAGTCACCGAAATGTTTGAACGTAATATTTATTGTCTAGAATATGTAATTATGAATGTGTGAAAATTTCAAGCTTCGATTTAGTCGATTGCATGTGAATTCAGTTAGTAGGACTTGTGTGACACTTTTGAAATGTGATAGGCTAATCTATAAGGACCTAATAGTGCATGTAATCAAAAGGGAGGACTTGCATGTCAAATTTCCCCTAATTGATAGTGGCCGCCATGACAAAGGATTATGGGCAAAACATGTCATAGACATGTTATGTTGGTGCATCATGGGAGGAAAAAAATAAATTAATGAGTATGGGTAATAAAGAAATGGAAAAGAAAAAAAAAAGAAAGAATGTGTGAGTGTTACCCCCCATTTTTGCCGTGAGTTGAAGAAAAAAGAAAAAAAAAATTGTTGTTCATTCTTTTTCATTTCTTTGAGTCGAAAATTTTAAGGAAGAAGGAAGGAGTTCTTGCTTCATGCTTGGTTTGGAAGAGGATTAGGAGGAGGTTTGGCCATACTTGTGTCTAGATTAAGGTATGTTTGAGGTTGTGCCATGAGATTCATGCATGTTTTTAGTTGCTAGCTTGAGTTCTAATTAGCCCATGGCTCAAATCTTTGCTATGTCATGGGGATGATATTCGGCCAAGGTGGATTTTGTGTTAATGCCATTGCATGCTAAATATGAAGCTTGTTAATGATATATGTGATGGTGGGTTGATGACTCTTGGATTTTCTTTTTAGCATTTTTGAGTGAGACATTAAGTTCTTTGTTTAATCATGACCAAAATTGAAATGGTATGGTGTTGTGATGCATTCGGCCATGGTATATCCATAAGTATGATTTATGCTTATTGCATGGTAGGTAAGATTTGTGTTTTGGATATATGTTTATAATTGGTTATAATCAACTTGAGATTCGGCCCTTGCACCTATATGTATATATGTTTGCACATGATGTATTGGTATAACATATATACTATCTCAAGGTACATATTTACTTATGATGATGTTTCGGTTATGAAGTAAATGATAGATGCGTATTGAGCTACAATATGTAATGCATTAGTTAGTAAAATGTATGCCATTTATGTGCGGTATTAAATATGTAATTGGCCTCAACATCAACATGCATATTCGGCCACATGAGATGGATTGGTGTGCATGCATTCGGTTAGAGGCAAGCATATTGATGCCTTTATCTTGGTTAGGACAATCGGCTAAAAAGGGAGTGTGGGTTAATATCTTGAGTTGATGCATGATTTCACATGTATGTGACTTAAATGTCTAATGTATAAATGTGGGCTAAGTGCCTTGTGTTCCTCTTTTCGATGCTCAAATGATTAAATCGATTTATTTATTTATTTAATTAAGCTCAAGAGCAAAGGGGATCTAAATCCGATAAAGGGAAGGAAAAAGTGGTCGAATAGCCATCGAAATCGTTCGACAACATCCGAGGTAAGTTCTTGAGTAATAGAGCTTAAATTATGATTTGATTAGATCATGTTTTAAGCAAATCGAAATCATGCTCTTTGTGTGTGGATATTGAGCCGAAATTTGCAAGAGTGATAAGTGTATTGTGTTTGAGTTTTGCTAATGAAAATGAAATACGAATGTGTCATGATTTAGTGTTAAATGTGCATGGTTATTCAATGATGTCCGGCTAAGTCCCAAGGCTTTGTGCTAAGTGACCATATCCGGACTAAGATCCGAAGGCATTTGTGCGAGTTCCCAAATCCGGGTTAAGTCCCGAAGGCATTTGTGCGAGCTATTATAACCGGGCTATGTCCTGAAGGCTTTTGAGCGAGTCGCTATACCCGGATAAAATCTGAAGGTACGTGATTCGGGAATGAGCAATCTTGCTGTAAAAATTTCAGTTAATACGCTTGCAAAATTCCAGCAATGAGGTATGTTTCAGATGTGCTTTGAATTAGTTGAGCCCTTACAAATAAGTATTCGCCGGTTGATAAACGAGCTACCGCCTTTGGCTAGGTTGATCTTTTGTGTATGAACATAAGGGTTGGTAATGTGAAGTAAGTATGATATTGAGAATGTGTGCATATGAAATTATCCGTTTAGCTATATGAATGCTATGCTTTTGTTGTCTTGGAATCCTTGCTCAAAACTTACTAAGCATAAATTGCTTACTCCGTTTCTTTGTTCTCTGTTTTATAGATTTTGGCTCGTCACCATCGGACTCGGGATTTTTGGAAGTCAAGTCTCCCACACTATCAAAGCCCCTTTTGGTACAAATTTTGGTTGAACATTGAAATGGCATGTATAGGACTACTCTTTCGTTTGTTGGTCATAGACCCTTTGATTTTGTATAAATTTGATAGCCATGCGAAAATGGCTTATATACACTTTGGCATGGTATCATAATCATTTTGTATGTTGTTCATTAAGAGATGTGGAAATGTTTGGAATCGATTAGCCCTTGGAATGGTTAACCGTGATCATCTGTTGTGCCATGTATGCTAAAAGGGCTAGTTGAATCAAGGAAATTATGAAGTAGGTAAAATCTACCTTAAAGACAGAGGTTGACGGCTGCAGTGATGTGGATGTGAAAAATCACTAAAAATAGTAGGAATGGAATTAAATAGTGAATAAATTGTGTAAATGAACCTTGATGAATCTATTTTCATAGTAAAGTAATGAAACGATCATATGAACAGTATGTTAAGAGATATTGAAGTTTTCGTGAGACAGGGCCAGAACGGTTTCTGGATTCCCTGTTCTGATTTTGGAAATTCATTTTAAATTAACCGGAGATAATTAGGAGTCATGCCATATATGTATAGATTCCTCTTTGAGTATAGTTTCTATAGAAACAAACGGCATCAGCATTGAAGCCCTGTACAGGGAGATATCCAAGTTGTAATGCGCGAAGGTCAGTGTAGTCTATCCCTGTAACATGGGAGACTTTAACTAATAAACTGTACTAATTGGCCTGACCAAAATTTCTAGAAAAAAATTTGTAGATGCATATATGAGTCTAGTTTCAGGGAAAAATCACGAAACTGATTTTCAAGTTGTGGAACTCAAGATATGATTTTTAAGGTGACAGTGACACAATTAGCCAACTGGCTGGAAATTTTTAAATGGACTCTGAACATTAATATATTTATGTCTGTTAGCACTTCGTGTTCGACTCCGGTGACGGACTCGGGTACGGGGTGTTACATGTATCCTATAGAAAGGTGCTAATTTATTTTTCAAGTATTCATTCATTCACCTCTATACATTTAGTTACAGTTTTTGATAAATATTGTATGTAGTGTTTAGGTTCCTAAGCAAATTGAAGTCATATTGTCGCAATAAGCGTTATCCAGAAGGATCAATTGCTGAAGGCTACTTGGCAGAGGAGTGCATGACCTTCTGTTCTAGATATTTAGAAGATGTTGAAACACGATTAAATAGACCAAGTAGAAATGCTGGGCTCAATGATCATAACTTAGCCAAAACTTATTTATTCCAAAGTTATGGAGAACCAATCGGCAAAGTTGAAATTGCAGAATTAGATGATATATCATGGATACAAGCACATCGATATGTACTTTTTCACCACAATTTAGTTAAACCGTTACGCAAGTAAGTTCTAAAATTTCCTCATATATTCGTCGTTTTGATTTGTTTATCTTCTAACCAATTAAACTTGTTTTTAACGTAGTGAGTACAAACAAATTTTGAGATCTCGTGCACGCTCTCGAAGATTACAACATCGAGAGATTAATAAGTTATTCACAGAATCTTTTCATGAATGGTTAAGCCAAACAGTATGTAACAAAAGTTAATAAGTTACATATAATCACGAAATTTATTTAATCAAAGAATGTTTTTACATAATTCATTTATAATTATTCAATTTACTTTCGATTCAATAGGTTTGGAGTGGGAAGGACTTCAATGACGAAGTTAAATGGCTTTCCCAAGGTCTGAACAGAGTAATAAAAAGATATAGTGCATTCATCATCAATGGATACAGATTTCATACAAAGTATCATGAGAGAATGAGGAGAACTCAAAATTGTGGAGTTGTTGTTAATTCTTAAATTACAAGTTATGCTAATGCTAGGGACAGTAATTTGGTTGAGGGTAATGTGGAGTATTACAGACTTCTTACCGACATTATTGAGTTGGATTACTATGACAGATGAAAAGTTGTCTTATTTCGGTGTGATTGGCTGATGTTAATACTGCTCGAGGAATTAAAAAAGATCAATTTGGTTTTAAAATGGTGAATTTCTCTCGCTTCATTCACACTGGACAACAATTGATGGATGAGCCATATGTATTTCCGTCTCAAGTGAAACAAGTTTTTTATTCGAAAGATCCAACTGATGAGGATTGGTATGTTGTACTCCAGAACACCCCTAGAGACTTGTTTGACATGGGTAATGGAAGTAGAGATGACTTCGTCGAAAGATCAGATACATTAGCTTTTCCAGAACAAAACTTAGATGAAAATATCCCTAGTACTAGTACACAACATCAATGGGTTCGACATGATGTGGATGAAGATATTTACGAATAATGATGTATTAAGATTTTATGATTTTTTAATTATATGTAATATTATAATTTTAGTCTTGGTCATGTTATATAATTTAGCTATTTTATATATACTATTATTGTTGTAATTTTTTACTAAAACTTTAACTATTTTATGTGTATTGCAGGAAAAATGCTTAGAAGAAGATTACGAAATTTAAGTATTGTCCAGAATACTCCAAATTCGGAAGAAGCAAATAGTGAACAGCAGACAGTTGTTGGATCTTCGAATGTGCCGGAGACACTTGATGAGCCTAAAGAATTTCAATGTAATGTTAAGTTCATTTTACATGTGTTGACTTTTATTATTGATTTATTTGTCAATTTTAATGTAATTATAGTATATCATTTTTCAGCTGAAAGGGGTGGGACGCGCAGAGTTCGAGGACGTACGCTGCTTAGAGATTTATACGACTTAGATCCTGTCGAGCGTGTCAAAGTAAGTAGAAATACTCATGGTCAGCCTGTTGGATCTGAAGCTCAACTTTTAGCAGGCTATTTGGGCATTTTAGCACGAAATGCCAATATGTTGCCCATCAACTACGAATCATGGCATCACATGCCTGATAGCAACAAAAATTAGGCTCTCGCTAATATTAAGGTAACAAAATGTGAATGTAATTTATAATACTTTGGTTTAAGTTTCATTTATATTTACATTCTAAACTTGTGTTTTTTTAGGAGAGGTTTGCTTTAGAGGTCTCCGATGATTATATCAAGAAGGCATTGGGTAAAAAATGGAGAGACAATAAAAGCACTTTAAAAAAACAATATTTTAAGAAAGACATAAGCCTCAAGGAAAAATTGAGAAATGTCCCGCCGGGAATGCTGAGGTACCAATGGGAAGATGCGGTTAGATTCTGAAATTCAAAGAAAGGAGACGTATTACGTATTTCCAAACTCTTATATATAGTGTTTACTATATACGTAATAATAATTTCATTATGTAGGACTGTGAGCGAGTTGGAACAAGTAGCAGGCAAAAACAAAAATGCACACACACGGCAGGGTTGAGAAGTTTTGCTTCTGTAGTTGAGGCTGAGGTATTATGAATTTATTAATTCTTTCAAATATTAATAACTTTCTACTATTAAATAATATTTTTACTACTATATTGTAGGAAGTCAAATCTGGACAAAAAGTTGGACGCCTTCAGCTTTTTGAGATTACATATAGGAAGAAAGATGGATCTCCTATGACATCCGAAGCTGGAGAAATTATGGTATATTTACTTAATAATATTTGATTTATTCTAAATAGTTATAATGCTTAATTATAATTGTTTAATTCAATTCATCATTAGTAGTTTTAAATAATGTTAAGTTATGTTGCATTCATTTTTATTATATATTTCGTTTCTAACTTTTTAATTGATTTTTAGGAGAAAATAAAGGAGAAGAAGGCAGAATATAAAGCGATTGCTTCAACTGATAGTTCTGTTAATCTTAAGAACATTGATAACAGAATTATCACTGAAGTTTTGGGTCTTGAAAGGTACGGTCGGGTTCGATTTCAAGGATCTGGTGTTACCCCGACCCAATATTTTGGATCCGACTCCCAAAGAATACATGCCTTCCTAAGTCAAGCTCAAGTCAAGTTCAGAGGTTAAGAGACCAGATAGCTCAGATGCAAGCGAACACGGTTGAGCAAATTGCCGAGGTTCAACGAAAATATGAAGAACTCCAACAACAACTTAGAGCGGAGGCAGCAGAGAGGGAGGCAGTTGCAGCAGCGAGGGAGGCAGTGGTAGCAGCAAGGGAGGCAGAGGTAGCAGCGATGGCAACAAAGCAGAGTAAAAAGTACGATAACCTCCAGCTACAACTTCAGCAGATGATGCAGATGTTTCAGCAATTGCAAAAGCCACCATCTTAAACATTAGTTTTCTCATTGTAAGAATGTTTTTAACTTTGTCACGTTTAACATTATTGTAAGAATATTTTAAATTATACTTTATTTATTAATTATATCATATATCTTTCGTTAAATTTGAAGTATCATTTAGAATTAATGTTTTTGGTTGTATTTTTTATGTTAAATTTGCTGTTTTTGGCTGCATTTTATGCTATATTTGTTGTATTTGGTTGGATTTTAATGCAGGAAGGGTTGGATATTGGTGAAAAAAATGCATTGAAAATCTGCCAAAATTAGCGGTGTTTTGTGGAACTTTTAGCGGTGCCTTGCAAACAAACGCAGCTAAAAGCCATGTTTTTAAATAAACGCCACCAATTTTTGCGGTGTTACCTATAGCGGCGTTTTTTACGGCATTTTAAAAAGAGCCGCAAAAAGTTTTAGTGGTGCTTAAAAGTGCCGCTAAAGGCTAAAAAAAGCGCCGCTAAAAGTCTATTTTCTTGTAGTGACAACCTAGGCCATTCAACGATGCATCACTATAAATCACAAAATCCTTACCTGATTCTGGCTATACTAACGCTGGAGCTTCAGTCAAAAGATCTTTCAACTGATCAAAACTTTTCTGACATTTCTCGGACCATTCAAACTTTACATCTTTCTAAAGTAATCTGGTCAATGGAGTCGCAATAATCGAAAAACCTTTTAAGAATCATAGGTAATAGCCAGCCAGTCCTAGAAAACTGTGAACTTCGGATACATTTCTCGGAGCCTTCCAATCCATTATTGCAGAAATCTTGATCGGATCGACTCGAATACCCGATGCTGACACGACATGCCCCAGAAAACTAACCTCACGCAACCAGAATTCACATTTACTAAACTTTGCATATAACTGTTTCTCTCGAAGAGTTTGGAATACAATTCTAAAATGCTCAGCATCCTCAGTTTCATTTCGAGAATATATCAATATGTCATTGATAAGCACAACAATAAATTGATCTAGGTACGGCCTGAAAATCCAATTCATTAAATCCATAAAGATAGTAGGTGCATTCGTTAGTCCGAAAGGCATAACTAAAAATTCATAATGACCATACGTCGTTCTAAATGTAGTCTTTGGCACATCAGAAGCTCTAACTCGCAACTAGTAATAACCCGATCTCAAATCTATCTTTGAAAACATTGTAGCTCCGTTCAATTGATCAAACAAATCATCAATTCTGAGTAGAGGATATAAACATTCTCATCGTGCCATCTTTCTTTTTCACAAACAACACAGGAGCACCCCAGGGCGAGAAACTCGATCGTACAAATCCTTTATCGATTAATTCTTGCAACTGAGCTTTTAATTCTTTCAACTCTGTCGGAGCCATTCTATAAGTAGCTATTGATATCGGTGTTGTACCCAACATTAATTCAATGCCAAACTCAACCTCTCGGATCTGTGGTAAACTCGAGAACTTTTATTTTTATTTAGTTTAAAATCTTATTTTCCTTAATAACCCTTTTCAAAACAAAATATTTATTTTTTTCATCAAAGTGTTTAAAATAGCATTCATAAATAATTCTTTACACAGTCCCTGTGGGTACGATAACTCGACCTTTACTTGTCACTTTATTACTTGTTGTGATTGTGTACACTTGTACATTTCCGTCGTTCCAAGTTTTTGCTGCCGTTGCCAGGGACTGTTTTAAAAAGTCATTATTAGTGAATTTGTTAGTTTTGCATTTTGGTTTAATTTTCTGTTTAAATTCTAACTTAATTAATTTCTCTGTGATTATTTCAGGTGTTTATGAGTATTGATCGAATTATTGACCTACTCCCTGTAGACCCTAAGATTAAACAAACTTTTCAACAGCGAAGAAGTTAAGCAAATCAGAGAAGGACCGAAGAGATGAACTTTGAAAATTTGATCCAAGGAAATGGAGTAACCCTACTCAAAATCCTATCCTTATTGTTGATGATAGGGATAGAGCTTTACGACATTATGCCGTGCTAGTGTTTAATGAACTTAATTCAGTTATTAGGAGACCCAAAATTGAGGCACAGTAGTTTGAGCTGAAGCCAGTCATGTTCCAGATGCTTCAGAAAGTGGGCCAATTTAGTGGAATGCCTACCGAAGATCCTCACCTACACTTAAGACTGTTTATGGAGGTCACCGATTCTTTCAAGTTAGCCGAAGTACCTGAAGATGCATTACGATTGAAGCTATTCCTGTACTCACTAAAGGACAGAGCTCGAGCTTGGTTGAACTCATTGCTGCAAAATTCAATTTCCACATGGCAAGAGTTAGCAGAAAAATTCCTTATGATGTATTTCCCGCTTAGCAAGAATGCTAAGTTGAGGAACGAGATCACTACTTTCCAACAAATGGATGATGAGTCCTTGTATGAGGCATGGGAAAGGTACTAAGAATTATTATGAAAGTTCCCTCATCATGGAATCCCACATTGCATCCAACTTGAGACATTTTATAATGGTCTTAATGCTCACACGAGGATGGTAGTTGATGCTTCTGCTAACGGTGCTCTCCTTTCTAAGTCTTATAATTAGGCATATGAAATCATTGAGAGGATTACCAGCAACAATTATCAATGGCCAACCAATCGAGCAGCATCAGAAAGATGAGCTGCTGGAATACATGAAGTAGATGCTCTCACTTCACTCACATCTCAAGTGTCCCCAATATCCTCAATGCTTAAAAATCTTACTACTCATGGGTCTAACAGTTTTGCAGCACAACCACCTAACCAATTTGAAAATATAGTTTATATCTATTGTGAGGAAGGACAATTGTTCGAAGAATGTCCATCAAACCCAGAATCCATGTAAAACATAAGTAACCAAAACCAAAATTGAGGAAGCCAAGGATTGCAATCCAATTTTTATAACCCATCGTGGCGAAACCACCCGAATTTTTCCTAGAGCAAACAAGGGGTTGGAACCAGTAATACTTATGTCCAACCTAGATTAACCCAACCATCTAGTTTTCTCCAACAAGTTCTGAAACCAACCCAAGCTGAACCATCCAATGGCTTAGAAAATTTGTTGAAGGCATACATGGCCAAGAATGATGCCTTAATCCAAAGCCAAGTAGCTACATTGAAAAACCTGGAAAACCAAATGGGCCAGCCTGCAACTGAACTCAGACACCAACCACCAGGTGCTTTACCTAGTGAAATAGAGAATTCGAGGAATTCAGGAAAGAAGCATTGCAAAGCGTTGACATTGAGGAGTGGAAAGACAGTAGAGCCCAACACCAACGAAGCTGAAAAGGAGCAAGCTGACGCTCAAAATCTAGAGGAAGTTCAACCAAGTGTTGAAATTCCAGTTTCACAAGAACCAGACTCTGGAAAACTAGACAAGGTAATTTCAGAACCAGCTAATTCTGATCAACTAATAACTTCGTTAGATGCAGAATTGTCATAGAAGACAAATCAACTAGTTCCAGTAAAGAAACCAGCACCACCCTACCCTCAAAAACTTCAACAGTAGAAGTAGGAGATTCAATTTAAGAAGTTCTTAGACATACTCAAGCAACTTCATATCAACATCCCGTTGGTTGAAGCACTTGAGCAAATGCCAAACTACGTCAAATTCATGAAGGATATCCTATCCAAAAAATAAAGACTTGGAGAATTTGAGACGGTAGCTCTGACGAAGGAATGCAGTGTAATCTTCAAGGTCAAATTATCCCCAAAGTTGAAGGATCCTAGATGTTTTACCATACCTTGCAATATTGGAGCAACATATTGCGGTAAGGCATTATGTGACTTAGGTGTGAGTATTAAATTGATGCCTGTGTCAATATTTAGGAAGTTGGGGATAGGTAAAGTTATACATGCTATGGTTACACTTTAATTAGCAGATCGATATTTAGAACATCTAGAAGGAAAAATTGAGGATGTATTCGTACGCGTAGATAAATTTATCTTTCTTGCTAATTTTGTTATTCTAGACTTTGAAGCAGACAAAGAAGTGCCAATTATCCTAGGATGACTGTTCTTAGCAACCGAAATGACCCTTATTGATGTGCAGTAGGGTGAGCTTACTATGCGTGTTTAGGATGATCAGGTAACATTTAACTTTTTTAAGTCTATGCGATTTCCTGACAAAATTGATGATTGTTCTGCAGTATCCGATTTAGAAAATTTAATAGTGGAGAAGGAGCTCAACTATGTTGAGGATCCTTTAGAACAAATTTTGACATCAGATCCTCCGAATGATGAATAGGAGGATGAACACTTAGCGTTCTTAGAAGCTAATCAAAAGGGATTTAATTCGCAATCCCGTTTTGAATTTTTAGAATTAGAGAAAAGGGATTATGCTCAATCAAAAGTGTCAATCGAGGAGTCACCTAAACTAGAACTCAAGGTACTACCCTCACATCTAAAATATGTTTATTTAGCTAACGCTTCTACTCCAACTGTGATTGTTTCAGCAGAATTTACTAGTGAGCAAGAAGATAAACTCATCTTGGTGTTGAAACAATTCAAGAAGGCTATCGGATGGACCATAGCTGATATTCACGAAATTAGTCCATCTGTATGCATGAAAAAGATTATCCTAGAAGATGGAAAAAAAGGGATGGTCAATAGACAACAAAGATTGAACCCCATCATGAAGGACGTAGTTAAGAAAGAAATCATCAAGGGGTTAGATGCGGGTCTAATCAACCCCATCTCAGACAGTTCATGGGTAAGTCTGGTCCAGTGCATTCCGAGAAAGGAGGTATCATGGTTATTGAAAACAAGAATAATGAGTTGATACCGACTAGAATGGTTACGGGATGGAGAATTGGCATGGATTGCCAGAAACTGAACAAGGCGACTAGGAAAGAACACTTTCCTTTGCCATTTTTAGACCAGATACTGGATAGACTTGCAGGGCGAGACTATTACTTTTTTCTCGATGGGTACTAAGGGTATAATCAGATTACAGTAGCACCAGAAGATCAACATAAGATAACATTCACCTGCCCGTACGGTACATTTGCATTTAGACGCATGTCATTTGGTTTATGTAATGCACCTGCTACATTTTAAAGATGTATGATGTTTATTTTTACTGACATGGTTGAGAAGTATTTGGAAGTTTTTATGGATGATTTTTCAGTATTTAGAGATACTTATGACGATTGCTTAGCCAATCTAGTGAAGGTATTAACGCGATGTGAAGAAACAAACCTAGTACTCAACTGGGAAAAGTGTCATTTCATGGTACGAGAACAGATTGTTCTAGGACATCGGATAACGAGACATGGGATTGAGGTTGATAAATAAAAGGTAGATGTTATTGAGAAACTCCCACCTTCAACATATGTAAAGGGTGTTAGGAGCTTTTTGGGCCACGCCAGTTTCAATCGAAGATTCATCAAGGACTTCTCCAAAATTTCTAAACCTTTATGCAAATTATTGGAGAAGGAGACGATGTTCAAATTTGATGAAGAGTTCTTAAGAGCTTTCAATGGCTTGAAGAGTCAATTAGTTTCGGTACCCATAATCATCACACCAGACTGGGATTTGCCATGTGAATTGATATGTGACACAAGTGACTTCACGATAGGAGCTATCATGGGTCAGTAAAGGAACAAAGTTTTTCATCCCATCTACTACGCAAGTCAAACTCTGATAGGAGCTCAACTGAATTATACGGTAACAGAGAAAGAGTTACTTGTTATTGTGTTTGCTTTTGACAAGTTTTGATCTTATCTTGTAGTTACCAAGGTGACTGTTTATACGGACCACTCGGTAATTAAGTATTTACTTGCCAAAAAAGACACTAAGCCAAGACTGATCGAGTGGGTACTTGTACTTCAAGAGTACGATCTAGAAATTCAAGATCAAAAGAGAGTGAAAAACCAAGTAGCAGACCAATTGTCTAGATTGGAGCCGCAATAAGGGAACTCTCCTCTTATACCAATTCAAGAGACGTTTCCAGATGAACACATACTGAAGGTAAATCATATCCATAATACCCCTTGGTTTTCTGATATTGCTAACTTTTTAGCTTGTGGTTTGATGCTGATTAATAAGACATATCATCAAAGGAAAAAGTTTCTTCACGATGTGAAGTACTATTTCTAGGAAGAGCTATATTTGTTTAAAAAGTGTGCAGATCAAATAATCAGGAGATGCGTCGCAGAAGAAGAACTACAAAAGATTCTATACCATTATCACTCAACTCCGAGTGGGGGACACTTCGGAGGTACTCGTACTGCGGCCAAAGTATTGCAAGTCAGATTCTTTTGGCCAACACTATTCAAGGCCACATATGCTTACGTAAGGAGTTGTGATCGATGTCAAAGGGTCAGAATGTCACCAACAGAAATGAGATGCCTCGAACAAATATCATTGAGGTATAATTGTTAGATGTATGGGGTATTGACTTTCTTGGTCTTTTCCCTCCGTCTTTTGGTCACAAGTATATATTGGTAGCAGTAGACTATGTGTCTAAGTGGGTTGAGGCAGAGGCATATCCGAAAAATGATGCTAAGGTTGTAATGAAGTTTTTTTTCATAAATACGTATTCACAAGGTTTGGAACCCCAAGAGCTATTATCAGCGATGTAGGGTCCCATTTTGTGAACAAGTGGTTGAAATGGTTATTAGATAAACATGGAGTAAAACACAAGGTCACTATAGTTTACCATCAGCAGACGAATGGGCAAGCTGAACTGGCAAACAAGGAGATCAAAGGCATACTTGAGAAGGTAGTTTTCCCAAACCGACGAGATTTTTCCAAAAGACTAGATGATGCTTTATGGGCTTATAGAACAACATACAAGACACCTTTAGGGATGTCACCCTACAGGCTGATCTTTGGGAAAGCCTGTCATCTGCCTTTGGAGTTAGAGCACAGAGCTTACTGGGCCCTTCGACAACTCAACTTGGATCTTAAGCTTCCTAAAGAGAAATGGATGCTCCAACTCAATAAGCTAGAGGAATCCCGAATGTTCTTGTACGAAAATGCCAAATTACTCAAGGAGAGACTTAAGAAATGGCATGAAAAGCACATTTGAATTCGTGAATTTGAAGCAGGTTAGCAAGTTTTGTTATTTAATTCCAGTTTAAGGTTCTTTCCAAGTAAACTAAAATCATGTTGGTCTGGTCCATTTACGATTCATCGCGTTTATCATACGGAGTTGTTGAACTCCAAGGTAAGGGAGGTAATTTTCAAGTTAATGCTCAGCGTCTAAAACATTACTGGGGAGATAAGATTGAACGAAATCAAATTTCGTTCATTTTATCATATGTTTAAATTTTCTTATTTTCCTTTTTAACAAATGATTTAGGGTATATTTTTGGGATTAGTATGTTTAAATAAATTCTGTCTAGGAGATTGGAACTTAAGCGGGACCGTTTGTGACTCCTCCAATATTTCCTGGGAATTGATTTTAACATAATTTTCCTAGAAATTATTCCTAAATAGAAAATTAAATTTTGGTTTTTCAAATAAAAGGGTCAATTTTGATCCAAGTTTTAAATTGCAACTCAATTTCAAATTTTATTAAGGACTTAATTAAATTATTTTTAAAATTTGGTTGCTCTTTTTAAAAATAATAAAAATTAAATGCCTCTTTTTGTTAATATTTTCAAAAGGCTTCTAGAATAAATGTTTTAGTTTAATAAAAAGATTATAATTATTAATATATAATTATATCCATTATAATATCTATTAATTATTATCAACTATATATAGAGTTAGGATTAGTTCTAATTTAATCATATTTTATTTGATAAGTTTTATCTTAATAAATTAATAGCAATTAATAATTTAATATGTATTTTATTAATTATTAATTGTTGTTAACTCTAAGTAGAATTAAAACTTAGAATTTTTAATTATTAAATTTTTCTAAGAATTCTATTCGGACTCCTATTTCCCTCATTATAAATACCACCAACCTTCTTCATCATTTATCACTCAAAACCCCAAAACACCCAAACCTTTAAGTGCCACAAGCCCCTAGTTGATAGCCTCATTCGACTAACAGCACCTTACAGTAGCATTGCCCAACAGCCCTAGCTCCATTGCATGCCCAAGCACCCAGTAGCCCTCGCACATAGGCATGCCACTGGCCGCTCCATGCTGCTACACTTGCTATCCCAGCCCAGCTCGCACACTGCTCCCACACGCACCAAACCCGCACGACCTAGCTACGTTGCACATCCAAACGGCACACACCGTCACCCATACTTTTGATCTCTTTTGCTTTCTAATTATTTTTTAGGAGTTCTTAAAAAAAGGAGGTAAGACTGAATTTGCTCTCTAATTTTAATTTTATCTAATAATTAATTTTTCAATTTATTGAATCGTTAATAATTTTTATTAATTAAATTTTTGAGAAAATTATTTTTCCCATCTTTTGTTCAGGTTAATCATGCCTCGCAAGAGAACTCATGCCTGGGCCCAAATTGATGAAACACAAAACAAGTGTGAAGAAACCAAAGCAAGATACGAGAGTATCTTCAAAAATTAACAGATACATCTAGAGAAAGGCTTTACATTGAAAGAGAGTAACTACAAAGACTTTATGGCACATATTTATCAAGTTGTTGAAGCCTTCAATTAGGAATTATTTTGTGAAAAGAGACCTAGTGTGGATGAGGAATTAGTGCGCGAGTTCTATGCGAATTTAACCTCAAGCGAGTTGACAAAAGTTCCAGTTCGCGGAATCAAGGTACCAATAACTTTAAACGCTATTAATGAGTTCTTTGAATTGCCTGATTTCAAAAACGACGAATATTCTTCCTTAATGAGCAATATAGAGCCTAAAGATTTGCAAGAAATTCTTGAGGAACTTACAGTTCCAGGTTCTAAGTGGACTGTGTGAAAGCAAGGAATCCATACTTGTCGAAGAGAAAAGTTGACACCACTTGAAAAGGTATGGTTCTATTTCATCCGTTTCAGCCTTATGCCTAGTTCACATGGAACTACGATTTCATTAGAACAAATGGTCCTATTATACTCAATTTTAACTAGAAAGACCATTGATGTGGGAAAAATCATCCTAAACAAAATGCAAAATTATGCCGTTAGACATTCTGGCCCAGCCTACTTTTCCTTTACGATAATAATTTTGTGTTTGAAAGCTAAAATTCTTGCAAACGTAAAGAAGACAGGTTATAGCCAGGGCACAATCATAGATTGGGACCTCTATCGAATAGCTGAGGATTCTATTCTACAGCAGCAAACTGGAGAAAGTGAGGATCCTGAAGGAGAAGAAGATCCCACGAGATCGAACCAATGCAATCGGCTGAAATCCCGGATAAGGTGGAACCAATGGAACTAGAAGTTGAACCTGATGACGAAACTTCAATGTTCAGAGCTCAACTGCCTAGCCTAGATCTTCAAGATGAGCTATCAAAGTTTATGGACATGATGCAACATATGCAATGGTAGCAACAAGCTTACTGGAGATACTCAAAAATAAGGGATGACTCGATGAGAAGTGCTCTTAAGAAAATTTACAATGACCCATTTATTTTTGTGCCTAAATTTCCAGATTTTATATTTGAACTATAGACTCCATTATCGAAGAAACAGCGAAGCGCATTATCAAAGAAAGAGCGAAGCGATTCATGCAAAGGCAATAATGATGAAGTAAATGATGAGTCGAATTCAGAAGGGTCTACAAATAAATAAAAGGGGGAATCTTGACCTTATTTTATTTCTGTTCTTAGGTCATTTTAGGATTAAGTTTAATTAGGAATTTTTATTTTTCACATAATAAAACAAGAGATGGAAATCATGAATAATGAACAAGTCACAAAGTATAAAGTGTGGCAATAGGTATATACATGTCTAGGATTGGATCTAGAGAGAGCTTGGTACTTAAGTTGTCAATTGGACTCACCTCCTCTTTTCTAGAATCCTACCTGGTGTATAGTATCTATTCACTTTTAACAATGAGGATATTGTTCATCTTAAGTAGGGGGGACCGAAAAATTGAATTATATCCAATTTAATTTTGGTTAATAAATTATGATTAATTAATTATGAAAAAAATGGTCCGATTGAACCAAACCGAGTGAACCGAACCGGCCAAGAAGAAGACAACCCAAAACTGTCCAAGTGTTGACCCAATTCAGCTCATTAGCTGATTATTTAAGCTGCAAAGAAGCCCTTGAAGACTTGCTCAAATTACAAATTAGCCCCTCCATAATTAATGGCTTTGAAGATTTTCCCCAAGCCATATTTAGCGAAGTTGAAGTCATCAACTTTGCCACATAGATGGCCGGCCAAGGGGTGGCTCTTTGGCTGCTATTTTTAGCAAACTTTAGCTGCCACATTCAGCTATAAAAACCCCCTTTCCTGATCATTCAAGGCATCCCTCATCAATTCACATATCTTCTCTCCTCTCTCACTTTCTCCTCTCATTTTCCCATTCCAAGCCCTTGCTCTCTTGCCAATTTCTCCTCTTGAAAAAGTGGTATTCATCAGCAATTTTGGATCAACATTGAAGTGTTCATAGCAGCCTTGATCGGTGAGGACAACAGAGAATGAAGACAGAGAAAACTAGTCAAGCCACGGAGAAACACCAGATTTGATTCTTATTCCCTATCTCTTTAATTTTTGTTGTTGTTATGATGAATATATATATGAATATTTATGTTGTTGGAATGGTTAATTTAATCAGCTTAGCTCGAATTTAACTCCTGTTGGTTTGATTGCATTTCATCTGCTTAAATTATTAAAATTGTGTTTATGCTGTTATAGGCCTCAATAAAATGCTTGATTCAGTAAAATCATGCCTAAGTTATTCTTGCATTACAATTGTGAGGTAGCTAATAAATTAATTATTTAAATGGATTGAAATTGTAATTAATTGACACAATACTTAATCAGTGCATATTTATTCTTCTAAGGTAGCTGAATGTTAAATTAGCAATGTATCTGGCGATACACTTGCCTTGCATAACTTGCAAGATTTTTGTGATTAAACTGTTTCAAGGTAAGAATACCTTGTTACCTCACATAGTCTTTTATATGCTCATTAGATTTAATTAATCATTTGAATTGACATACGAATATGCAAGAGAATAGTTCAATTGAATGAATATGATCATAAGTTAGAGAATTACCGAGTTGCCGTGAATTTATTAGTAACAGCATAAGCATGAGTTTAATAATTCTAAGTTAAAGAAATGTAATTAATCCAACACAATTATGTCATATTGATTAAATCATATTTTGAAAATCGTGCATTAGAACTTTTATTTTTATTTAGTTTAAAATCTTATTTTTCTTAATAACCCTTTTCAAAACAAAATATTTATTTTTTTCCCCAAAGTGTTTAAAATAGCATTCATAAATAATTCTTTACACAGTCCCTGTGGGTACGATAACTCGACATTTACTTGTCACTTTATTACTTATTGTGATTGTGTACACTTGCACGAGCAATCCCATGAGTAGCTTATACGAGCTACACCTTGATCGATAGCTTATACAAGCAAGCCTGTGAGTAGCTCCACTATGAGCGTTGCATGATATGAAGTAGTTTCAGCTACATATGTTTATATGGCACCCATGTGCAAGTTTCCATGTATCCAATAGAATTCTAAGTGTTCAATGAGTATTAAAATGAATGATGCGATGAAAGTCCCAATATGGGCATGGTAATGAAGGTAAAGTTATTTGAAATGCTACGGATATGTACAGGTACGTACGTTATACTCATGAGTGATGCCTTGTTAAAGGATGATATGTAACGAGAAAGTATATTCATATATATATATATATATATATATATATATATATATATGAATATTTGATAAATGAGCTAGAATGCTTGAATGATGAATAATCTTAGTGGTTGTTCTATTATGTGTTGCATCATTATGGTTTACAAATATTGCATATTATTTGCATGTGGACTTACTAAGCTTAAATTCTTACTCCCCTCTCTTTTCCATTCTTTTTAGTTCTGCCAAGCTAGCTCAAGGATCGGAAGTTGTCAGAGCATTCGATATCACACTATCAAAAGAACATTGGGTATAGTGAATTTGTTATTTTGAGTATGGCATGTATAGCGGACTTGGTCATTTCGTGGTATGTGTCATGCTATTTGGCCAAATTGTGAAGGCCTATGATGTTGATGATTCATTTTGTAATAGCCATGTTGGGTTGTAATATCTAATTGTTCATGCATGCATGTGTTGATGCCTTGATGATGCTCTATATTATTTCTTGGTGGATGTATGAAGATGTATAGATTAAATACTAGGAGATAAAAAATGGTTTAATAACCTAAGATGACAATAGTTATAAATGTGTAACCTGAAATTTGATAATTAAGTTGATTTGCATGAAGTTTGTATAAAATGCTCCCAAATGGTGTGATTAAGGGAATGTGCAATAGGATGATATTATAAAGATGTGAAAGTGCTATGGTGTTGAATATTGAGTGTCTAAGTATGTCATGTTGCATGCTATGAAATATGCTTAAGTGCATGAGTGATTAAGGGTGGGAATTGGCTTGGAAAATAGCCTTCAAATTGTCCACACGGGTAGACACATAGGCATGTGTCTAGGTCGTGTGTGACACACGGTCTGTCCCACGGACGTGTGGAATGGCCATGTGTCCCTTGCGCCCTATTTTTGCAAGTCAGTAAGCTCAATAGTAAACACACGGGCTAAGACACGGGTGTGTGTCTTGGTCGTGTAAGGGACACGGCCTACCCACATGGGCATGTACTCTAGCCATGTGAAGTTTGCACCTCTTTATGAAAAATTCATTTAATTTTAATTGACCACACGGTCTGGCTACATGGGCTGGCCACATGGGCATGTGATGCGGCCGTGTGACCCTAAATTGGTGCTAACGTCATAGTCAAAGAGTTACACAATTGGAGGACACCCCTTGTCTCACACGGGCATGTGGCTCTGTATTAGAGAAAATTTCCCAAACTGTTTTAAAAGTTCCCATTTAGTCCCGATCCTTTTCCGATGGCTGTTCTGGGCTTTCTAGGCCCATATTAAGGACAATTTGTGTATGTATGAATGAAGTTGTTTTAAAGAAAAATTTTATAGCCCGACTTTTTGCATGAATGTAATAGTACAAGTTTGGTAATGCCTCGTACCATGTCCCAGCGCCGGATACAGGTAAGGGGTGTTATATTTAGTGGTATCACAGCTATGGTTTAGTTGATTCTCAGACTAACCTAGCATATTGAAGTCTAGCTATACATGCCATACGTATATATAATGATAGGGTGACGACTCCTGACAATATTAAAATGTGTTTTCATATAGCAAATGGATCCCGACAGAGTAGTGGCAGATGATGTAGAAAGTAGCGTGCTTGCTCCAACTAAAGGAGCGGTGCTATCTGAGAGTAGACCCAAGACTGTCAATAGAGGAGAAAGAGGCAGAGAGGCCTTCCTTCATATGATGAATGCGTGGTATACGGAGTTCGTTTGAACGAACCCGAACACTCAACCTCTTCCAAATCCTCAGCCCGCACCAGTGATGCCTCAAGGTATAGATTTTATGAAATTCTCTAGAACACCAATTGATAAAATTTGAAAGCAAGGTGCTGAGGAATTTAGGGCAAATGCTAATGAAGTCCCTGAGAAAGCAGAGTTCTGGTTAGAGAACTCGATGCAGGTATTTGATGAACTATCCTATACACCTGAGGAGTCCTTAAAATGTGTCATATCTTTGTTGAGAGATGCGATGTATCACTGGTGAAGAACGTTGATATCTGTGGTATCACCGGATAGGGTTACTTGGGAATTCGTTTAAGAGGAATTATGAAAGAAAAACATTAGTGAAAGGTTCATCGATTAGAAGCATAAGCAATTTTTGGATTTGAAATAGGGCCGTATGATAGTTAGTGAATATGAGAGAGAATTCATCAGACTTAGCAAATATGCTCGGGAGTGTGTATCCTCGAAGCTAAGATGTGTAGAAGATTTTAAAGATGGACTTAATGAGGATATTAAGACATTAGTGGGTATTCTTGAGTTGAAAGAATTTGTGGTACTCGTTGAAGGGGCTTGTAAAGCCGAAGAATTAGTCAAAGAAAAGAAGAAAGTCGAGTCTGAGGCTAGAGACACAAGAAAGAGATATCAGAGTAAGTCATTGCCATCTCAGTCTAAGAAACCTAGAGAGATGTACTCCCGTTCACATGTGTCGGTTGGACACTCATAAGGGAATCATAGAAAGTGGAATTCGGGTTTTAGATCACAGGCTGCGTACATAGCAAGTGTAGGTAACGCTAAACCTTCCAAGGCTAAATGCCAGCAATGTGGTAGACGTCATTCTAGAAACTATAGGGTGATCGAAGGATCTTGTTTTAGATGTGGTTCTCTAGACCACTTTACTAAGGATTGTCCCGAAATGATGGAGAAAGAAAGATTTCAGAGTCCAAGATCGTGTGGCACAGCTTCTAGGGAAAATCTTTGAGAAATGCTGGGAATGGGTCCGGTAGTAAGAATGTGACACAAGATACAGCAGTGAGATCTGAAGCTAGGGCTCCGACTAGGGCCTATGCATATGCGAACGCGAATACGCAACTTCTCCTAATATGATCACTGGTAATTTTTCTCTCTATGATACTAATGTTATTGCTTTGATAGACCCTGGCTCTACTCATTTGTATGTGTGTATGAAATTGGCATCTAGTATGAATATACCTATCGAGTCTACAGAATTTATGATTAAGGTGTCAAACCCATTATGAAAGCATATGATAGTTGATAAAGTATGTAAGAAATGCCCTTTGTTAAAGGTCATTATTTTCCGGCTGACTTAATGTTGTTGCCTTTTTGATGAATTTGATGTCATACTGGGTATGTATTGGTTGACACTACATGATGCTATAGTGAATTGTAGACAGAAAGTTATGGAATTGAAATGAGAAAATAGTGAGACTCTTCGAGTTGAATCAGATGATGCAAATAAGTTACCAATGGTAATTTCTTCAATGACTGCTCAAAGATGTATGATAAAAGGGTATAAAGCTTATTTGGCATACATATTGAATACAAAGGAATCCGAATTGAAAATTGAAACAGTGTCGGTTGTATGTGAGTATGCAAATGTATTCCTAAAGGAATTGTCAGGTTTGCCTCCAATTAGAGAAGTTGAATTCGATATTGAGCTAATGCCAAGGACAGCACCTATCTCTATTGCTCCATATAGGATGGCCCCAACTGAGCTGAAAGAAATGAAGTTACAATTACAAGAGTTGACTGGTAGAGGTTTTACGAGACCTAGCTTTTTACCTTGGGATGCTCCCGTATTACTCATGAAAAGGAAGGACAGTTCCATGAGATTATGCATTGACTACCGGTAGTTCAATAAGGTGACAATCAAAAATAAGTATCCTCTTCCAAGGATTGATGACTTGTTTGACCACCTGAAAGGAGCGACATGGTTCTCAAAGATAGACTTCAAATCCAGATATTACCAGTTATGAGTTAAGGAGTCAGATGTGCCTAAGACTGCCTTTAGAATAAGGAATGGCCACTATGAGTTTCTTGTTATGCCATTTGGATTAACGAATGCTCGTGCTGTGTTTATGGATTTAATGAATCAAATTTTCAGCCATATTTGGATAAGTTTGTTGTGATGTTCATCAATGATATTCTGATTTATTCTAGAGATGAGGCAGAGCATTCCGAACACTTAAGAATAGTGTTACAGACTTTGAGGGATAAATAGTTATATGCCAAGTTTAGTAAAAGCGAGTTTTGGCTTCGAGAGGTTGGATTTTTAGGCCACATTGTTTCAAGAGATGGTGTACGAGTTGATCCCAATAAGATTTCTGCTACTATTGAGTAGAAGCCGCCAAGGAATGTAACTGAAGTTAGAAGCTTTTTGGGTTTGGACGGATACTACAAATGGTTTGTGAAAGGATTTTCAATGATTGTCACTCTAATGACGAGGTTGTTACAAAAGGATGTTAAGTTCGAATGGACAGAGAAGTACCAACAAAGTTTTGAGAAACTGAAAGCGTTATTGACTGAGGCACCAGTGTTAGTGCAACTAGAATCAGGGAAAGAATTTGTAATTTACAGTGATGCATCCTTGAGTGGATTAGGTTGTGTGCTTATGCAAGAAGGCAAGGTAGTAGCTTATGCTTCGAGGCAACTGAAGCCCCATGAGAAAAACTATCCTACGCACGATCTAGAATTAGCCGGTATTGTATTTGCTTTGAAGATTTGGCAAAATTACCTATTCGGAGAGAAATGCCATGTCTATACAGACCATAAAAGTCTTAAGTACCTGATGACTCAAAAGGACTTGAATTTGAGGCAACGAAGATGGCTGGAATTGTTAAAATACTATGAACTTGTGATTGATTATCATCTCGGTAAGGCTAACATGGTTGTCAATGCCTTGAGCAGAAAGTCCTTATTTGTTTCGATAGCTATGAACACACGGCTAACCCTATCCCATAATGGTGCAATTCTAGTAGAGTTAAGTGCTAGACTGACTTTTCTTCAACAGATTTGTGATGCTTAGGAAGTTGATAAAGAGTTACAAGCTAAGAAAACTCAATGTGAGTTGGGCAGTGAATCAATTTTCAGAGAGATTCTGATGGTTGTCTGAGGTTTCATGGAAGGATTTGTGTTCGAAGAATGCTAAGTTGATTCAGAATATTTTGCATGAGGCTCATAATAGAGGTATGTTAGTTCACTCGGGTAGCATGAAAATGTACAATGATTTAAAGAAAATGTATTGGTGGAATAGTATGAAAAGAGATATATCCGAGTTTGTATCGAGATGCTTGATTTGTCAACAAGTAAAGGCCAAACACAAGGTACCTTTAGGTTTACTTCAACCTATTTTAGTTCCTGAATGGAAATGGGACCAAATTATTATGGACTTTGTGATAGGCTTGCCGTTGACACCAAGAAAGAAAGATGATGTATGGGTTGTGGTTGACAGATTGACTAAATCGGCTCATTTTATACCAGTACACATTGATTATTCCTCGATAAGTTAGCTGAATTGTATATTTCTGAGATTGTAAGGCTTCATGGAGTACCTTTATCGATTATTTCAAATAGAGATCTGAGGTTCACTTTGCGGTTTTGGAAGAAGTTACAAGAAGCTTTGGGTGCAAAGCTGAATTTTAGTACCGCTTTTCATCCACAGACTGATGGACAATCTGAGAGAGTAATTTAGATACTTGAAGATATGCTCAGATGTTGTGTTCTTGAATTCCAAGGTAGTTGGGAAAAACACTTACTTTTTGTTGAATTTTCCTATAACAATAGTTATCAGTCGAGTTTGAAAATGGCACCTTATGAAGCATTGTATGGACATAAATTTCATACACCATTGTATTGAGCTTAAGGAGAATAAGATTCATGGAATAGACTTGATTAAGGAAACTGAGGAAAGGTGAAAGTAATTCGTGATTGTTTGAAACTGGCATTGGATAGACAAAAGTCTTATGCAAATTTAAAAAGGAAAGAAATTGAGTATCAAGTCGGTGATGAGGTACTCTTGAAAGTATCTCCATGGAAGAAGGTTTTGAGATTCGGTAGAAAAGGCAAGTTAAGTCCCCGTTTTATAAGACCGTATGAGATAACCGAAAGGATAGGGCCTGTTGTTTATTGATTGGCTTTGCCGACTGAGTTAGAAAAGATTCACGATGTGTTTCATGTGTCCATGTTGCGCCGATATAGATCGGATCCCTCACATGTGATTGTACCGACAGAGGTTGAAATCAGGGCGAATATGACTTATGGTGAGGAACCTGTTAAGATCCTGGCTTGGGAAGTCAAGCAATTGAGAAAAAAAAGTGTGCTCTTGTGAAAGTTTTATGGCAAAGACATGGGGTTGAAGAGGCTACATTGGAGCCCGAGGAGACTATGAGGAAACAGTACCCAAACCTTTTTACCAGTAAGATTTTCGGGGATGAAAATCCTTAAAGAGGGGAGAGTTGTAACATCTCAATGTAGAGCCTAGTCGAAACAATGGTTTTGAGACCAAAAATCCAAGATAGAAATAATTATTATATGATTCTTATGAGGTCTATGATATGAATGCATACTTATGTGAAAGTATCATGAAGAAATTCTATGCATAAAATGTCTAATTGAACTTTAGGGACCAAATTGAATAAGACATAAAACTTGCATTCTAGAAGCTTTAAGCATGAAATTGCTTTAGATTGTGAATTAGAGGGTCCTAATTAGAAATTTGACCAATTTCTATAATTTTGGACAAAAATAGACATGTATAGGAATAATTTGACAGAAAAACCTTAAAGCCATTTTGGTCATTTGGTAATTAAAAGAATAAAAAGGGAAAATCAAAGCAAAAATGTGTCCATCTTCTCCAAGTGCTAGCCGAATTTCTCAATAGCCATAGCTAGGGTTTTGGTCAACATTTCCAAGCTTGATTGTAAGTGCTCCCAAGGCCCATTTTTAATTTTCTTTGTATTTTTGAAGTCTTTTAAGCATGATCTACCCATTTCTTGCTATATTTTGAGCTAGGGTTCATGTATGAAATTTGACCCATGTGTAACATGCATGTAATTTGTTGATTAATGGAGGAATATGAATGTTTGATGTATGATAAACATCTTTTAACTAGGTGATTTTTAGTGAAAACACCTAAAAAGGGACTTGTTTGTAAAATTGTAAAATTGAGTAGTAATAATGTGAAATAAAGGAAAATATGGGCTAATATGAGCATAGTAATGGTACGGCTAGGCTTAGGTTGTAACACCCTGATTTTGGGCCTAGTCGAAACATTGGTTTCGCCACCACAAATCCGAAGATGAAAATTTTATTTTTTGTTATATTTTTATGGTCTACGATTTCACGGATTAATTTCGTGAAAATTTCGTTTATTTTGATTTTTTATGTTATATTTTTTGTTATATTTTTATGGTCTACGATTTCCCGGTAACTTGGTTAAGTTTATTCTAGCAATAATTTAACCTAGGGTTTATATTTGGAAAAATACCCATAGGTGAAATGTGTTTATTTTGATTTTTTATGGTAGAATATGAAGCTTGAAATTGTGTTAAACAACTTTTACTAAACAATTTTACGTGAAAACGAGTAAAATGACATAATCGGTAAAAATACCTAATGTTCATAAGTACATGTTAGAGTGCGAATTTGAGGTTTCTATAGAAGGGAAAAATGATCAACATGTCATAAAACATAAGGAAATAGGATAAAGTTTAATTTACGAGCCTAGGGGAAAAATGTAATTTTGACAAAGTTTAGGGGCAAAATTCTAATTTTGCCAAAATATGATTTTGGGTTAATTTGAATAATGTGAGTCCTAATTAGACTATATTTGAAATGATAGATCAAGGAAAAATCAAAATTCGGGCTAAAATCAAAAAATATCAGGTTGTGGACAAAATGGTAAAAATGTCCATTTTCGCATACGAGATAAGTTCATATGATTTTTAATAATGCAATGTGTAATTTAATGTGATTGTCTTGATATTAAATGAAATGTAAGTTCATGTGTAAATGTAGTAATATAATTGTCATTTTAAGTTATTTAATGTTATTTATATGATATGATGATTATTATCATGAAATATTATGCTTTGTGGATTATTATTTAGTAATATGCAAATTATGTGAGCTACTTGATAAATATGAAATGCTACCAAGTATCGGTTCCAAAATTTCGTGGAAGACGGGAAAGACGTGTGATTGAGGAAAATCTCGTTTGAACCTTGGGAATAGATTAGGATACACATGACAGGTCACTAGGATATTTGAGTTCCGAACTCGTTGAGCTGAGTCTGAGTTCGTGAGATGTAACTAGGCATTCGAACTCGTTGAGTTAAGTCCGAGTTCACTTATGGATGAGAACACCCGAGCTCATTGAGTTGAGTCCGAGTTCACTTATGGGTGGGTTAATGGTAGCTTGGCTACACATATATTCCACAGGCTATTGAGTTTGTCTAGTTGTGGGCATGGCACTTATGTGCATGCATTCTGTGTATCCGATTATATTCCAAGTGTTCAATGGGTAATTTGGTGAAGTATTCGTTGATGATCCCAATGAGATAAGCCATTGGTGAGTATGTCTTTGAGTTATGTTACAAGTTGTACAGGTATGTACACTAAACTTATGTGTGATGCCTTGACATGTGATGATCTATGATGTATATAGTATTTGGTGAATATTATGAAAATGACATGATTTGGAATAAGTCCTTGATACTTTATGACATTGAGATCATGGATTTATGCTTATTAAGCATAATTATGTGTTCTTACCATTATGAATGAAATGATATTGTATGGATTTGGTGAATAATAGTAATGAATGAGTAAATTTGGCCTTGGCAGTTTTGGGTTACTGCAGTGGTGCAACTTTGGAAATTCACCATAAATTGAATAAAATTGAATTAGGGGATGAGTAAAATATGAGGTTAAATCCCAATGAGTTTAGTTTCACATAGAAGAAACGGTATATGCATTCGAAATTTATATTGTGAGATATTTAAATTGTTGTGAGATAGAATCTGAATGACTTCGTGATCCCCTGTTTCGATTTGATAAAATCATTAAAAATTGTATGAAAATAATTATGGGTTGTAATTTATATTATTAAGATCCTTAATGAGTCTATTCTCTAGAAATATATATGACAACATTATCCAAATTCTGTACTATAAGAAAAATAATTTTTAGTGAAGAGAGGTCAGAACTGTTGGACAGCAAAATAGGGGAAACTTTAATGAATAAACTATACTAATTTGATAAACTAAAAATTCTATATATTTTATGGGAGAAATATATATGAGTCTAGTTTCAAGAAAAATTAACAAAACTTAATTTAGAATCTCGTAGCTCCAGATATAAATGAATTAGTAACTGTAACTCGGTAAAACAGCTTAACCTGAACAAGAGTAAATTGTACAATTATGATGTTTTACCTTAAAAAAAACATGCGGGTAATTGCTTATTAACTTCATATGGACTTACTAAGCGTAAAGCTTACCCCTCCTCTCTACTTCTTCAATTTTGGCAGGCCGGCTCGGGGTTGGAGATCGTCGGAGGCAAAATCACACTATCAAGCTATCATTTTTGGGATAATTAATTCAAATATTAGAAATATCAAGTGAGTGGCATGTATAGGAAGTTGGTTTGTGATATGTATTATTATTATGACTTTGACCATATGTACCGGTCTGCATTGAGTTATCGTATATGATCATGAGATGTGGTCCTTATCCATTATGGTTTATAAGTTTAATTAATCATGCCATGTCCTATGTTTTGATGTGATGATATAGTTAGCTTTGTTTGTTATGCATGATTGGTAATACATCAGGTAAGTTAAATGCAGGCCAGTGGATCATGAATTAAGTAGAAATGAGTATTGTTGCCTTGAATATGGATGTTTAATGGACAAATTGGTAACTACATTATGATGGTATAAAATGAGAATAAGATTTAGCATGTCTAGTTCTAGTTAATGTAAGAATGTATATTATATACAGGATGGTAAGCAAATATGTTTAAAGTGAATGACATGTTATTGCATGATTATGGATGTGTAAGTGCTCATTTATGTCACGTTATATATCTTTAAATATGATCCTATGCATGTGTTCAAAAAGTTTTGAATTAAATGAAATTTTATGGCCCAGTTTTCGTCTATGTGTATGGTTAAGTCTGGTAATGCCTCGTTCCCTGTTCTAGCATTGGATACGGGTAAGGGGTGTTACATGGGTAACCAAGGAAATGCATGCATTTCATTTTACGAGCCTAGGGACAAAATCATAAATAAATGGAGAGATAGGGGTAAAAAGATAATTCTACCAAAGCATGATTTATGGATCGATTTGCATAATGTGATTAATAAACAAGTTAAATTTGGCATTACAGATCAAAAAAAATTATGAATCAGATCTTGATCGAGGGAAGAATAAAGTATACTACGATTAGGCTTGATTACCATCATTTTTATACCGAGGTAAATACATGTGTAAATAATGTAACAATGTGGTATGTTATGTTATGTTGTGTTAACATTATGTGATAATTTTTTTATTGCTTATTATGTATGCTATTTCTAATGGTACTATTGTAAGCATAAATGATATTATGGTCGCTATCCACGATGTCACGAGCAAGTGTAATAAAGGCACAATGTGCAAGTGAGAAAAACCCCGTTTGAACCTTAGGAATAGTTTAGGATACAAGTGACATGCCACTAGGAATTAAGAAGTCTGAACTCATTGAGTGGTCTAAGTTCGTGATATATGTGGCATCCGAGCTCGTTGACTGGTCCGAGTTCATAATGGATGTGATACAAGGGATTAAGTTCCAGGCAATGGTCTTGTGTGTCCTACCGATGGCTAGGCAATCCTTGAGGGGTCGGATACCTAACATCTTCTGTGAGCAGCCCATGTAGTTTCTCCTTGATCAATATCTTATACGAGCAAGCCCGTGAGTAGCTCTATTGTGAGCGTTGCATGATATGAAGTAGCTTCAGCTACGCATGTTTATGTGGCACTCATGTGCAAGTTTCCGTGTATCCAATAGTATTCTGAGTACTTAACGGGTATTGTAATGAATGATGCGATGAAAGTCCCAAGATGGGCATGGTAATGAAGGTAAAGTTATTTGATATGCTACGGATATGTACAGGTACGTACGTTATACTCATGAGTGATGCCTTGTTAAAGGATGATATGTGACCAGAAAGTATAGTCATATATATATATATATATATATGAATGCTTCATAAATGAGCTAGAATGCTTGAATGATGAATAATCTTGGTGGTTGTGCTATTATGTCTTGCATGATTTTGGTTTACTAATATTGCATATTATTTGCATGTGGACTTACTAAGCTTAAATGCTTACTCCCTTTTCTTTTCCATCCTTTGTAGTCCGCCAAGCTAGCTTGGGGATTGGAAGTTGTCGGACCATTCGATCACACTATCAAAAGAACATTGGGTATAGTGAATTTGTTATTTTGAGTATGGCATGTATAGGGGACTTGGTCATTTTGTGGTATGTGTCATGCTATTTGGCCAAATTGTGAAGGCCTATGATGTTGATGATTCATTTTGTAATAGCCATGTGCTATGGCTCATGATTGATTCTTGGGTTGTAATATCTAATTGTTCATGCATGCATGTGTTGATGCCTTGATGATGTTCTATATGATTTCTTGGTGGATGTGTGAAGATGTATGGATTAAATACTCAGAGATAAAGAATGGTTTAATAACCTAAGATGACAATAGTTATAAATGTGCAACCTGAAATTTAATAATTAAGTTGATTTGCATGAAGTTTGTATAAAATGCTCTCAAATGGTGTGATTAAGGGAATATGCAATAGGATGATATTATAAAGAAGTGAAAGTGCTATGGTGTTGAATATTGAGTGTCTAAGTATGTCATGTTGCATGCTATGAAATATTCTTAAGTACATGAGTGATTAAGGGTGGCAATTGGCTTGGAAAATAGCCTTCAAATTGTCCACATGAGTAGACACATAGGCATGTGTCTAGGTCGTGTGTGACACACGGTCTGTCCCACGGATGTGTGGAATGGCTATGTGTCCCTTACACCCTATTTTTGCAAGTCAGTAAGGTCAGTAGTAAAAACACGGGCTAAGACACTGGTGTGTGTCTTGGTCGTGTGAGGGACACGGCCTACCCACATGGGCGTGTACTCTGGCCGTATGAAGTCTGCACCTCTTTATGAAAAATTCATTTAATTTTAATTAACCACATGGTCAGGCCACACGGGCATGTGATACGGCCGTGTGACCCTAAATTGGTGCTGACGTCATAGTCAGAGAGTTACACAGCTAGAGGAGGCGGACGTGTAAAAAGCACATGGGCGTCCCCTGTCTCATACAAGCGTGTGGCTCTGTATTAGGGAAAATTCCCCAAACTTTTCTAAAAGTTCATGATTTAGTCTTGATCCTTTTTTGATGGCTGTTTTGGGCTTCGTAGGCCCATATTAGGGACGATTTTTCTATGTATGAATGAAGTTGATTTAAAGAAAAATTTTATAGCCTAACTTTTTGCATGAATGTAAGAGTACAAGTTTGGTAATGCCTCGTACCCTGTCCCAGCATCGGATACAGGTAAGGGGTGTTACAGCATTTATCAATCTAAAACTGTTTCCGTTTATTAGCTTTTATTTATCTCTCGTCAATTTTAAAATTATTTTCTCTTTAACTTGATTCGTTTAAAAACATTTTTTGTAGCGGAAGCTTTTAGAACCGTGATATTTAAATAAAACCTTTCGCATTTAGGAAAAATGTTATTTTTAATGAAACCTAGTTTTTGTTGAGTTTTGCAGTTTAAAAGTCCATGGAAATAGTTAAAATCCAAAATAAAAGGCAAACTGTCAAAAAGTCTCAAATTACATAAAAAAAAATACCCAGAAAAATAGGAAATAAAAATCATAAGTGAAATTAAAGCAGTTCAATAGACATGTGGTCACCATTGAGTCCTCCGCCACACTGATTCGTCTAATCTATGAATTACCTGTACAGATAAAATAGAAAGGGGTGAGTTTTCCCAAACTCAGTGTGTAATCCCCGCAGAAGACATGCATATAGTCAAACAACAGTTATTAGTCAAATGCAGTCTAGGGCCTAAGCTCATTAAAGATTCAGATATTGTTTAGGCCTTAGCCCATTCAGGTACAGTTTCAGATATAAATTAAGGCCTTAGCCCATCTCAGATATAGTATGCATACAGTAACAAAAATCAGTATCCTACCCACCAGCCTCTGCACACCATCTTCGACCATCCCTACACACCATGTAGGGTTTAAAACACCTACCCAGTCCTACACACCAAGTCGTACTGAAAGCGTCATATATCAGTAATATTGCAGCTGAACTGCCAGATAATAGGCATGAAATCCTTTCAATACACTTCCTCCAATAATCAATCATCCTACCCCAATGCAGATGCAACTAAACATGCTCAATGCAGACATACAGAAATACATGCTTGCATGCTAAAATCCAGTTATCAGTCATACATACGGATCAGTAAACATACATAAATTTAACATGCTTAATACACACATTATATATATTCAGGTCACACGATTTAGGGTCTAAGTACCGCTTACCGACCCTACAGTAGGTTCATAGTCGACTTGGGCAACCCGTGCAATGCAAGGAAACATTTTAGCTAAATGGGCCCACATGCCCGTGTGGCTTGCCTGTGTGGGCCCACACGCCAAGATTGGCATTGCCCGTGTTGATCACACAGCCTAGCCCAAATATCACACGCTCGTATGGCCCACACGCCCAGTTCGGTTTAGCCTGTGTGGCTCACACGGCCACACCCTAGCCATTACACGGCCATGTCTTGCACACGGCCTAGCCGTCATCAATCACACAACCATGTTGTCTGATGGTCATGAAACTAACTAAAAATTTGACTTACGGCAAGCTCACCTATCAAACAGTAGTATAGTTATGGTGAGACCGAAAATATCGTATCTACGAGGACTAAAAGTACTAGTAATTACTATCTTTTTATTATCTAGCCTAAAAATTAAGAGAATGTTTTATCTAAAACTAATTATCTAATTAACTAAGATTACGACAGAGATTAAGGTTGAAAAATACTTTTTAGAAAACCGATAGAGAAGACAATACCCAAGGAAAAATCCACCTAGACTTCACTTATTACCTTTGAGTTAGACGATTTATTAACTTGACTTAATCAGTAGAAATCCCTGATTTATGTTAATATCTCTTTCGAGACAAAAAACAACTGACTCTCAGTTGATTAATTGAAATCTATTTCTAATTAAAACCCCTATTGTCACATTAACTTGATCTATGGATTCCTTTATTAGATTTGACTCTAATCCAGCAGATTTATGTCGTCCTATCTCTAGGATTGCATGCAACTCCGCTTAATTATGAATGATCTACTCTTAAACAGAGACCTTTGCTGCACTGAATAAGCACATCAAAAACCTGAATTAATATACTAGAATATTAAAGCAAGGGTTAAATTCACAATTAGGAATAAGAACAAGTATTTATCATAAAACTCAAATAATAATAAGATCTGTCTTGGGTTTATCTCTCTTAGGTATTTAGGGAGTTTAGTTCATAATAATAATGGAAAAAATCTCAAAGTTTGAAAAACAACAAAACTTAAAGAAACCCAAAAAACTTCTAGGAAATTGGATGGAATTCTTCAATCTTGATGTAGATCCTACTTCTGAGTGATTCTGATGGCTGTCCTTGAGTATTTTCTACCTTCAACTCTCCGTCCCCTTTAATCCTCTTCTAGGGTGTTTAAATATACTTTGGAATGCCCAAATTTGCCCAAAATAAGCCTTTTTCGAGTAGAATTAGACTTGGGCTCGACAGGGACACGGGCGTGTGCCACGCCCGTGTAAAGGTGCTCAGGCCGTGTGTGATTTTGACTTGGTTTAGGGTCGACACGGCCATGACACATGGGCATGTGGTCTACTCGTGTATCACACACGGGTATGTGAATCACCCGTGTGGAAGTGCCTAGGCCGTGCGAAACACTGATTTAGGCCTAATTTGTCCGTTTTTGGCCTGTTGCTCGCTCTTTTTGCTATCCTAAGCTCTCCTGAGTATAAAACATGAAATTAAAGGATTAAGAGCATCTAATTCAATGAAACCAAGGAAATATCATCCATAAATATGCCAAGCATAGGGTAAAAATATGTATATATTATGGTTTATCAAATATCCCCACACTTAAGCATTTGCTTGTCCTCAAGCAAAATCCTCAACTCACAAATAAAATAAATCCTTCTTAAGTTATAATTCTCATTAATAATGTTTTGAAGTAATCCCTAGCAATCATACATTGAAAGCTTAACTAAAAGAATATTAAAGTTTCCAACAATCCAAATTGAACATTTCAATCATAAAATCGTAGGTATCCCCATTTATCTAAGTAATTACCTTTAATTCCAAATCGACAAGGGTTGACATTCCTTACTAAAGATTCACTCAAATCACTCAAAGTGTTTAAGGTTCAATAATTAAGCACTCAATAGTCAAACATGAAAAGTTATTACCATAAGCTTGCATGAAAATCAAATCTCCACCACTATAATGAGATGATACACAAATCAAAAGGTCTTTAATAGGGTTGTAATGGGGCTTGGGTTAAAGGTGTGGATAGAGGCTGAAAAAAAGGGTTAGAATCGAGATTAATTTAATAAATTATCAAACTTAGAAAAAATAAAGCTAATTACTGAATTACAAACAAGGGCCAGAATTAACACTATCCGAAACTAATGATGTGAGCTTTTTCTTAATGTAACAACTTGAACTTATCCAAGCTCTTTAGAACAATATGTAACTGAATGAATATAAATATACGTTTTTTTATTTTTTATTTATTTATTTTTTTTAAGAATAAGAACAAGTACAATAATGGAAACTACATAAGAAATAATTCAGCAACTGGAATGAACGAACATAATTTGGTAACTAATCAAATCAAATATCAATAAAAAGGGAGTTAATAAAAAGGGAGAAATTTTTAATGAATCAAAAAGGGTTAAGTTGTAGGTTAATATTAAGGGAAAATCAAGAAATGATAGTTAAGACCCAAAGGGGTTCACTAGGGGTCGATTATGTGAGTAGGCTTTTTATGGGGTAGATGGGTTAAAACCTAAGTGCCTTTATCATTTTCGTATATCAAATCAAAGGTGTGGTCTTGACATGCATAATCGAAGCAAGTTTTAGAATAACAAATCAATGTTGACACACTCATAACCAATAAAATCAGTGAGCAAGAAATATATATGCTCTAAAAGGCTCAAAATCTCACGAAAATTATGGGTATTTGATGCCAATCCTGTAAATTCAAAACTTCAAGATAATTCCTCAATTCAGGGAAACAACCTAGAAATTTCACTTCTTACAAGTCAACTTATCATGTTGATTCTCTAATATCTTAAAGTTTAAACAATCAATGCACAATTACCTATGATTTAATTCAAAACATATCAATAAAAATTATAAATCAATCAAAATTTACTCTAATAATGATATGAGAAAATTATTTGAGAACAAGATAAAAATTCAGGGATTTTCTGATAACCACATAAATACCCTCCCCACACTTAAGATGTACATTGTCCTCAATGTACAAAGATATATAATGGCAATATAAGCATAATATTAGAAGAGAGGGAGAGAAGCGAAACTGCTTTGAAATTTTGGATGAAAACCTTGGAAAAGCGCAAGCAAGAATTGTGGAGAAAGCCGAATAAAAGGCATGACTCTGAGTTACTAATAAGAAAATAAACACCACTATGGAAGAGAATTAAGGGATCACTTGATAATTATTATAAAGATAAACATGGTTCAAAATAGAAAACATAAGTCTTCAAAAATAAATAAGAAACAAAATAGAATTGAAATAAAAAAAATAATAGTAAAATAAAGGGACTCAAAGGTCCTTATCATCAGATGCCTCGTGGGTCAACGATGTTGAAGGAGAGATGTTGAGGTGGTGGAAAATCTATCGAAGAGTGGCATCAATGCTGTCAAATCGCTCAAAGCACTGCAGCTCAAAGCGGGTGAATCACTCGGATAAACCTATCAAAGTGGCAGCAGGAGATCGGTGACTCGGTGGTGGTGGTGGGTGTGGGTTCTCGTGAGGGGGAGGGACATTATTAGTAATGTCCTCTAGCTCATCCTGGTCATCAGACTGAACGAGTCTTTATTGGGGGGGTCAAATCCACAGCGTCGCTCTATCATCCTCATGTGGATCATGCTAGATATTTCTTGAGGAGACATCTGGCCTACTAGTGTAAGTGTCGATGACATCTCTAGAGTGTCGAAGAGGCCAAAATGTCAAGCGAGGTTAGTCATGTAGGGGACAAGGCATATGGAACTCTTCTTGTGGCGGTCCGTCTGATGGCGAAAAGAAAGCGCTATGAAATATGCCAGATCAAATACATGACCAGTGGCCATGCCCCAAAGATAGTATGCGTCGGTGGTGCTAATTACTCCTGTGCTCTCTCTTCTTCCAGTCAACGTGTGAGCTAATAAGGCGTAGATGTATCGTAAAGCCGGAGAAAGAGATGTCGCCTTCGAGTGACTCGGATCATAACGGATCTGACTAGCTATGAGATCGGTCCAACAGCACGAAGGTGAGTGATGAATGTGACGGTGGAGGCGAAGAAAGTTATCGGCACCTATAAACTCATCGGTGTAGATGCCCAAAGCTGCGCCAAACTCAAGGACGCTCATATGTCACAGTAAGCCACCGATTCAAAACATGATAGTACCGGCCTCATCATGGGTATTCATCACATGCTGGAGGTAGAAAGTCATGCAAAACTCCAAGGTAAGCTCTGAATAGGTGGGCTCGATAATTGCTAAGAACCAATCCCATGGAGCAGTGGTAATGAAAGTGCAGACCTCATCAGCTAGTCCGACCTGCTCCAATACTGCCCAATCAATACATCGGCCAACTCTTAATGGTCGTACTTGAGGAAGCTAAAACAGGTCATCCTGTGGGCCTGACGAGAATCGAAGCAGAGGATGACGAGCTTCGATCGAGGTGCTCGAGGAGGTTGCACCAGGCCCCTTCCGCTTTTTCAAAGCGGGGACGGCAGTCTTCTTGCCTCGTGTGTTTGTCATTGTGAGCCTAAAAAAGAGCGAATAAATAAATAAATAAATAAAGCAACAGAAGGAAGAGAGACTAGTAATAAAAATAAATTCGAAATAATAATAATAATAATAATAATAATAATAATAATAATAATAATAATAATAATAATAATAATAATAATAATAATAATAATAATAAATAAATGAGGACAATAAGCAAACAAAGAAACATTAAGCTAAAACCTAAAGAATACTAATAATAAGTGACAAAATTTAGAAAGGAGCATAGTAATAAGAAAAGTTAATATGAAACTAGCATCAATAATCCACTAGTCCCAATATAATGCAGCCAATAACAAAAATACGGATGAGACAATCGAAACTAATTTTATCAAATAAAACCAAGAATACCAATAAATATTATTAAAAAGAAAGCAAAGAAATAATTAAAAATAGTAATAATAATAAAGAAAACAAGTAATAAAGAAGTAGATGAAGATTAAATAAAATAAAAATAAACTGAAAATAATAATAGGACAAGATGAGACCAACAAAAGGTGGTAGTTGACCAACGGTAAGGGGGAGGGAAGGGGGCACGGGTGTGGGGGCTAGGCCGTGCGGCAGGAAGGAAGGCGAGGGTTGGGGTGGCTAGTCTGTTTCTGCAAGGGAAAAGAGGGAGGTGGGGAAAAAGGGTGCGAGGAGTTTCATTTGGGGCTAGGAAGGGGATCTTAGTGAAGACTATGCTCTGAGGGAAACACCGGTGGCCGGACAATGAGGGAGGGGGGTTGAGGCGGCAGGGACTGGGGAAGAAGACAAGAGAGAAAAAGAAAAATTAAAAATAAAAAATGAAAGAGGGGTTAGGGTTAAAATAGGGGCACAGTCGTGTTAAGGCCCCATGTTGGGCCACATGGCCGTGTCACACCCCCGTGTGGCTCGAGTTTAGCCCGTGTTTGTCACAAAAATTGAATGCCCAATCATCATACAGCTATGTCGTACGGCCGTGTTCTTCATTGTTCGCTTCTCCCACGCCCATGTGGTATCCCACACTCCAATGTGCCCGAACACACGGCCGTGTGCCTTGCCCATGTACCTCTCTGACTTGTTAAAAATTTAAAAATTTTGCTCTAGTTTTCACACAGCCTAGGACACGCCCATGTGCCCAGGCCGTGTGGTCCACACGACCGTGTCGCACGCCCGTGTAGCTCTATCCCAGGTCGTATAGCTCGATATTTGGGGATTTTTAACCCTGTTTTCACACGGTCAAGGACACGTCCGTGTGTCCAGGCCGCGTAGGTCACTGTTCTTGCATAAAAAATACGAAAAATAGATAAGAATAAATTAGTTAATGGTGTTAGTGCTCAGGTTGCCTCCCTAAAAGTGCTTATTTAAAGTCTAAGCTCACCTTACCTCAATTTTGGGTGGTCACGATGGATTGAGGAGTTGGAACTCCTCAGCTTTGCTATCAATTTGATCAAAATAAGTCTGAGTCGAGTATTATTTATCTTGAAAGTTCTGAATTTAGTATGTGTTACCTCAACTGTACCATGTAGGAAGGTATTCAATACCGTGAAGGGAATCACTCCCTTTGTATTGTGCTCTGAAGTAGCAATTCGACGGTCCTTTTCATCTAATAATACTTTATCCCCGACCTTAAATTGCTTTGTTGCATCCATTCGCTCATCATGTCGTTGCTTTGATTTATCATGCGCTTTTTGTTTCTCCTTGAAATGTGTTCGTCATTCGTCTAGTTCATCGATCTAAAGCCTTCGTTCTTCGTGACTCATTCTGTTTTTACCACATGGACTAGAATGTGTCTCTATCGCGTTCTTCCTAGGGGTTTCCTGAAAAGAAGTTTGAGCCATAATGTTATTTATATCAGTAGAACTTGTGTAGCCATCTTGCTTACTAGATAATTTAATCGAATCACGAGCTTGGAGAGTAATCGTGTCATCTCCTACACGAAGTATTAGTTTTCTTGTGCCAACATCAATGATAGTCCTAACAGTTGCTAAAAAGGGTCGTCCTAAAATCAAAGGCACGTCACTATCTTCTTTCATGTCTAGAACAACAAAATCAATTGGCAATATAAATTTATCAATTTTGACAAGCATGTCTTCAATAATACCCCTAGGAAATCTGATTGTTTTATCTTCCAATTGAATGCTTATCCTAGTTTGTTTGGGTTTCCCAAGACCTAGTTGTTTAAACATTTTATAAGGCATGACATTAATGCTTGCCCCTAAATCAGCCAAAGCATTGTTAACATTTAAACTACCAATTAAGCAAATCGTAAAACTCCCTAGATCTTTCAACTTGTTGGGTAGCTTATTTTCTAAAATGGCAGAGCAAACTACATTTAATTCCACATGCGATGCATCATCTAACTTTTGTTTATTAGCCAAGAGCTCCTTTAAAAATTTCACTGTATTTGGCATCTACGAAAGAGCTTCAATAAACGGTAAGTTAATATGTAATTTTTTTAATAAATTAAGGAATTTACCGAATTGTTCGTCCATGTGATATTTCCTTGTCGCATTGGGGTATGGTACACGAGGCTTATATTCCTTACTTACCGGCTTCCGTGTACCATTGCTCGCATCAACCTTACCTTTATCTTCTACATTGCCTTCCCTCGGTTTCGGTTCACCTTCGACTACCCCTTCATTATTGTGCACAGTAATGGCATGAAGTTGTTCCCTTAGGTTAATTTCAGTGTTACTTGGTAAGCCACCTTATGGTCGTTCAGAGATCAACTTAGCGAGCTATCTTATTTGAGTTTCGATCCCTTGAATTGACACTTGCTGATTCTTAAGTGCTGTTTTGATATTCTGAAAACGAGTTTCTGACACTGAGATGAATTTTGTAAGCATCTCTTCAAGATTTGGTTTCTTCTCTTGTTGGTAAGGTGGTTGTTGAAAGCTTGGGGGATGTTGTGGCCTTTGATTTCCTTGACCACCCCACAAGAAATTGAGATGGTTCCTCCAACTTGCATTATAAGTGTTACTATACAGGTTATTTTGAGGTCTAGGATTATTACCCATATAGTGGACTTGTTCCTCCTCGGTGCTAAGGTTGAAGGATGGATAATTTGCATTCTGTATTCCTCCTCCATTTGAATCACACCTCATCACTGGATGTACCTGAGTAGAACCATACAAACCATCAATTTTTTATTTAAAAGTTCTACCTGATTAGATAGCATAGTGACCGCATCGAGGTTGAAGACACTGGCTACTTTTTTCGGCTTTGTTCTCATGACTTGCCACTAATAGTTATTTAGTGACATCTCTTCAATAAATTCATAAGCCTCTTCAGGTGTTTTTTTGTTTAAGGTTCCACCGGCGGCTGCATCAATAAGTTGCCTTGTTGAGGGGTTCACACCGTTGTAAAAAGTCTGAACCTACAGCCATAGAGGTAACCTTGTACCTCTCCCATGCATCATAAAGAGTTTCTAGATCCATCTGCACAAAAGAAGAGATATCATTCCTTAATTTAGCTATTTTAGCCGGCGGAAAATATTTAAGTAAAAATTTTTTGGTCATTTGTTCCCAAGTGGTGATTGACCCTCGCGGTAACAAGTTCAACCACTGTTTAGCCTTATTCCTTAATGAAAAGGGAAATAACCGAAGGCGAATGGCATCGTCAGAAATGTCATTAATCTTAAATGTGTCGAAGAGTTCCAAAAAATTTGCTAAATGAGTGTTTGGAACCTCGTCCTGCAAACCATCAAACTGAACAAACTGTTGTATCATTTGAATCGTGTTAGGTTTCAATTCAAAATTATTTGCAACAACAGCAAGCCTAACTATACTCAATTCAGTTCCTGTTAAAGTAGGTGTAGCATAATCATACATAGTACGAGGAGCAGGATTCTAATCTACTGAATTTGCAGCAACCACAGGAGGTAACGAATTATTCTGATTATTAGCCATCTCCTCAGTTGTGGTATGAATATTGTCCTCTTGCCCTTCTTCTATGTACTGTAGGCTTCACATTATTTCTTTTCGATTTTTGGAAGTTGTGCTTTCAATCTCACTATCGAAAAGTAGAGATCCTGATGGGTTTCTTCTAGTCATAAACTATAAAATCCTGCAGAAGCAAATAAAAAAATTAGTAATTAAAAATAAAAAAAAATTAAATTGCAATAAAAAAAAGGCTAAAGTAATAAAAATTAAGCGTTCCTAATATCTTAGTCCCCAGCAACAGCGCCAAAAACTTGATTATCGTGAAACTAACTAAAAATTCGACTTAAGGGAAGCGCACCTATCGAACAGTACTATAGTTATGGTGAGACCGAAAATATCATATTTACGAGGACTAAAAGTACTAGTAATTACTATCTTCTTATTGTCTAGCCTAAAAATTAAGAGAATGTTTTATCTAAAACTAATTAGCTAATTAGCTAAGATTACGACAAAGATTAAGGTTGAAAAATACTTTTTAGAAAACCGACAAAGAAGACAATACCTAAAGAAAAATTCACCTAAACTTCACTTATTACCTTTGAGTTAGATGATTTATTCACTTGACTTAATCCGTAGAAATCTCTAATTTATGTTAATATCTCTTTCAAGACTAAAAACAACTGACTCTCGGTTGATTAATTGAAATCTCTTTCTAATTAAAACCTCTATTGTTGCATTAACACGATCTATGGATTCCTTTATTAGATTTGACTCTAATCTGGTAGATTTATGTCGTCCTATCTCTAGGATTGCATGAAACTCCGCTTAATTATGAATGATCTACTCTTAATAAGGACTTTTTCTCCACTGAATAAGCACATCAAAAACCTGACTTAATATCCTAGAATATTAAAGTAAGGGTTAAATTCACAATTAAGAATAAGAACAAGTATTTATCATATAACTCAAATAATAATAAGATTCTTCTTAGGTTTTATCTCTCTTAGGTATTTAGGGATTTTAGTTCATAATAATAAAGGAAAACATCTCAAAGTTTGGAAAACAACAAAACATAAAGAAACCCAAAGAACTTCTAGGAAATTGGATGGAATTCTTCAGTCTTGATGTAGATCCTGCTTCTGAGGTGATTTTGATGGCTGCCCTTGAGTATTTTCTGCCTTCAACTCTCTGTCCCCTTTAATCCTCTTCTAGGGTGTTTAAATAGACTTTGGAATGCCCAAATTAGCCCAAAAAAGCCTTTTCCAAGTAGAATTAGACTTGGGCTCGACAAGGACACGGTCGTGTCCATGCCCATGTAAAGGTGCTCAGGCCGTGTGTAATTCTGACTTGGTTTAGTGTCGACACGGCCATGACACACGGGCGTGTGGTCTGCCCGTGTGTCACACACGGGCATGTGAATCACTCATGTGCAAGTGCCTAGGCCATGCGAAACACTGATTTAGGCCCAATTTATCCGTTTTTGGCTTGTTTATCGCTCTTTTTGCTATCCTAAACTCTCCTGAGTATAAAACAAGAAATTAAAGGATTAGGAGCATCAAATTCAATGAAACTAAGGAAATATCATCCATAAATATGGTGAGAATGGGGTAAAAATATGTATATATTATGGTTTATTATTGCCTCACATGGCCTGCTACACGGGTGACCACACGCCCGTGTCATGTCGACATGGCCTTTTTCGGCATTTTTCAAAAGCTCAATTTCTGTGTTTAGGGTACACACCTAGTATGGTTTCGATGCAAAAACCCTCCCGAGCAGACCAGCACCTAAAATCGATACCACAAACCTTCCGAAATCAGTTTAAATTCATGATTAGCCCAAATCAGCAAACTGACAATATTTCAAATCGAATATTTAACACTTACTTAACCACCCTGAACGATTCGATTACGGTTCTAAGCGAGGAGAGTCCCTAAGTTTCTAATTTGCTGTTGCCAAAATAGATAATAAGGTTTCAATCGAAAGATTTCAAAAATACAGTAATTGCTTTAAAGAACGCTGATAAACTGTAAATTATACATATTTTTACCCCATGTTTAATGCATTTTATGGATGATTTCTCATTAGAATTGGTGAATTCGATGCTCCTAATTCTTTAATTTAATGTTTTATACTTAGGAGAGCATAGGAGAGCGAAAGGAACGAGAAATAGGCCAAAACGGAGAAAATGGGCCAAAGTACAAAATCAACACGGCCTAGACCTCCTCACATGGGCAGACCATACGGCCGTGTCAATTTGGTAGGCTTGAACACGGCCTGAAGTAATCGAACACGGGCGTGTGCCACAGGCGTGTCCCTGCCGAGCCCAAGTTGAGTCCAATTCAAAAAAGGCTAATTTTGAGGGCTTCTAGGCATTCCGAAGCCTATAAATACACCCTAAAAGAGGAGAAAAGGACGCACAAAAATAGGGAGTAAGGAATTACTCCAAGGAAGTCGATTGATTCATCTTAGAAGTCGGATTCATCATCAAGACTGAAGATCTCTCCTCAATTCCCCTTCAAGAGCTTTGGGTTTTCTTTATGTTTTGCATTCTTTATTTTTCTAAGATGTTTTCTTATTTAGTTATGAACTAAATCCCCTAAATACCTATGGGGAATGAAACCTAAGACGAATCTTGTTATTATTTTCTGAATTGTATGATAAATATTTAACTTGTTCTTAATTATGTGTTCTTAATTCTTGTTTTGATATCCCGGATATCTTGATTCAAGATAAGCTCTTATTCGAGGAGGAATAGACCTGCCTAAGAGTACATTTATCATAATTAAGCGGAGTTGATTGTGCGCCTAGACATAGGGTGACGAGATTTTGCCGGATTAGAGTGAAACCTAATAAGGGGATCCATAGGTCGAGTTAATGCAAACTTAGAGTGTTAATTAGAGAAAAGTCTCGGTTATTCAATCTAGGGATTAGATGTTATTAGTCTTAAATAGGGATAATAACATAACTTAGGGATCTCTATGGAACAAGTTGAATGAATAAATCGTCTGATTCAGAGCCAGAATAACAAGTAAAGTCCAGGTCGATTTTTCCTTAGGTATTATCTTAAGTCAATCGATTTTTCCCAAAAGTAATTCCCCAATTCTATTCTCTGTGAGTTCTTAGTTTAGATAATTAGTTAGTTAAAAACAAAACCCCACTATTCTTAGGCTCGATAATAAAAAGACAGTAATTACTAGTACTTTTAGTTCCTTTGGGTTCGATAATCCAGTCTTGCTAAAACTATACTACTGTTCGATAGGTACACTTGCCTACATCGCGTTAATAGTTAGTTTAAGAACGAGTAATTATAAATATTTAAAACCTATCACGAAATAACGCGATCAAACGCTTACTCGCACAAACCAATCTATGTCCACATACCTTAATCGAGCGAGGAAACCTCCAAAACCAAAAATATTAACGGTGGAACTAAAAGTGGTGAGAAAGATTTGAAGAAACAAGGGAAGCAAAAATTTTCCCAAGAAAGAAGAAAATCAACATCAAATATCCAAAAAAGGATTTTTTGGGGAAAATGATGAGTTTAACTCAAATCCCACTACACCACAAGACTAACCACCCACTACTCAGATTTCTGCTACAACCAAAACTCTATGTAACACCCCTTACCCGTATCCGACATCGGGACAAGGTTCGAGGAGTTACCAGACTTAAACGTAAACATTCATATAAAACCGAGTCAAAAAATTTCGTCCCAATTTAAAACTTTTCAATCACATGCAAATTGTCCCTTGTAAGGGTCTACAAGACCCAAAACATACATCAGAAGTGGTTCAAGACTAAAATGAGAACTTTCGAAACCTTTTAAACACTCTGACTATGACATCATCAACAAAATAAGGTATACGGCTAAGTCACACGCACATGTGCTTAGGCCGTGTGGCGAATTAAATTCCAAAAATGAAGTGCAGACTTCACACAACCTGGGTACACGCCTATGTCCTAGGGTCATGTCCTTTACATGGCTGAGACACACGGCCATGTCTCTTCCCGTGTGTTTACTACTAAGCATTCTGTTTTGTATAACTAGGGTGCAGGGTACACACAACCGGATCACATGTAATTGCCCGGTTTTGTCAGAATAGTGGTTTCGAGACCAACAATCCAAATTCAGAGAAAGTATTTTATTATTATTTTAGAGTTATAGCATGTTTAAATTAGTGCATGAAAAATTTGGTGAAGTAATTTTAGCGTTTGTGAGCTTAATTGCGAAAAAGGACTAAATCGCTAAAAGTACAAAAGTTTTAATTTGATAGTTAAGGGTGTTAAATTGCCATGTATCGTAAATTGGGGGGTCTTTAAAGTGAAATTAGGCCATTATATAAGTGATGGTCGGCCAAGGGTGTAACACCCCTAGTCCGCATCCATCATTGGATTAGGATTATGAGGCATTTTTGATCAACAGTTCAATCTCAAACATTTATACGTATTCACTCAAGTCAAATTGATTTATAATTAAAATAAAATCAATTCACATTTCAAGACATATATTGATATACATCTTGCATATATAAGTCACAACTAAACTCAATGAATTGCTTACTGCCTCAATACATTTATAAACCTGATATTAACTATTATCAACATGGTCAAACCTACTTCTAATACCAATTATGCGATTATTCATATAGTCACCAAATCACATGCAATTTTTTTTTTTAGAACTTAGTAAGCCATAATACAAATCTTAAACCACTACATATGCGACTCAGGTAATAGACAATTCGAACTTGCATGACTTACTCATTAATACAAAATGAAACAACCTCATGATAATAATAATGGATTTCCATATAATTCCTTTAAGTATTAATTAGCAAAGATTATTCATACCTACTATAATCATTATAATATAAATATTTGGTCTAGCAAATTTAACCATTTTATGCACACACCATTAAAAATACACTTATATATATATACCTAAAGTTATGTATTCAATGACAAAGTAGTAATCAATATTTGGACATCTTAACTATTGATTATTTAATGTCATCCATGGTTTAACATTAAAAGCGATTCTTAGTAACTATGTCTAATCATATAATCACATTATATAATTTAATAAGTAATCACATATAAATGTTTAATACATTGCACTATGGCGAATATACTAATAATAAACACGTACATATTGCGTAACCAACTAAGCTAATATATATCTATCCAACACTTTTATTCGTTCCACATTTTACATTTCTATCACTAATTATTATATAATACACTAAATACATATTATTCTTTTATTCTCATAACCGAATTTATTCAACTAACACCACATACACATCCAAGTTCCCATTAGCAATTTATCATCAATCAAGCTCATTAAATCTTTTAACCAAGAACATGTAAGACCAAATTTAGACATAATAAGCAAACCGTTTTCAAGCATATAATACCTATCGCAACATTATAAATATTTATAGCACGTAACTATAAAACCAAGATAGACATAGCCCATACTTAACATAACCGAATTCAACTTAAAGGTTTAGCCATTTTCGGATGGCTTTTATACATAACCAAAATTCATCAAGTCAAGCACACTTTAGTCTATACATGCCATAATTCGTATTTAACTTATAAAGGTACCCAAAATAGTAGATAGTTTGATGAGCCTCGCTGACGATCCCCGAGCTTTGATTTCAAAATCTAAAAAAAATAGAAACAAATATACACACAATAAGCTATTATAGCTTAGCAAGTCATAAGCAAATAATTGACCTAACAAAGTGTTCAACTCAATTAGGCTAACACATTGTGAATAATAACTATATACCATTTAATCTCAATTTAAAACCTGTATATAAATCCCCATGTATACATTCACACATAGACATTGTCTTGGCCGAATGGTCAAAAGGCCATATTGTCTTATTATCATTCAACTTTCCAAACAACTAATTATATTATAATCAAACCTGCATATACTTTTTACATAAGCTTGTAAATCACAATATAATATCGCATAAATATCTATATATATATATCACCAACAGGGCCATTTATATATATAATCACACACTTGCATATAATTATGAATCATTTCTTGATGCTCAACTTATATGATCACAAAGCCGAATTCACATACCAACATCACTTAAATTTATTAATATCAATTTCACATGAACAAACAAATATCAAGTATAAACTTATCTTATCATTAATAGCCAACAAACTAATTCATACATGGTCATTTAACTCGTAATACACACTCGTACCCAATTTACCTTTGCTTGATGAACCATTCAGAATTGGATAGGACACTCGAAAAATCACACAAGTTGCACAATGCCAACATCCCAGACGTGGTCTTACATGTAGTCACATATCGATTCCACTGTCCCAAACAGGGTCTTACTCGTAAACACATATCGAAATCACATAACGATGCCATGGTCTTACTCGCACACATATATCGGAATCCTATGTCATGACATATGTATCCTAACTATTCCTAAGGTTCATACGAGGCTTCTAGACGTCGTCACTCAGTTGAAACGATTGCAAGAACATAGTTACCATGCTTATACGCATTCGACATTACCACATAATAATTGATATATTTCATTTCAGCATATAAACTTTGCATTTAATTAAATTTTAGTACGTCTATTTGCTTATAAACTTACCCCAGATAATGAAAAACCGGTACGAATCGACTAGTCGACAACTTTCAATTTCCCCCGATCCAAATATGATTTCCTTGGTTCTTGATCTAAACATATTCAAATTAAGCTCATTCAAACATATTTTCATTCAATTTAGTCCAAAAACACATAAATGGCCAAATTACCATTTTACCCCTGACGTTTACAATTTTTACAATTTAGTCCCTAATGCACAAAACACAAAATACACAAAATTTCACAGCACTCATGTTAGGCCGAATGATACCCATGCCTATACAAGTCCATATATTTTATCAATTTCACATTTTAGTCCCTCAAATTATTACTTTTGCAATTAAGTCCTAATTACTCAAAATCATCAAAAACTCCAATACAAAATATGTTAATCTAAAACATATATTTCATTTTTCATCATCAAACAACAAAAATCACAAACTATCAACAATAGCAAAACTCAATATTCATCAAAATCAAAAATTAAAGCTTAGGTCTTGTAGTAGTTAAAGCAACGATCTCAAAAACGTAGAAATTATCAAAAATCGAGTTGAACACGTGCCTTAATCTAGCTTCAAATTGGCATAACCCTAGCCTTTTATTCTTTCTTTTTCTTTTGATTTATATTCGATCAAGAGCGAATGATAAAAATATAGTTTAATTTATGTTATTATAACATATATATGTTTTTAATATTTAAATTACTTTTATATTCTTAATCTTTTAATACAAAAACCACATAGTATATGTCTTAAACCGTCCAACTAATTTATATATGGGATATTTACAATATAAATTCCCCAACTTAGAAAGCCACTAACTATTTGGCCCTTATACTTTAAACTATTAAATTTTAAATTTACGCGATTAAGTCCTTTTATTTAATCGGACACCTAAATGACAAAATTAAATCACAAAAATTTCACAGATATAAATTCACACAAAATAAACACAAAAAATAATTTTAAAATATTTTTTTGACTCAGATTCGTGGTCTTGAAACCACCATTCTGATTAGGGTCTGAATCGGGCTGTTACAAAGGGACAAGGAATTTAAATAGTCAAAGGTTAGGTAGGTGTCAGTGTCTTACTTAACAAAATAGAAATAAAATAAAGAAAAGATGATACACTTTATCATCTTCTTCTAATTCAACAATTTTCAGCATAAAAAAAAAGTTTCGAAAGCTCAAAATATCAGCCATTTTTATCTCTTGCAAGTAAGCCATTTAGAAGGTTATTCTTGATAATTTTTGTATTTTTGGACCCCTTGTAACATGAACTTTCTAATAAGAGGACTATTTTGCAAAATGGTTGAAAGTCTATGGTTTTACCATGAGAGTGTTCATGATGTTTTTTGAAATTTTATGGAAGAAAATGAATCATGGCGGTGAAATAAACAACTTTTGTGCAGGGATTTCTCATGAAAACCCTAAAAATGACCATTTTGCATAAGTTGTAAAATAGTTGATAAATGTGTGAAATATTGAGAATTTTGGACTGCTTCTAGGATAAAAAGTAACCGGCTAGGTTTTTTTAGTGAGAAAATATGATAAAAATCGATTTTCGAACCTAGGGGTAAAATGGTCATTTTGTGAAAATCTAGGGGCAAAGCGGTTATTTTGCCCAATTATGAATTTTCAAGTGTCTAAAGTAAAATGCTGATGGGATGAATGAATTTCTATTATTTTAGATCAAGAATTACAAAATTCGGGCCTAGATCGGGGAAAAGCGAAGCAAGAGGACTAAGTCGAGCTAATCATCCACATTTTGTAATCCGAGGTAAGTTGTACGTAAATAATACAACTATATTGTTATTATATGTGTTTAAAATGATATAGTATAAATTTCTTGACTGTGGAAATGATTATGTATGATGAATATTGAGATAGTAGAACTCTCATTTGAACCTTAGGAAATAAATCGATTATTCATGCCATGACATTCGGGTTATTTGTGTGCTAGTGTAAGACATGTCTGGAACATGCATAGGCCACATTATGAGAGCTAGTGTAAGACCATGTATGGGACATGGCATTGGCATTGAGACGAGAGCCAATGTAAGACACGTCTGGGACATGCATCGGCTACGAGATGTGTCAGTGTAAGACATGGCATCGACTTGATGGATGAGCCAGTGTAAGACCATGTCTGGGACATGGCATCAGCATTATATCTTATGTTTGAGGCTTAGTGAATATCCGATAGCATTTTAAATGGTTCAACGGTGAGAGTTACAGTTTAAGTTAAATGAGAAAAGTATAACCATGTTATGAGTGGTACAGGTACCTATTTGAAATGTATGAGATGTGAGCTTAGTATGTGCTATGTGAATTGTATTGGATAGTGATGAGTAAGTTGTGTTTATGCTTACTTTTGTATTAAGATCATGATAATGAATGGTAAAGTTGTTGCTACATCTATTTTCATGCAACTTACTAAGCTTTATGCTTACCCCATTTCTTTCCATCTTCTCATAGTGCCGCCTATTTAGCTCGTGGATCAGCAAAAGTCAGAGGCATTGATCACACTATCAATCGAAGCATTTGGTATAATGAGTTCTTAAATTTTGATTATGGCATGTATAGGACTCTTTGATTTTGTTTTAGTGCCACATTGTTTTGGGGCCAAATGTGTTGGCTTGCTTTAATATTTATCTCATTTTGTACAAGGCCATGAAAAATGGCTAATATTGAAAGTTATTATATGAATGCAAAGTAGTCTTTCATGAATGAGGAATTGTTGGGATGGTGGAATACATGAATTGCATATAGACTTTAGCTATGGTTGTTGTAATGTTGTGTTTCAGTGGCAAAGGGCTTGGTATATAGCCCTATATTGTCCACATGGGTAGACACACGGGCGTGTGCCTTGGTCATGCGTGACACACAGCCAGCTCCATAGGCGTCTTGTCCATCCATGTGTCCCCTGCACGTAAAATAATTTCAAGTCAGTATGCATGGTAGTAAACACAGAGGCAGAGACACGGCTATGTCTCTCAGCTGTGTGGAGGACACGGCCCCTGGCCACGAGCGTGCGCCTTGGCCTTGTGCCTTTTATTAGATGCTGACGTCAGAAATAGAATGTCAAGTCCTTGGACACGAGCATGTCATGGTCGTGTGAGGGACACGGTTCATAGACACGGGTGTGTGTCAGGCCGTGTGAAAACCCCTATTGGTTCAAATTTAAAATTTAATTCACACAAGCATAGGACAAGGGCGTGTCCCTAGATACATAGGTTGTGTGTGTCACAGGGGCCAACAACACGGCCATGTTATAATGACCATACGGGCGTGTTGCCCTTCCACATGGGTGTGTGCCCTGTTTCAAGAATCATTTTTATTAAGTCGATCTAAAGACCTAAGTTGGTTTCGAGTGGTTTTCAATGATTTTTTGAGGCCTCGTAAGCCCTTATTAAGAAGATTAAAGAAAGTTCGAAAAAGTTTTAAATTTGATCAACTCTTGATGACTTAGGAATAATCGTGTGCATGTGTTAAAGTTTAGTAACGCCCCGTATGTTGTCTTGGGGTAGGACATGGGTTTGGGTTGTTATATTTAGTGGTATCAGAGCTATGGTTTAGTCAGTTCTAGGACTAACCTAGTATGGGTACGAGTCTAGCTATACATGCCATAGTTTTATATTGATAGTGTGACGACTCCTGATGATTTTAAATTATGTTTTTCATATAGTAAATGGATCTTGACGTAGCTACGGTAGATGACATGGAAAGTAATGCACCGGCTTCCGCTGAAGGGACTATGCCAGTTGATAGTGGGCCCGTGACGATGAGTCAGGGCGAAGGAACTAGAGAAGCTTACCTCCATATGATGGACGTGTAGTATTCAAACTTCATTTGTGCAAATCTGAATACTCCACCTCCCCCACCTCTTCCGATTCCTCAGTATGCCCCTGTAGCTCTACAATTAGTGGATTTGGTTAGGAGAGAGAAACTCCCAATAGATAAGATGCGAAAGCACAGGGCCGAGGAATTTCGGACTAAATTTGATGATGACATAGAAAGAGTAGAGTTTTGGTTGGAAAATACCATTAGGGTATTTGATTAGCTATCGTGTACGCCTGAGGAGTGCGTGAAGTGTGCAGTGTCACTCCAATAAGACTCGGCCTACCAATGGTGGAATACTCTCGTGTTTATTATACCGAGAGATAGGATAACTTGGGAGTTCCTTCAAGAAATGTTTCGGAAGAAGCACATTAGCCAGAGATTTATAGACCAGAAGAGGAAGGAATTTTTAGAGCTGAAGCAAGGCCGTATGACAGTGACGGAGTATGAATGTGAGTTTCTAAGACTTAGCAAGTACGCCTGAGAGTGCATATCCACCGAGGCCATAATGTGTAAGAGGTTCGAGGATGGCCTGAATGAAGATATCCGAGCATTTTTCGACATCCTAGAACTAAGGGAATTTGTAGTACTGGTTGAGAGAGCTTGTAGAGTAGAAGAGTTGGTTAAAAGGTCGCTATTGAGTCGCGTGATTCGAAGAAGAGGTAGATAGGGAAGTCACATCAGTCCTCATACAAGAGATAGAGAGAATTCACTACCCGGTCGCATACTTCAAGGGGATTCTCGAGTAAAAACAAGAACAAGCAGTACACGACATCTAAAGCCCAAACCACTTCCATTGTAAGCGTTGGTAGTGCTCGGCCAAATAGGCCGGAGTGTTCACAGTGTGGTAGGCGTCATTTCGGCGAGTGCCGAGGGAATGGGAGAGGTTGCTTCAAGTGTGGATCTTTAGACCACTTCATCTGAAACTGCCCTGAATTAGACGAAAAAGAGAAAAAGTCAGATGTGAGGGTGAGTAGTGCTCCTACGAGAGGTAGACCACAAAAGAACCCGGGCAGTAGTAGTAGAGGTGCCCCTAGAGATTCACCTGTGAGGTCCGAGGGTCATGCGCCTGCAAGGACTTATGCCATTCATGCTCGCGAAAAGGCATCTTCACCAGATGTGATTACGGGTACTTTTTCCCTTCACGATATTTCTGTTATTGCTTTAATTGATCTGGGGTCTACTCATTCCTATGTATGCATGAAATTAGTATCCAGTATGAATATGTCTATTGAGTCTACCGAATTTGTGATAAAAGTATCAAACCCGTTAGGCAGGCTTGTGATAGTTGATAAAGTGTGTAGAGGTTATCCTTTGATGATTAGAGGTCATTGTTTTCTAGCTAACCTCATGCTACTACCATTTGATGAATTTGATATGATTCTTGGCATGGATTGGTTGATTGCTCATGATGTGATAGTGAATTGTAGTAGCAAGTTCATTGAAATGAAATGTGAGAATGGGGATGTTATTCAAGTTGAATCAGGCGAACCAAATGACCCATCAGTACTAATCTCATCTTTGACTGTCGAGAAATATTTGAGAAAAGGGTATGAGTCCTACCTAGCATTTGTGTTGAACACCAAGGAGTCTAAAGTGAAGATTAAGACAGTGCCCATGGTATGCGAGTGCCCAGATGTATTTCCGGAAGAGTTGCCCGGATTGTCTCCAACCAAAGAAGTTGAATTTAGTATCGAATTAGTCCCCGGTACGGCACCCATCTTGCTTTCTCCGTATAGGATGGCTCCTATGGAGTTGAAAGAGTTGAAAGTTCAACTACAAGAGTTAACTGGCAATGGTTTTCCAAGACCAAGTTATTCATCGTGGGGTGCTCTGGTACTTTTTGTGAAAAAGAAAGACGAGTCGATGAGATTATGTATAGACTACTGACATCTCAACAAGGTAACAGTGAAGAACAAGTACCCCTTGCCAAGTATCGATGATTTGTTCGATCAGTTGAAGGGAGCCATCGTGTTTTCTAAGATCGAATTAAGGATGGGCTACTATCAGTTAATAGTTAAGAAGAAAGATGTACCAAAAACCGCGTTTAAGATGAGGTATGGGCACTATGAGTTTCTTGTTATGCCCTTCGGTTTAACAAATGCTCCTACGGTGTTTATGGATTTGATGAACTGCATTTTACGAACGTATTTGGATAAGTTCGTAGTAGTATTTATCGAAGACATACTAATTTACCCACGTGATTAGAATGAGCACGCGGAGCATCTGAGAACAATTTTACAAACCTTCAGAGATAAGCAGTGTAACACTCCAAACCCGGCCTGGAAGTTTAGCTCGAATTTGGCGTGTCACATTGAAGTGTTTTTCGAATACCATGTTTCCATTAAAAACCCTTCTTAATAATTAAAAACTTTTACCCTTTTTAAACCTTGTTAGAAAACCTCAGCTGAATAACATTCTTAACAACTTTGTAAAAATCTTGGCAGTTGTCGAAGCTTAATCTAAAAACAATTGTGGTTACGTGATGTTTTGAACAACAGTAGTTGCTTTGAAAAACCGTATTCTAATACTAGCAATTATAAGAACAATAAATAAAATTCCAAATTTGAAATCCAGAAAATTGCAACGGCTTTACTACAACCCACATAAAACATTTAAAAGTAATAATCAAAATTGTAACATAAACAGTGTGTGTGGCTTCCTCCGAACAAAATCCTAACCCATGCAACATGTCATGTATGCAGAATGTCATGCCCATATTTGAATCAAACAATCACAGTCAAGTCATTCATATACCAACATATATTCACAATCAAATTCGTCAACCACACAATCCAAGTTAGTCACTTGGCCACAAGGGCAAAACAGTCATTTAACACCTTAGGGACAAAATGGTAATTTTACCCCACAAGGTATCTCAGTAATTCCACCGTACAGGGGTATTTTAGAAATTCTACCCTACAGGGGTATTTCGGTAATTCTACCCGACAGGGGTATTTCGGTAATTCTACCCTACAGGGGTATTCCGGTAATTCTACCCTATAGGGGTATTCCGGTAATTCTACCCTACAGGGGTATTCCGGTAATTCTACCCTACAGGGGTATTTCGGTAATTCTACCCTACAAGGGTATTTCGGTAATTTTGTAAATCGAGGGTAAAACGGTAATTCTGTAAATTAGGGGTACTTTGGTAATTTTACAATTCGAGGGTATTTCAATAATTTTATAGGTCGAGGGTATTTCAGTAATTTCACAAATCAGGGATATTTTGGTAATTTTACAAACTAGGGGTATTTTGATAATTTTACAAACCCGGGGTATTTTGGTAATTTTACAAACCAGGGGTATTTTGGTGATTTTATAAACCAAGGGTATTCTAGTAATTTTACAAACTAGTGGTATTTTGGTAAACTAAAGTATTCTAAAGAGTGATACCAATACGAATGGCCCTAAAGCCTATTCTCGGCCCAAATGGGCCCACACGCTCGTGTGGCCCTTTTAGCCCAAATCTAGCCACAGATATGAGATTCACCTAACCTAGTCCAATATTTACTACACAATCAAACAACTTATCCAATTGGAGCCGTAGGCCTATTGGGCCCACATGGCCCCTTTCGGCCCATCGCGGCCCGAAGTAGCCACCCTACAGCTAGAGTAGTGAGAAATACACACCTGATTGGAGACTGGAGTTAATCCATGCTCCGAGCACTTTTAGCCGACGCCCAACCCAAACGAGCACGCCATAAAGCGAAAGGGATCAGCCAAGAAAGGTACCTTACTCTCCTCATGGTTCTCTCTATTTAAAGCCAGCTTCGTATCCACTCTTATGTTAGCTTCTCGATGTGGGATCCCTCCATCATCAGAGTTTAAATTCAACACCAACTCTTGCCGCCCCCTGTTAGCAAAATAAATGCTCTTTGCTTGCCATGAGATTCGAGCCCATGCCTCCCCTTAAATGCTCCACACGCTACTTTCCACTAAGCCACAAGGCTTTTTGTGTCACAATTTCTCCAACAATATTCTTAAGGCCTACCTACTACACCTGTGGTTTGATTCACCTTAAACCAAAATTTTTGCTAGAGTTCGTGTTTGAACCGGGACTTCTCCAACACTTCTCAAAGACACTTAAACACTAAAACAAGCCTTCATTAACGAAATTTTCACGCACAATGTAATATTATAAGTCGCCTTCAACCGCTCTCATACTCAAGGCCTAAAACTTCTAGGCCCAAATTGTGGTGTTACAACTCTACCTCCCTTAAAGAAATTTCGTCCCGAAAGTTCCATCTAACAGGTAGTCGTAACATCTACCCCACTACGCCATCACGAGCACTCGATCCTACTATCACTATCACACTTCAACTAGAACTTGAAACATCTCATACATACAACACTTATTCACCTGAAGAGGACACATATTTATCACACATATATACAATTTCTATATCCAAACATCACATCCACATAAAATAAATACCAAATTTAAATTCAGACCAATATCTAAAAAATCCACAGTATTTCAATTTCTAAACAGATAAAAGTATTCAGAAGACTTACAGATTCGGCGCCAGAGACTCGGTGTGCCACACTTTTTAAAAGAAATACTTCAAACCGACCACGTGGTTAAAAATAATTTTCTGAAATTCAAACTTTGAAAACCCAATCCACAGCCGAGTTATTGCAACCCAGGCTCTGATACCACTAAATGTAATACCCCAAACCCGGCTTGGAAGTTTAGCTCGAATTTGGCGTGTCACATTGAAGTGTTTTTCGAATACCATGTTTCAATTAAAAACCCTTCTTAATAATTAAAAACTTATACCCTTTTTAAACCTTTGTTAGAAAACCTCAGCTGAATAACATTCTTAACAACTTTGTAAAAATCCTGGCAGTTGTCGAAGCTTAATTTAAAAACAATTGCGGTTACGTGATGTTTTGAACAACAGTAGTTGCTTTGGAAAACCGTATTCTAATATTAGCAATTATAAGAACAATAAATAAAATTCCAAATTTGAAATCCAGAAAATTGCAACGGCTTTACTACAACCCATATAAAACATTTAAAAGTAATAATCAAAATTGTAACATAAACAGTGTATGTGGCTTCCTCCGAACAAAATCCCAACCCATGCAACATGTCATGTATGCAGAATGTCATGCCCATATTTGAATCAAACAATCACAGTCAAGTCATTCATATACCAACATATATTCACAATCAAATTCGTCAACCACACAATCCAAGTTAGTCACTTGGCCACAAGGGCAAAACAGTCATTTAACACCTTAGGGACAAAATGGTAATTTTACCCTACAAGGTATCTCGGTAATTCCACCGTACAGGGGTATTTTAGTAATTCTACCCTACATGAGTATTTCTGTAATTCTACCCGACAGGGGTATTTCGGTAATTCTACCCTACAGGGGTATTCCGGTAATTCTACCCTACAGGGGTATTTTGGTAATTTTGTAAATCGAGGGTAAAACGGTAATTCTATAAATTAGGGGTACTTTGGTAATTTTACAATTCGAGGGTATTTCAATAATTTTACAGGTCGAGGGTATTTCAGTAATTTCACAAATCAGGGATATTTTGGTAATTTTACAAACTAGGGGTATTTTGATAATTTTACAAACCAGGGGTATTTTGGTAATTTTACAAACCAGGGGTATTTTGGTGATTTTATAAACCAAGGGTATTCTAGTAATTTTACAAACTAGTGGTATTTTGGTAAACTAAAGTTGTAACACCCCAATCTCGTATCCGTCGCCGGAATAGGTAAAGGGGCATTACCGGACTTGAAACTCATATCAGAACAGTAAAATTTTTGAACTTTTTCTTGAAATAAAGATCATTCATCTAAATAAGTACTAAAGACAGTCAGTGATACAATTTAAACTTCTATAAGTACACATTCAAAAGATGCTATTTTCGCATGGCTTATATACATTAACCGAAATATTCTTCTACCTTTGGTCTATTCTATACATGCCATAAGATAATTCAAAACATAACAAGAATAAGCAAAGGATAGTAATAGTGTGACTAGTTGTCGACGATCCCCGAGCCTGTAGCTTGAAATGAGATCTATAAAACAGAGAAAACAAAGTAAACGAGTAAGCATTACAATGCTTAGTAAGTTTTAAGCAAAACAAAGTGTTCTCATTCACTATCATTGGTCATTCATTTCAACCGCTCGATGAAGTTAATCTAGAGCTTCATCTCGAACTATAATATCAATAAACGTATCACTTGGTCATCACATATATACCTTCAATAATAATGACCTAGATGGTCAAATATTTCAAGCACATTCTTCATCAATTTTCAACTTTCAATAATCCTTTCCACTTGTTCATAATCACATCCATATTTTTAAGTATTTCAACATGACAAGTACTAAATTACCGTAGGCGATAAAGAACCAAACATATTCCTTATCACATATCGTAAGCTTACAAAACATAATCCTTACCTCAGACCGGCACATCTCAATGAATCCAACCCATACTCAAATCATAAGGCTTTTGGGCAGAATATGCACTAATACATAAGAATATTTCATCACATACTTCATTATACAAGCATACCATTACCAATTAGATCATTCTCATATTTGGAGTTATAATATTAATCACATTTACCTACCTCTTTGATATTGATAATCCACCTCGAAATCACTCCACCGATGAGTAAGTAATACGTTCCTAAACATCTTACATACATAACACTTATTTGATGGTAACTTATTGCAGATACTCAATATCAAAGTCTTACTTGAATCCTAGCATTTAGCCGTCGGGTCTTTAAAGCTCGGATATAGTACGAGCACGAAGCCTACGGACATTAATCAAGATAATATTCTCGCATAAAGCCTGCGGGGTTTTAACCCGGATATAGTACTGACACAAATGCCCTTCGGGACTTATCACATTTATACACTTTCACATCCATCACATTGGTCATTTGGCCTTATCACATATATACACCTTCACATCCATCACATCGGCCATTCAAATTATCACATATATACACATTCACATTCATCACATTGGCCATTCGGCCTTATCACATATATACACTTTCACATTCATCAATTTCATCATAACAAAATTGACTAGGTATACTAGTCATTTACGGCTTATAGCTTCACTTTAATACGGATTTGGTACTTTGATTCCCAATATTTAATCGATAGCTTATAAGCAACTCAAATAGTTTTATTAAGGTTTACAACATAATCACAAATTCAGTACAAGCTGTTTTTCCTGAGCAACAGTCATTAAATTATTCGTAAATAGAGCTACGAAACTCCAAATGAAGTGTCGTTAATTTTCCCTGAATATAGACTCATATATCTATATGAGAGAATTTTTGTAGAATTTTTGGTGGGGCCAATCAGTACAGTTTATTTGTTAAAGTCTCCCCTGTTTCAAGGTTCGACTACTCTGACCTCTGTACATTACAACTTAAATATCTCCCTGTACAGGGCTTCAATGTCTATTCCGTTTATCTCTAATGAAACTAGACTAGATGAAAAATCTTTTCATATAAATCACGACCTTTAATTATCTCGATAAAATTTATGGTGAATTTTCTAAGTCAGAACAGGGGATCCAGATATCGGTCTGGCCCTGTTTCACAAGAATTTAAACACCTCATAACATATAGCTCATATGGTCATTTCATTTCTTCCATATGAAAATAAACTCATCAATCTTCGATTACACAATTTATTCATTATTTAATTCCATTTCTACTATTTTTAGTGATTTTTCAATTTCACATCACTGCTGCTGTCAGCATCTGTTACTAGAGTAACTATGCCTATTTCATGATTTTTATACATGCACTCATCAAACCAAACAAATCACATATCAATCTTTATATCTATTATCATAAGCGGCATTGATAATGGTCTTTATGAACAAGAATGCTTTACACATTTATTTAAGTCACAAAACCATGTGCCAATTCACATGCCAAAATTACCATATTTGAAAGACAAACACATAACCAAAACACCAATCAAGCTTTAAGCACAAGTCATATCCATTATTATCCATTTACTATGAACAAAAACAACCAACAATTTAACCAATAATTTATATCCATCCGACTATTATTCCAACCACCTTTTCGATCATAATTGATAGATTCATAATATACCTAGATTACCAAAGATTTTATTTCACATACACGATATACAAGATATATATACACTTATCCCTATATATTACACATAAAATGACTTTAAAACTATACCAATTGTACATCTTCTCTTATTACATATTTTATGTGCATAGGACCATATTATAAATGAACCCTTTTAAGCACATTTAACAATGATAAATATACCCAATTCATATGTTACTTTTCATGCTCAATAATGCATACACAAAACCACTCATCTTTCAATATATATATTCAACCGTCCTTAATAACTTCCTTACATAACATTTAAAGTATAACATTCTTTACCCTACTAAACCGAATCAAATATCAAACCATTCATCATATTTCATGAATATAAATGCCGAATCACAACTAGCTACTCATGCCGAATCAAAATAGCTCATAACCATCACTTATATTTTATCACGAATCAATACATAAGTACATAAACAATCAATAATCCAAAACACATTCATCAACCACAAATATATATGTCAAGCTTTTATTTTAAAAGAACTAATCATAAGCCATATACAATTATCTCATGCCGTAACATATTTATACCAAGCATATCACAAATACCATTCATGCATGGCATGTAGCGTTTTAACCAAAATAAGCTTAAACCGTGATCAAACATACCCAATTCAAGCATAGAAGTCAAGCCATTTAATTACTTTCTTCCTCACTAACAGCCACCCTTGTTGAAGGAAAATCTTAAGTATGCAATCAATAAACAAGTGCTCAAGGAACTCACCAAATTTTCTTCTCCCAAGGCGAAACTAACTCCCAACCTTTGCCTTCCCTTCTTGCCCATGTCCTCCTCACTTCCTTTAGCTTCCTCATGCAACCGCCACCTCCGCCATTCTCATTATAGCCATCACCTAAGCTGAAAATTTAAGCAAAGGAATTTCCTTCTCCTCACTTCAAGCTACTGAGAATGGAGGAGTAAAAGAAAATGGATTTCCTCCATGTATCCGTGTCATGGTCTCCTCTCCATTCCAATCAACAGCCAAAAAAAAACAAAGAAGAAGATCAAGCTCTCTTCCTCCCTCTCATAAATTCCTTCAACCAAATTCACTCTAAGGCATGAAAACAAAGTGGCGAATGTTCTTCTCCCCATAAAAAAAACATTTCTCTCTAATATGCTTATTTCTATATTATATAATTCCCACCAATTAAAATAAAATAATAGAACCCATGATTACATGCATGTTGGCCGGCCATTTGCATTCAAAATTGGTCTATTTGACATGCAAGTCCCCCATAATACTAAAACATAAAATGTTTGGCTACTACACATTTGCCTATCCCATTTTCAAGGTTTCTCGACTAAGTCCTTTCAAGTAAAATTCCCATTCATAAGACTAAATTAAAACATCAAATTTTTCACATATGCACTATCACACATAGAAGTTATGCAAATAAATTTTAAATACATTTTTGACTCAATTTTGTGGTCCCGAAACCACATTCCGACTAGGGTCAAATTAGGGCTGTCACAAAAGTATTCTAAAGAGGGATACCAATACGAATGGCCCTAAAGCCTATTCTCGGCCCAAATGGGCCCACACGCTCGTGTGGCCCTTTTAGCCCAAATCTAGCCACAGATATGAGATTCACCTAGCCTAGTCCAATATTTACTACACAATCAAACAACTTATCCAATTGGACCCGTAGGCCCATTGGGCCCACATGGCCCTTTCTACCATCGCGGCTGAAGTAGCCACCCTACAGCCTAGAGTAGTGAGAAATACACACCGATTGGAGACCTGAGTTAATCCATGCTCCGAGCACTTTTAGCCGACGCCCAACCCAAACGAGCACGCCATAAAGCGAAAGGGATCAACCAAGAAAGGTACCTTACTCTCCTCATGGTTCTCTCTATTTAAAGCCAGCTTCGTATCCACTCTTATGTTAGCTTCTCGATGTGGGATCCCTCCATCATCAGAGTTTAAATTCAACACCAACTCTTGCCGCCCCCTATTAGCAAAATAAATGCTCTTTGCTTGCCATGGGATTCGAACCCATGCCTCCCCTTAAATGCTCCACACGCTACTTGCCACTAATCCACAAGGCTTTTTGTGCCAGAATTTCACCAACAATATTCTTAAGGCCTACCTACTACACCCAGGGTTTGATTCACCTTAAAACAAAATTTTTGCTAGAGTCCAGGTTTGAACCCAAGACTTCTCCAACACTTCTCAGCACACTTAACCACTAAAACAAGCCTTCATTAACGAAATTTTCACGCACAACGGAATAATATAAGCTGCCTTCAATCGCTCCCATACTCAAGGCCCAAAACTTCTAGGCCCAAATTCAGGGTGTTACAAGCAGTTATATGAAAAGTTCAGTAAGACTGAATTTTAGCTTAAAAAGGTTGGATTTCTAAGACACATCGTGTAGGGAGATGGGATCAGAGTTGACCCGAGTAAAATCTAACCTATTGTTGAGTGGAAACCGCCGAAGAATGTGATAGAGGTTCGAAGCTTTCTGGGTTTAGCTGGGTACTACAGAAGATTCGTGAATAGATGCTCTATGATAGCTACTCCGATGACAAGGTTGTTACAAAAGGATGTCAAGTTCGAATGGACAGAGAAGTGCCAACAGAGTTTTAAGCGATTAAAGGCTTTATTGATAGAAGCTCTAGTTTTGGTGCAACCAGAATCAGAAAAGGAATTTGTGGTATATAGGGACGCATCTTTAAATGGATTGGGGTGAGTGCTCATGCAAGAAGGCAAAGAGATAGCTTACACCTCGAGACAGCTAAAGCCACATGATAAGAATTAGCTGACGCACGATTTAGAGTTGGTCGCCATTGTGTTTGCGTTGAAAATTTGGAGACACCATTTGTATGGCGAGAGATGCTAAGTGTTCACTGACCATAAAAGTCTCAAGTATTTGATGACTCAGAAGGATTTGAACCTACGGCAATGAAGGTGGCTAGAGTTGATAAGGGATTACGAGTTGGTGGTTGACTACCACCTGGGAAAAGTGAATGTAGTCGCTGATGCATTGAGTAGGAAATTATTGTTCGCCTTGAGGGCTATGAATGCTCAGTTGCCAGTGACTGATGATGGTTCGGTTCTGGTAGAGTTGAGAGCTAGACCAACCTTTTTCCAAGAGACCTACGAAGCTTAGAAAGGTGACAAGGATTTACAAACTAAGATGGCTCAGTGTGAGTCAGGTGATGAACCAGATTTTCGGATTAATACTGAAGGCTGCTTGATGTTTTATGATAGAATTTGTGCACCCAAAGATCATGAGCTCATTCAAAAGATTTTATGAGAGCCACATAGTGGTTGTCTATCTATCCACCTCGGTAAGTGTCAAACGCCTTTATATTGGACCAAGTTGAGAGAGAATCAGATTCATGGGGTCGACTTAGTCAGAGAGATTGAAGAAAAGATTAAAGTGATTCGCGAATGTCTAAAGGTCGCATCAGATAGACATAAATCCTATGCGGATTTAAAACGGAAAGAGATCGAGTTTTAAGTCAGGGATAAAGTGTTTTTGACAGTATCCCCGCGGAAGAAAGTCCTTAGATTCAGTAGAAAAGGCAAGTTGAGTCCGCGGTTTATTGGACCTTATGAGGTGACCGAGAGAATTGGGGCAGTAGCATATCGATTACCCTTGCCTTGTAAGCTAGAGAAAATTCATGATGTATTCCATGTATCGATGTTGCACCACTACCAATCTGACCCCTCACACGTGATTTCACCGGAAGAAATTGAAATAAGCCCGATATGACCTATGGGGAAGAACCAATTGGATCGAGAGGTCAAGAAGTTGAGGAATAAAAGTGTAGCACTCGTAAAGGTTTTGTGGCATAGACACGAAGTCGAGGAAGCCACGTGGGAACCCGAAGAGACTATGAGAGATCAATACCCAAACTTATTCACCAGTAAGATTTTCGAGGACAAAAATCCCTAAAGGGGAGAATTGTAACAATCTGATTTTGGACTTAGTCAAAACAGTGGTTTTGATACCACCAATCCAAAGTTAGAGAAAGTATTTTATTATTATTTTATAGTTATATCATGTTTATATTAGTGCATGAAAAATTTGGTGAAGTAATTTTAGCGTTTGTGAGCTTAATTGCGAAAAAATGACTAAATCGCATAAAGTGCAAAAGTTTTAATTTGATAGTTGAGGGTGTTAAATTTCCATGTATCATAAATTGGGGGTCTTTAAAGTGAAATTAGGCCATTATATAAGTGATGGTCGGCCAAGGGACAAGGAATTCAAATAGTCAAAGGTTAGGTAGGTGTTGGTGGCTTACTTGACAAAATATAAATAAAATAAAGAAAAGATGATATCACTTTATCATCTTCTTCTTCTTCACCATTTTTTAGCATAAAAAAAAGGGGGTTTAGAGAGTTCAAAATGTCAGCCATTTGTATCTCTTGCAAGTAAGTCATTTAGAAGGTTATTCTTGATGATTTTTTGTATTTTTAGACCCTTTGTAACATGAACTTTTTAATAAGAGGAGTATTTTGAAAAATGGTTGAAATTATAGGGTTTTACCATGAGAATTTTCATGATGTTTTCTAAAATTTTATGGAAGAAAATGAATCATGGTTGTGAAATAAACAGCTTTTATGAAGGGATTTCTCATGAAAACCCTAAAAAGGACCATTTTGCATAATTTGTAAAATAGTTGATAAATGAGTGAAATATTGAGAATTTTGGACTGCTTCTAGTATAAAAAGTAATCGTCTAGGCTTGGTTAGTGAGAAAATATAATAAAAATCGATTTTCAAACCTAGGGGTAAAATGGTCATTTTGTGAAAATCTAGGGGCAAAACGGGTATTTTGCCCAATTATGAATTTTCGAGTGTCTAGAGTAAAATGCTGATGAGATGAATGAATTTCTATCATTTTAGATCAAGAATTATAAAATTTGAGCCTAGACCGGGGAAAAGCGAAGCAAGTGGACTAAGACGAGCTAGTCATCCACATTTTGTAATCCGAGGTAAGTTGTACGTAAATAATACAACTATATTGTTATTATATGTGTTTAAAATGATATAGCATAAATTTCTTGACTGTGGAAATGATTATGTGTGATGAATATTGAGATAGTAGAACTCCCATTTGAACCTTAGGAAATAAATCGATTATTCATGCCATGACATTCGGGTTATTTGTGTGCTAGTGTAAGACATGTCTGGAACATGCATCGGCCACATTATGAGAGCTAGTGTAAGACCATGTATGGGACATAGCATTGGCATTGAGACGAGAGCCAATGTAAGACACGTTTATGACTTGCATCAGCTACGAGATGTGTTAGTGTAAGACCATAGTTGGGACATGGCATCGACTTGATGGATGAGGTTTGGGACATACCGTTGGCCTCGATTTCAATAGTCAGTGTAAGACCATGTTTAGGACATGGCATCGACTTGATGGATGAGCCAGTGTAAGACCATGTCTGGGACATGGCATCGGCATTATACCCTAAGTTTGAGGCTTAGTGAATATCTGATAGCATTTCAAATGGTTCAACAGTGAGAGTTATAGTTTAAGTTAAACGAGAAAAGTATAACCATGTTGTGAGTGGTACAGGTACCTATTTGAAATGTATGAGATGTGAGCTTAGTATATGCTATGTGAATTGTATTGGATAGTGATGAGTAAGTTGTGCTTATGCCTACTTTTGTATTAAGAGCATGATAATGAATGGTAAAGTTGTTGCTGCATCTATTTTCATGCAACTTACTAAGCTTTATGCTTACCCCATTTCTTTCCATCTTCTTATAGTGCTGCCTATTAGCTCGTGGATCAGCAGAAGTCAGAGGCATCGATCATACTATCAATCGAAGCATTTGGTATAATGAGTTCTTAAATTTTGATTATGGCATGTATAGGACTCTTTGATTTTGTTTTAGCGCCACATTGTTTTGGGGCCAAATGTGTTGGCTTGCTTTAATATTTATCTCATTTTGTACAAGGCCATGAAAAATGGCTAATATTGAAAGTTATTATATGAATGCAAAGTAGTCTTTCATGAATGAGGAATTGTTGGGATGGTGGAATCCATGAATTGCATATAGACTTTAGCTGTGGTTGTTGTAATGTTGTGTTTCAATGTGGCAAAGGGTTCGGTATATAACCCTATATTGTCTGCATGGGTAGACACAAGGGCGTGTGCCATGGCTGTAACACCCCGTACCGAGACCGTTGCCGGAGTCGAACACGAGGTATTTACGGACTTATTTCATTGTAAAACACAGTTCATTTAAAATTTCCAGACAAGCTGGCTAACTGCGTTACTATCACCTTAAAAATCATATCTCGAGTTGCAAAACTTGAAAACCAGTTTAGTAAATTTTTTCTGAAACTAGACCCATAAGTCTATCTACAAATTTTTTTCTAGAATTTTTGGTCGAGCCAATTAGTACAGTTTATTAGTTAAAATCTCCCCTGTTTCAGGGTTCGACTGCTCTGACCTTCATGCATTACGACTTATATATCTTCCTTTACAGGGCTTCATTACTTATGCCATTTGTTTCTAATGAAACTAGACTCAAAAATGAATCTATACATATATGGCATGACTTCTAATTATCTCTGGTTAATTTATAGTGAATTTAAAAATTCAAATCAGGGGATCCAAAAATTGCTCTGGCCCTGTTCCACGAAAACTTAAATATCATCTAAACTACGACTCATATGATCGTTTCGTTTCTTCCATATGAAAGTAGATTCATAAAGGTTCGATTAAATAATTTATTCACTATTTAATTCCATTCCTAATATTTTTAGTGATTTTTCAAATTTACATCACTGTTGTCAAGATCCGCCTTTAAGGTAGACTTTACCTATTTCATAGTTTCCATGATTCAACTAGCCCTTTAGCATATATAGCACAAAATATGATCATGATTAACCATTCCAATGGCCAATCATTGCCAAGCATATCCACACCTCTCATTAACCATATACATACAAAATGATTATAACACTATGCTCAAAATATATAAGCCATTTTCGCATGGCTATCCAAATATATACAACACCAAGGTACTTGACTAAAAACAAAAGGGTAGTCCTATACATGCCATTTTCAGAGTTCAACCAAAAGTGTACCAAAAGGGCTTTGATAGTGTGGACGACTTCGACTTCGACAATCCCGAGTCCGATAGCTGACGAACCAAAATCTATAAAACAGAGAATCAAAGAAACGGAATAAGCATTTAATGCTTAGTAAGTTTTGAGCAATGAAATTAAGCACAATTGAAGTATAGCATTCATATGACTAAACGGATAATTTCATATACACACATTCTCAAAATCATACCTACTTCACATCACCAACCCTTGTACTCATACAAGAGATCAACTTAACCAAAAGCCGGAAGCTCATTAAACGACTGAGCGAATACTATTTAAAGGGAATCAACTAATCCAATGCATATACGAAACATACCTCATCATTGGGATTTTACGAGCATAATAATTGAAATTTATTACAGCAAGATCGCTCATTCCCAAACCAAGTACCTTCGGGCTTTAACCGGATATAGCCACTCACTCGAATGCCTTCGGGACTTAGCCCGGATATAGTAGTTCGCACAAATGCCTTCGGGACTTAGCCCAGAATTAGTAACTCACACAAATGCCTTCGGGACTTAGCCCGGAATTAGTCACTAGCACAAATGCCTTCGGGACTTAGCCCGGTTATCATCCGAATATTCATGCACATATCAAGTAAATCATGACACATCTTTATCTCATTTTCATAACTAGAATTCAAACACAAGTCAATTATTAAGCATTCCCATTTTCTACTCAATAGCCACATACAAACAAAGATGATTTGGTTTGCTTTGTGACATGATCTCTATGCACATACGGCTACCCATCATACGTATAGACTAATTAACTCAACATATAATTCAAGTAGAATCATTATATCACCGTATATTAGTTATGATTATACGTCATGTCTTAATCAAATCGTAAACTAAGTTTCATTACTCGAAAACTTACCTCGGATGTTGTCGAATGATTACGACGGCTATTCGATCACTTTTTCCTTCCCTTTATCGGATTTAGTTCCCCTTTGCTCTTGAGCTTAATTTAACAAACAAATTGATTTAATCATTTGAACATCAAAAAGAGAAACTCAAGGTACTTAACCCATATATACATTAGACATTAGAGTCACATATATATGAAATCATGACTCAACTCAACATATTAGCCCACACTCTCTTTTAGCCGATTATCTAAGCCAAGATAAAAGCATCAATATGCTTGCCTCTAACCGAATACATGCAACATCAATCTACCTCATGTGGCTGAATATGCATGTCTATGTTGAGGCCGATTCTATACTTAATACATTCTACGAATATGGTTACTTGTACTGACTAAATACCATTTTGTTTCAAGTTCAAAACTCGACTAATACCCATATATACACTAGCAATCAACTATTAACATTTGTACTTCACCTTAATAGCTAGCTTAGCAAACCTTAATTTAACATTTAATTGTTCATAACACAATTAAAGCATCCTCTCCATTCCATCAATTCAAAACACATACATTAACCTAATATCAATTAACTAAGCACTTTAACAATTTTTTTCTTTAACTACACACATTCGGTAATGACAAAGACAATTTAACAAACCTTAAATTCAACTTATAACAACATATACTCAATATTCAAAGCATTTAACATCACTTCATCATGCTTTTACATCATGGCCGAATGCTCCTTTTAACCCATTTACCCTCACAAAGCATGAATTTCATCATCCAACTTACAAGCTTACAATCCCATGAATTTTAACCTCATAATATCTATCCAACTCTCACTCATTAGCTTCTATCATCAATCTCCAACAACACTAAATAAAAATATACTTCGTGGGTCTAAGGTAGAACCAAGAAAGGAACTCATAAATATCAAGATGTAAGCAACTACCACTGTTCATTTAGATATAGCATGTAACAACAACCATCACCCTTATTAATCTCCATGGCCGAAAACCTTACTCATTCCACACTCAAAATTTCAACATGGGTTACAAAAATAACTTGATATCTCACTCCATATCAACTAAAATTTCAAGAACTAGTATAAACTTTCTTACCTTAATATTGACCTAGGATAACCGAATGCTTCACTCCTTCTTCCTCTTTTATTTCGCCAAGAAGAACCGATTTCTTCTTTTCTTTCTTCCTCAAGTCACGGCAATGGGGGGGGAGAAACATGGATGAGACAACTTTGTTTTCATCACCCCTCCCTTTTCATTACTTTATTACTAACCTTTTAGTTTATTCTTTCTCCCATAAAACACTAACACCAAATGTTTATAATAGGCTTTAACTTATAGCATGGCCGGCCACCATCTTGTTCTTTGGTTAATTTGACATGCAAGTACAATTATTTTGCAACATGCATAACTAGGCCACTTTACATTTGCCTAGCACATTTCTAAATTTTCCCACATAAGTCCTATTTAATAAAATTCACTTACAATTAACAAAATTCCAATATGAAATTTTTATACATGCATACATACATATAATAAGCATCAACTATGACGGTTAATTATTTTTATGACTCGGTTTAGTGGTCCCGAAACCACTTTCCGACTAGGGTCACTTTAGGGCTGTCACAATGGCCGTGCGTGACATACGGCTAGCCCTATGGGTGTTGTCGAAACCCTTTTTAAATCGAGTTTTGAAAAATGGGAATCGACTTTAAAAAACGAAAACGGGAGTCGCCACCAATCTTTTTAAGTGTGATTGGATCACCTTTAAAACATTTTGTTTTAAAATCATTAGTTTTGGTCTACGAAATAAAAGAACGGGTTTGGGAGTCAGTTACGTACGAGGAAGGATTAGCACCCTTGTAACGCCCAAAAATTGGTACCTAATTAATTATCAAATGTCTTTCAGGTCAGAAATTTAAGAATTTTAAGATACAATCCTCTTTAAAATATTTTGATTTTGAAGGTTGGGGTTCACTTGTATCAAAATATTGACACTAAGTTAGCATTTTGGAAATCTCTATCTCGAAAACAACAAAACGCCATATCCAGTAAGTTAGGACACAACGCTTTGAAATTTCCAAGACAGTTGCTCGTATTTTGAAAATCTTTAAAAACTTAGAAGGGTACCTGACTATTCGAACTCAACGTGAAAAGTTGTAACCCAATAAGTTAGGGCACTACTTTTCTCGATGCTTCCAAATACCAAGCATTGCCTTTTTACTTTTTGAAAACTTTGAAGTCTCTTTTTAAAACCGATGCATGGAGGAGCATATTAACATAACATACGAGATAACATATAATTCAACATAAAACATAATACATATTTAAAAAGAATAGGTAAAAATTCCTAAACACATAATTCAACATATATTTAAACACAAATGATGTATGATATACAATTTTAACACATATATAAAAAATGCATTTGAAAATAAATTATAAAAGTCTAAGATATTACATAACATACAAAATACATAACATAGCGAGAATACATTAATTCTAAAGTAAAAGCAAATATTGTATAATAATAAAAACATAAGTTTTTTTAAAAATATATATGTATAATATAAACAATTGATAAATAGAATGAGCATATAAAATGTGATATTTAATGATAGATTTAAAATATAATATATAATAAAAATATATTTATAAGAATAATACTTATATAAAAATATAAAATATATTGGTTTAGAAAAATAATGTATAAAATATCAAATATGTAAAAGAATTTATATTTATAATAATTATATAATATATATAATATAAGTTTAGAATAATGTGAAATAAGTAATTAATGATGAAATATGCGTATTATACAAATTACAATAATATAATATCTTCAAAATGTGTAATAATAAAATATAAGTAAAGTAATTATTAACATATAAATAAAAATAAGTATATAATATAAGTTAAAACCTTTAATGATAATAATGTATAAATAAAAACATATAATAGTATAAAAATGACATAATATAAAATAATTATAATATATAATATGAAAGTATATATGTAAAAATAATGTATAATATATAAATAATTAATAAAGATATAATACAAGTAAAATAATATAAATAATAATGTAAAATAATAATAATTTAAAATATATAATAAATAATAATAATATGAAAAATATATGGTTAATACAATAGTTTAAAGATATATAAACATTATGTGATAAAAATATACTATAATAAATTATATATGTTAAAATATATATTAATATGATAATAGGAAGATATTAAGTAATATAATAAAATATAAGTAAATAATATAAAATATAATACATATATTCATATTAAAATATAATAGTATATGTATAAAGTTTTAAAATAAATAAGTTATAAATAGATTAAAAGGGATAAAAGGGGCTAAATTGAACGTAAATAAAAAGTCAGAGGCTAATTTAAAAAGAGAATAACTAAGATCAGACCTAATTGAAACGACCATTGAAACCCTAGGGACTCATCGGGAAATTTTCCCTTGTCCCTAAAGCAGCATCGTTTTAATCCGGGACTTTAAACGATTCATCGTAAGGACTAAATTAAAACTGAAGCAAAGTATCAGGGCTAAATCATAAATAAAATAAAACAAAATTTTAAACACAAAAAGGTGGAAGGACCAATTGGGTAATTAACCCAATCCTCAAAAAACACGCGGATCCTCCCCGGGTATTCGTTTCTCTTGGGCTATATAAGCCAAATTTCAACCAAAAAAATCATTTAGAAGCCTGGTTTAAAAAAAAAACTCAGAGAAATCCTCTGTGGGAGGATTTGGGGTCGGCCTTAGAGCCTCGTTGGGCCCCTGTTCTCAGTCGTTACGTGCCCACGCGCCGCCGCGAAGGCCTCCGCGTACGTTGATCGGAGGGCTAAAAAACCCTCGTCCTTTCTGGGCGAAAATACAGGTAACTCTTCCGTTTTAATATTTTAGTAGTCAATTTGCTGATGATGCTAAATATTTCATAAAAAAACAGTAGAACATGAAGTATATAAATCACCTTAAAACTTCTTGTAACCCTCTGAATGAATTTGTGTAAGTATATTTTCTATTCTGTCAAAATCCGGTCCTTTATACAATGAAAGCATTTGGGCTTTATAGCCACTGCTGTTATTACATAAACTGGGAAAGAAATCTTCGATTTCTTTCCATTTCTTGTCTATTGTATCCACCGTATCTTTGACCATGATCTTCTGAGATTCCTTTGATTTAGTTTCCTTTTTCTTACTCTGCTTTTTCGTATCTGCTGTGTTTTCTTTTTCATTTTGCAGGTACCCGAAGATCTCGGTGATGGTCGTACTGCTTGTGACGTGATTTGGGGCCGGATAGAGGGACTGGTGAGCATTGAAGGCCCTTGGGATAGCGCATTAATGGCGGCCTCGATTTCGGGGACTGAACAGACGCTCCCCGAACCCTCTAGAACCTCTTGCGGCGCCACAGTGTTTAGGAAACCCTAGGGTTACTTGCTTCCCTTAAGTCCTTTGGGTCTTTTGGGCTGTTTTAGATTTGGGCTTCAGATGTAAATGGGTATAGGGCAGTAGTAGGGTTTGTTGGGTAGTTTTAGGCCTGCTAGCAGCAACCGGTCTATTTGGGTATAACGGGTCTGAGGTACTTGGGCTTGTGTTTGGGCTCTTGTAAACTGGACTTTATATGGATTGTTAAATAAACAAACATTTATTTATTTATTTATATAAGGCCCGGTTAAATTTGGGCTATTACAGGCGTGTTGTCTGTCCGTGTGTGCCCTAAACGTAAAAAAATTTCAAGTCAGTATGCATGGTAGTAAACACACAGGCAGAGACACGATCGTGTGTCTCAGTTGTGTAGAGGACACGGCCCCTGGCCACGAGCGTGCACCTTGGCCGTGTGCCCCTTATTAGATGCTGATGTCAGAAATAGAATGTCAAGGTTTTTGGACACAGGCTAAGACACGAGCGTGTCATGGCCGTGTGAGGGACATGGGCCATAAACACGGGCGTGTGTCAGGCCATGTGAGAACCCCTGTAGGTTCGAATTTAGAATTTAATTCACACGGGCATGGGACACGGGCTTGTCCCTAGATACTTAGGCCGTGTGTGTCACACAGGCCAACAACACGACCATGTTATAATGAACACACAGGCGTGTTGCCCTTCCACACGGACGTGTGCCCTATTTCAAGAATCATTTTTTTAAGTCGGTCTAAGGAACAAAGTTGGTTCCAAGTGGTTCCAACGATTGTTTGAGGCCTCATAAACCCGTATTAAGAATATTAAACAAAGTTTGAAAATTTTTTAAATTTGATCAAGTCTTGATGACTTAGAAATAATTTTGTGCAAGTGTTAAAGTTTAGTAACGCTCGTATGCCGTCCCGAGGTAGGACACGGGTGAGGGGGGTTACATCACACGCCCATGGGGCAGACCATGTGTTACACACGGCCTAGACACATGCCCGTGTGTCTAATCATGTGTCTAACCGTGTGGACAATTTCTAGGCTATTTTTCCAGCCATTAGTCACCCTTAATCACTCACACATTTACACTCACATCATGGCATGCAACATGGCACATTTGATTAATCAAACATTTACATTCATGATTAAAATATGACTTAGCAAAGTCATCATGCCACCTATTCAAATTATCATACTTTCATATGGCATTCTACACCAATTTCATGTTTATTTATCATCCTTACCAATTTACGTTCAAGTTACACATTTTCACCACGTTTATTGCATACTTATTAACCATATCACAATCATCAAACATACATGCCAACCATCACACTCATCAACCACAAACAACCATAACCATATTAAAACATCAACACATTTGCATGCATGCATCGATAAATAGGGTTACAACCCAGAATAATCAATATGAGCCACCTCTCATAGCCATATACAAAATAATCATGACACCATCATGAGCCAACACTTTTGGCTAATCAATATGACACATAACAAAAAGGCCAAGTCCCTATACATGCCATACTCAAAATAATAAGGCTTGCTATACCCCAAATGTTCAATTGATAGTATGATCGTGCCTCCGACGTCTTCTGATCCCCGAGCTAACTTTGCAAAACCATAAGAGATGGAAAAGAAAAGGGGTAAGCATAAAGCCTAGTAAGTTCACATACAAATAAAATGTAGCTTAAACAAACTTAAATCATGCATATAATATAACGAACATAATCTTGCATTTTATCAAATCTCATGAACTTATTTCTCATATATATATACATGTTCTTACCACAAGCTCATCATATTTCGTGTCATTCATATGAGTTCGATGTACATACCTGTGCCACTTGCACGTAATAACTTACTTTCTTGTCTTGATGCAATCATTAAGATCGCTCATTGAGCTTCTCTTGAACTACCCGTTGAACACTCGGAATACTATCGAATAGATCGGAAACTTGCACTTAAGTTCCTCATATGTAGCCAATGCTACTCCATATCTCAGACCACATGTTTCTCACTTACCAGCTACTCACGGGACTGCTCATGCAGATCGTCAGGTTTCCGCAACACATGCCGGACTACCTCACCATTAATATCATATACGAGACTAGTACCCGAATGCCAAAACATGTGTCATACATATCACGAACTCAGACCACAACTCAATGAGTTCGGATGTCACATATATCATGAACTCAGACACAACTCAATGAGTTCAGATTACATAATTCCTAGTGACATGTCACTTCTATCCTAAACTATTCCTAAGGTTCAAATGGGATTCTTCTATACCACATTTCTATCGAAATTGCTCGTAACGTAGATTTCAATGCTCATAGCACCAAATCACATATTCATGGAGAAATCGAAGCATAATTCATGAAACAATTTAGGCAATAAACACATGATACAACATCACATTAAATATGTATGTACTTACCATACATGCTATATTAAAGCATTAAAACCATGGTATATATTGCATTATTTGCAAGTGAACTTACCTCAGTACAAAAATGATAGAATCGAGCCTAATCCTTGTAAACCTTGTTCTTCCACCGATCAAGACTCGAATCACGTTTTTCTTGATCTATAATGCCAAATTTAACTTTCTCAATACACACATTACTCATTTTGACTCATAACATATACTTTGGTAAAATCACCTTTTTACCCCTAACTTTTCACTTATTTACACTTTAGTCCCTAGGCTCATAAAATGAAATGCATGCAATTTCTTGGTTATCCAAGCCTAGATAATTCATATTCTACCTAATATCAGCCCATATTTTCCTTTATTTCACATTTCTACTACTCATTTTTACACCTTTTACAACAAGCCCTTTTTAGGTGTTGTCACTAAAAATCACTTAGCAAAAGATGTTTATCACACATTAAACATTCATATTCTTCCATTGAACATCAAAATACAACCATGTTACAAATGGATCAAATTTTATGCATGAACCCTAGCTCAAAATAATGGTAGAAATGGATAGATCATGTTTAAGGACTTCAAAAATGCAAAGAACATAAAAACCGAGGCTAGGGAGCACTTACAATCAAGCTTGAAAAATTGAAAACCCTAGCTATAGAACCCTTGTAAAATTCAGCTATGGCTTGAAGAAGATGGACAAGATTTTCACTTCATTTTCCCTTTTTGTTCTTTTATTTACCAAATGACAAAAATGCCCTTAAGGCCTTTCTTTCAAATTTTCCTATTCATGTCCATTTTTGTCCAAATTTTTAGAACTTGGTCTAATTTCTATTTAAGGACCTCTAATTAATAATCCAATGCAATTTCATGCTTAAAGCTTCTAGAACACAAGTTTTTCAACTTATTCAATTTAGTCCCTAAAGTCAAATTGGACATCTTAGTCATAGAATTTATTCATGAAAATTTTGCACAAGCATGCAATCATATCATGAACTATCAAATAATCATAAAATAATCATTTCTATTCTGGATTTGTGGTCTCAAAACCACTGTTCCGACTAGACCCTAATTCAGGATGTTACATTCTATCACAGAGTCGAGCTAAAAATAAACTCCCATGCTCGCCCAGAGATTCAAACACAAGACCTTCAGCAACCTAACACTCAGCTTAACCACCAGACTAGTAGGCCCATTCTGATATGGTTTTATAAATAATTTAATATAAGTCCACTAAGCAAAAATGGGGCTTAATCCAAAAATACCCAAAATTTACCAAAGCTAAGGCTTGAACTTGGGACCTCTCACACACACCCAGAACACTTAACCACTGGATTAGATACGGATTTAAGTTACATTTCCACAAAAGCCGAAATAAGAATTTTGGAGCGTTATAGAGCATCCATCGGAATTTCAATGATTCAACGGACACAACTCTTGACATGGTATGAGAATTATGAGATGAAATGGTAATGACTTGAAGGAATATTTCATGATGAACTCATCTATGTTTACTTGATTGATATGAATATTTTGTTGACTAACATGTTTGATTGAATGCATGTGTTTAGGCAATTTTGCTAATGGATGGAAAACATAATATTGTATGTTTAGATTTAATAAACAGGATTGGTAAGTCTAGTTCCGTTATATGAACTTACTAAGTATGTAATGCTTACTCTGTTTTATTTTCCCTGTTTTATAGTGCTCAGAAGCTCAAGAAGGTTGGAGATCAATGGAGCATTGTCACACTATCAACTAGCTTATTTTGGCTATACATAGAAAAATCATTTTGGTATAATGGCATGTATAGGACAACTTGACCATTAGTAGCTTGCAACTGATGTTTGTAATCTAGCCATTAGAATGGCTAGTAATGGTTGTTTTGATATACTTGTAATGTCATGCTATGGTAGCTAAATATATGTTAAGTAGTTGATCAAATTATGTTTAACATATGGAATATACCAAGGTAAGATTATAAACATGTATGCAAGCAATGATATGATAGAATTTTCTTAATTTGAATGCTAGAATTGGTTAGTATTTGGATGTGAGTTTAAGTGCAGGTCATTGGTGTGATTTTGGGTGAGAAATGAAGCTAGTAATGGCTTTATTTTGTCCACATGGGCAGACACACGGGCGTGTGTCTAGACCGTGTATGACACATGGCCTGGTACATGGGTGTGTGGTTCAGCCTTGTGTCCTCTGCACCTTAATTTTGGGAAACAGAATGCTTAGAATTGAGCACACGGGCAGAGACACAGGTGTGTGTCTCAGCCGTGTGTGCTACACGGCCTAGAACACGGGCGTGTGTCTTGGCCATGTGAAACCTGCACCTAATTTCAAAATGAATTAATTGACCAAATGGCCTAGCACACTGGCGTGTGACATGGCCATGTGCACAAGTTGGAGAGTTACACAGGGTCAAACACGGCCTACAGTACGGCGTGTCCCAGGCTCACACAGGCGTGTCCCTTAGACCACACAGGCGTGTGAGTCCTGCACCTTGGAAAATTTTTGAAATGTCGTGAAAAATTCTTAGAGTTCCCAATTAAGTCCCGACTTGATTCTAATACTTGTATTGGGCTTCGAAGGTCCATTTAAGGGACGTTTTGAAAAATCTCAGTTAATGAATAGAAATTTATGTGAATTAGCTGTAAATGTTCTGAGAGCTTCGGCAATGCTCCGTAACCCTATTCCGATGACGGATACGGGTTAAGAGGTGTTACAAAATTAATTGTTCAAATTGTGATTTTGTTAGCATGTAGATACTTGAAGAATATTGGATGACATACTGTATACGAACTACATATTTGCAAAATTAGTTTGAAAATATATATTTTTTTCTTTTACATGACCGCTTGGATGAATTAAATTCTACAATATACAACATGTTTCTAGCATTACTCGGGACGAGCAATTATTTATGTTTGGAAGTGTGTAAACTCTAATATTTATTTGACACTCTTTTATATACAATTTATGCGAATTCTGAGTAAATAAATAACATTTTTTTGTGGTTTTACATTTAATTTTGTGGTATTTTATAATTTCCATGGGAATGTGTTAATTTAGTGAAATTTATGTTATTTTATTATTTTTTGGGAATGATTGGGCTAAGGGAAAGTATGGTAGAATTTTTGTTGTTTTGGGGTTTAAACAGGTATAGATTGGAAGATCCAGCTGCAATCATATGAGCTTCAAAGTGACTTCATTTCAGACCCAATTACACAGAGGCCTAAAATTGCTTAAATGGAGGCCCATAACCATCCCATTTACCTCTCTTTTCCATGAATTAAATATGGTAACATACACTACTAAAATCAACAGTCGAAAACCAGCCATTCAACTCCCAAAAATAACAATTTAATCCCATTCTCCCTCACATAAAATCAACACCTTTTGCCCCTTGATTCAAGCCTCAAAATCATCCACTTTTCTGCTAAAGATAGTAGTTAAAACCAACCCTCTTTTACCGTTCAAAGGCCGACCACACAAGGAGGAAAATAAGCAACCTCTTTTGCTAAAAATATCAACACCCACTCATCCACACATTAAGGAACAACGCATATCGGGGAGGAAATCAATGATTCCCTTGATAAAAATAGCAAAGGACATTGGGGCTCAATTGCTAAAAGTAAGCTTTTCACTTCATTCAAAAATGCACCAGTTTTCAGAGAGAAAAAAGCATTGAGTATTCTTGTTTCCTTATGGCTGGCTAAACTTTTTGCTTGTCACAAAATAAGGCAATCAACTTGCCGAAAATGAGAGCAGCAAGAGAGAGTAGGTTGAGAATGTATTGATGGTTTAACATAAAGAAGAGGAAGAGAGCCAACATGGGAAGACACAAGGAGCAATCGTAGATAACCCTTTGCAGTTCAATTGTTTTCTCTTCTTATAGTAAAATGGTCATGGATAACCCCCCATCAGCTACCCTTCTTCCCTTTCTCTTTATTGTTATTTTTTGTTTTCTATGTTGATAGACATGTTTGCATCTCATCTTTATGTTTTCAATTTAATAAAACATGATTTAATTTTGTTTATTCAAAATACATACAAATCACGACTTGAGTTGATTGGTTTTTGTATTGTGAATATTTTTTTGTAAATGATTGTTTCATTCATTTAGGTTTAATTCATGTTAAACTTGTAAAATTCATTTAGGTTTAATTCATGTTAAACTTGTAAATCTAAGGCCAACATCTGTAGGTTAATGAAATAACTATTTAATTTGAAAAGAGGTAATGGTTAATAGACAGAAGACCCAAATGGCGCATATCATGTCGATATCAAAAGATGATGTTGTATGCATAAGCTGTATAAAATGCCCGAAAAGGTGATTTCTAGGTTAGTTTTGACATATGCGTATACAAAGATAACTTAAGGACATAATATGACTTTGAGAGAAGCCTATGCCTTAATTAAATTTGGGTTTAATGAATTTTTATATTGCCACGATCCTATCATGATATTCTTTTTATAGATGTCAATAGACTCTTGTTAAATGACATATTTGTTTTAGTTTATTCATGTTATGTTTATTAAACCTTGGGTTCAATTTTTCTGTTGTGATTATTTTTCTGCAAAATGTGTTATTTTATTTTGTGGGTACTTGAATTCAGATTACATCCATAAAATTATTTTCGACTCTCAACAACAATACTTTTCTTAACTTATTTTCTTCCAAATTATTTTATAGTTAACTTTGCAAATAATTTACACAACAGTCCTTATGAAAACGATAATTCTTTACTTACTACTTATTTACTTGTACGATCGTGTATACTTGCATGTAACCACCGATACACCTATCATGTCATATTTTGTATGGAGTCATAGGTTACCTACTAATATAAATTGTCTTCTCATATTATGATCCTACCATATAATGTGACTTATTATTAGTTAACTGTTAGATAATCAGTGAGTCAATATTTTTTTATTCATTTCACTTTGTATGCAAAAACCATTAAGGAAGAATACAAATGATGTTAATGTAAATGATGAAATTTTGTTAAACTAATATATTCAAAATATTACAAGTATATTTGACAAAATCACTACACTATGGGCACTAGGTTCCAACAATTACTTCCATACTATCTATTGCTGGAGGCATGTGCGTACAATTATGTTTTTACATGTGCATGTCGTTTATATGCTTCTCTTGCATTGAGTGGCAACGGTCATATTAAGTTTTCCAACAGTTCGATATGATCCGAGAAATTCCAACAGATCCAAATAACATGGATAGGTTTCATGTTGTGAATTTATGTACTTGGTTAGAAAAATTGGACTACTAAACATGCCAAGCAAGTCCTACATTGCACCAGTCGTCTTCAAATAGACTAAGTTTTTAATTAATTGAGGATGGAAATTTTGTAGCATCTATGTGGAATGGCTTATGGCCAAACGTAAACCATATTTTATCCATTAGAATAGGTTCTTATATATAACATTCAACATCCAAAATTTCGACATGTCAAACGCGAAATATGGAACTGCCTTTTGAACTTATCGAAGCAAGCTAAGTTGAACGAGGGTGAAATCTACGGCCTTGTCGTGGTAAAGGTCAAGGTGTCGATGAACCTATTATTTTTTATAAAATAAGCTATATTTACTATAAAGGTGTTTTTATTTTTATATATATTTTTATAAATCAATAAGAATTTACATAAAAAAAGCTCAAACCAAACGTCATGTTATCCTAAAAAGTAAAACCAAACACATTATAAATTTCATAGTTTCTAAACCAAACACATTATAAATTTCATATTTTCAATTTTATCATTTTAACCAAAGCATTGTATAATTTTAGATTAATATACAATGCATTGCCCATGTATAGATATCATGTACCATAAGTTAATAATAAGATGACACATTATCCTTAATGTAAAATAAAAAAATATTGAAAGACTTAAAAATAAAAATATATATATATTAACTTTGTTTAAATATAATTAAATATAAATCTTAAGTTTTTTTGTTGTTCTTTCAAGTTTCAAGTTTTGAATATTGGATGTTTGATTTTAAGTTTCTGATCTCGAGGTGGCTGTATTTGTATTTATTTATGTTTAATAATTACAATTAACATTTATTTTAAAACAATTCACTATTTTTTCTGTTTTATAAAAATAATGATGTGTCATCTTATTATTAATTGATTGTGCATGTAATCTATAAATCAAAGGTGCATCAAGTATTCTCCTTTAATTTTTATATAATTTTTTATAAATATAATTATTACCTAAATTTTTCTCAATTACATCGTTAGTGTACTATAATTTAAGAAATAATATTTTATGCATAATCGGTGAATGACTCATACACCATCAATTGAATAATAACATAATAAATCATCATTAAATTAAACAAAAATATGGATGATTTGTACACAAATAATAATAACTTTATTTAAGCCAAATTAAACATTAATCGTAATTATTATAAATAAACATTAATAACTTTCAAATTTAGAATATAGAATTTAAGAGCTTAAGATTTTAGGTTTAGAATTTTAACATTT